>NC_132781.1:64910903-65219456 GCF_048418805.1 Vulpes vulpes
AAATGAATGTGCTTCATTATTTGCATGAATGAAGAACTGAAACTTGGTAGCCATCTACCAATTATAAACACGTATCTGCCTGAATGATAAGCCACATAATATAATAGGACTCCTATCCACTACTTATTAGCACTGTAGATTGAAAAAATAATCTTGGTCTTCAATTTTTATGCCTTTAAGATGATGACAATATATATGTAATGTGTGTACATGTTATTGCAGTTCAGCAATAATGTTTATAACAGAAAATATCACGTAGATGAAAGATGCTAAATTAGAAAACAAAAATTCAAGGAACTGTAGAGGCCAGGTAAGTGATTTAAATTAGTAAAATAGAACTAGATATCCAAAAGCTATAAAGAACTCATTAAATTCAATACCCCCAAACCAAATAATATAGATAAGAAAGGGGCAAAAGGCAGGAATAGACACTTTCTGAAGAAGACATCCAAATGGCTAACAGATACATGAAAAGATGGTCAACATTACTCATAATCAGGGAAAAAAAAATCAAAGCCACAATGAGATACCACCTCATATCTATCGAAATGGCTAAAATTAACAATACTGGAAACAACAGATGTTGGTGAGGATGTGGAGAAAGGGGAACCCTTCCACACTGGTGATGGGAATGTAAACTGGTGTAGCAACTCTGGAGAAAAGTATGGAGGTTCCTCAAAATGTTAAAAATAGAACTACCCTATAATCCAGGAATTGCACTACTAGATATTTACCCAAACGATACAAAAGTACTGATTTGAGGGGGTACAT
This sequence comes from Vulpes vulpes, assembly GCF_048418805.1. Lineage (NCBI taxonomy): Eukaryota > Metazoa > Chordata > Mammalia > Carnivora > Canidae > Vulpes > Vulpes vulpes. The sequence continues at coordinate 64,911,675 of NC_132781.1, forward strand.
GATCCCAATGTTTATAGCAGCATTGTCGACAATAGCTAAACTATGGAGACAGGGAGACAGTCCAAATGTCCACAGACTGTCCACACAGTCCAGATGTCCACAGTCCAATGTCCATATATATAAAGGAATATCCTTCAGAAAGCATGAAATATTGCCATTTGCAATGATGTGGAAGGAGCTAGAGTGTATTACACTAAGTGAAATAAGTCAGTCAGAGAAAGACAATCACCATATAATTTCACTGATGTGTAGATTTAAGAAACAAAACAGATGAACATATGGGAATAGGAGAAGAAGAAAAAAGAGGGAAACAAACCATGAGAGACTCTTAAGGGGTTAAGAACTCTAGATTGAGAAAACAGCAAGCAGAAAGGTCTTGGGTGGTAGTTCACCTACAGAGCTCAAGGAATAGCAAAGAGGTCAGCAGAACAAGAGCAGGAAGTACGTGGAGCATAGAGAACAGGACTTAGAGTAGCATCAGAGGGCCTGATGAATTTTTTTTTTTTTTTTGTAATTTTAATGATTTTGGATTTTAACCTGGGAATGACAGGAAATCAATGGAAAAATGTATGGTAATACAGTGAAATACTATGAATTGCACTTAAGAACATCATCCTGTCTTGTCCTTTAAAAATTGTCTGAAGGGGAAAAAAAATCAGTGCGACAAGCTGGAAGCCTATTCTTATGTTTCAAGCAAGATATAATAGTGGTAACAATGAAGGTAGCAAAAGTGTCAGATTCTGGATATCATTTAAAAATAGAGCCTAAGCGGGTACCTAGTACGTTAAGCACCTGACTGTTGGTTTTAGCTTAGGTCATGATCTCAGTCAGGAAGGAGATCCAGACCTGTGTCAGGCTAGGCATTCAGCACAGAGTCTGCTTGAGTTTCTCTCTCCCTGTGCCTCTGCCCCTCCTTGCTCTCTAAAATAAATAAGTAAATCTTTAAATATTTAATTATTTAATTATTTATTTATTTATTTATTTAGAGTGTGTGTGTGAGAGAGATAGAGCACACGCAAGCAGGGGAAGGGGTAGAGGGCGAAGTGGACTCCCCACTAAGCAGGGCACCCAATGAACCAACTGAGCCACCCAGGCACCTGATAAGTAAATCTTTAAGAAACAAAAAGAGTAAAGGAAAATAGAGCCAAAAGGATCTTCTAATGGATAAAATGTAGATGTGAAAAAAAGAGAAAGAAATCAAAGAGGACTAGTAGTTTTTGGCCTCAGCAATGACAGAAAGACAGTTTTTTATTTTGTTCAAATAATTTAATGGTAATAATTAAAATGTTCCTTATAAATAAATAATGCTATCTATTCTTACCTAATAATTTGTTAGAGTTAACCAATTTTATCTTATATTGGTCATAAACCTAGATCATTATGCAAATCCATGCTATTTGTTGTTTTATTTTCCTTCCCCCATCCCCAACTGTGTTTTGGAAGTTATTAAACAGTTTCTCAAATATTACTTAGGAGAAAGGTTTTAGGATCAGCTCTATCTCTAAATAAATGTAGTATCTGAGCAAATAATGCAAATTCTCAGGTCCCAAAATTCCTTCTCTGTAAATTACATTTAAAACATTATATGAATGATATTTAGAATCTCGTCCAGTTCTTACTTTCTGAACATTTTTTGGTCCCTTTATTGTACTCTTTATACTGTTTTGTTTGTTTCGGTTTATCTATTTTCTTTCTTCAGGATATTATTCACATGGTTTTAGTTATTTATCTTTGTGCCTCACCCAAAACTCATGCTTGCATATTTCAGATTCAGGAGTCAATATAGGAAAGTACTTTGGCTGAACAAATTATGTTTATGACAAATAGCCCTAGAACATCTTGCATCTTAGTTTTGTTTTGTTTTGTTTAAGTTGGCTCCATGCCCGATGTGGGGCTTGACCTCATAACCCTGAGATCAAGAATCGCACACTCTATGGATTGAGCCCACCAGGCACTCCACATCTTGCTTTGACTGTATCTTGCTCTTCACCCAGGGTTGTCACATAAAATTTCAATGGATGAAATTCTCATTTTACTTTATATAATTGGAAACTGTTAAGTTATGCACTAGAAAACCTTACGTTGCCCACATGATACTTTGCTCCTTACCTGTCATTGTGTTCTAATGCTTACCAGCTAGTGGTACCAGGTATGATCTTAAATCTCTGGTTTTTCCATTTTTTCTTAGACAAGCCTCTTTCTTTAGTGTATTTTTAGTGATTTCCTTGATCACTTGCCTACTTTTCTGGCCCAACTGAGTCCATAACTATACTAACTACTGTAACTCAAAATTGGTGAAGGAGTTTTACAAGGAAATGCTGTATTTATTGCACAATACAGACAGCATATTGCTGAGAAGACACAAAGGCAATATTGAGTGGGTATGGCATGCTTGCTTTTTTATTCCTTTCTTAGTAATTACACTCTTTTGCCAGTGGCCTTGGCAATTGAGGGCTAATACATAAGAGCACCCTGGGCAGCCAAGGGACCTATAGTTTTAGGGTCATTTCATCATTTATTTTCATGGCTTCTTCCTGGTTTAATATGAAAATAGTCTTAGAATGAATATTAGTTAAATAATTCAAATACACAGTAGATATTGATTTAAGTTTTCTAAGCAACATAAAACATAAGCAATAATCGGGACTGTTCTCATCCCTCCTACATGTAGCATGATATGAATGCAAGTTACGTAATCATTATGCTAATACCCTTCTTGTTTACTTGTAAACGGCATCTATCTGTGCTTAAGGCCTGAATATATCCACTATCAGTAATGAGAAAAAAAGAACATTGTAAAAATAAGTAGCTTTATACACAATTAGACAATTACATTATGAACATCAACCACTAAGGAGGTAAAGAAATTTGAGGACTGCTTTTCTAAGTAGGTACATATTAAGTGCTTTTGAGGTTTGCCGCAGACTCTATATTGTAGCACTTCTGGCAAATCCTGCTCCTCTCTGCGCTTCTGTTTCCTGTCTTCCTTCCATCTTCTGCTCTTTCACAAGCATTAGCTGATAAACTTTGACTTACTGCAAAAGATATGAACCCAAACCTGAGCAATCCCGTATTAATAAAAGTGTACAGCTAGCATTCGTTCTCTAGAAGTAGGTACTCTCTTACTGTTATCTCCAACCTAAAACCCTTCAACAAATCCCCATTGTCTACAGAATAGATAATAGGTAATACCTAGATGATATTAGATATCAAATTGTTTTCTTTACCCAAGTAGATGTATGGCAAGATGGTTGCAGTATAATATCAATAGGTCAAGAGAATTGTTTGGGTGAAGGGGGGTTGATTGTGTTTGGGCTGAAATGACTAACCACCAAGTATTGGTTGAGCTAGGAAGGCAAAGGGGCCAGTAGTTGAGTAGTAATAAACCAAAACACTAAAAAGGGTTTGAATGAATGTGTTACTGTTATGGATACTTTTGTTCATTTTTAATTTTCACATTAACCAGAATTTTCTTCTTTTTTAAATATCCCAAACCCATAACCACTTACCTCACTGTCTGTTGAGAACCACATCCTAAAATTAAGATCAACCACATCTTAAAATTAAAATTAACCACATCTAAAAATTAAAATCATTTAATTTGAAATTCTTTGCCCTATATTTCAAAGTATGTATTATATTGACTTCTTTCCACTTCTTCTGTGTCAGGAAAACTGGTGCATTTGGTGCAGGCCTAATTCTTTTGGCTGTGGCCCCAAATCTATCAGAATTTGCTTCATCAATTTATTCCCACACCTTTGGTGTGTTTCAGTTTTCTCACCATTGGTCTCTTTATTTTGAACCACAAATCTTGATCTTAAAACTACCTCCCTGTGTTTCTGGTTGTCTCTATTGTTTTAGATATCATTCCACAGGTGTCTTTACTTCCTCTTCTAAAATCTCAGAAGAGTAGTGTTGCTTTGAATTCCTCCCACATTACTTGCTTTTTAACCACTTGCAGTGCATCCCAGTGGTTTCAATGATAATGACTCTCTGTGTCCAAAAACCTCCTCCTTGTTTCCACCTTAGTTCCACCTGTGTGGCATTTTCCTCTTAATTCCACTTGTTTCTTCTAGCTATTTCCTCCCATGGCTTCCATGATTTTCAGTCTTTTCTCCTTGATACTTTGTATGTCTCCTATTTGCTTTTGTTCTACCAGCCCCTGAATAACAGGGAGCGCTTGAGTTCTAGTCTTAGACAATTTCTTTTCTCTCTTGCACACTTTCCCTAGAGAAGTTCATTTATTCCTTTGTCTGGAAAAAAATTTCTATAACGTACTTATGACTACTCTAAGCATCACATTTAAGTGGCAAAGCCTTCTGGATACCTTCAAACTTACCGTATACAGTATTTAAATCCTTTCTAATTTCAGCCTGGCTTCTTATCTTGGTTTACAACATGATTAACTTTTCAAAACCCAGGCAAATGTTATTCATTCATTTCCCTGATTTCTTGCATTTCTCATATCTTAATGACATATTTGTCTTCTCAGAGCTTAAGATGCCCAGTACCATCTTTCTAGTTGATGTCATCATAATGTCTGTCTTCAACTACTATAGTATGTTACTAACATGTTACTATAATAACTCCTTTACTAGGCTACCCTAAGATAGTGTCATAAAGTCATAAAATTCAAGAAATTTCACAATCCCTCATTCTTTCAAATCTCTAGTATCTTTCCTTATTTCCAGTGAACTGTCATACTGCATAATTGAAATTCAAAGGCATTATGATCTGACTCCAGCAAACCCTTGCAATAGTAGTTTTATACTCTCTGCCTTCTACATATCCTGAAGTACAAATCCCACCAAACGTGGTATTTTTCTCTTCCATTCCTATCTTTCCGTCAGCCAAAATACTTTATTCACATTTTATCATTTCTTAAAATAGTACTTATTCTTTTCAGGTCTAACTAAAAGTACGGCTCTTTAATAACCAATTCCCCTGCCCACACTCAGCACCAATGCCCCACTCCTCCAATTCAAGCATAATTAAATCCTACACATTTAAGCAGAAATGCTACATTAAGAACAAGTTTTATAACAGAGTTTATAAAAGGAGCTAAAACATGGACACTGCATATGATCAAACAGAAATACATGTAGTCAGACAAATCTAGTTTTAAGTGGTATCTTTGCAATTAACGAAAATATGATTTGAGCAAGTTACTCAATCTCTTGTCTCAATTTCTTCAACCAAAATATGGAGAGGACAACTACCTCATGATATTTTTGTAAAGATTATACAAGATAATGTCTGTAAAACACATAGTGCCTGGAATAGGAGTGTAGTAAGCATAAAAAATAAAGGTTATTATGCCTGAAATAGAAAAGATAATATTTATCAGGTAAATAAGTCTGCATGACATTTTACAAAATTTTTGTTACAGATTTACCAAGAATTTTAACTATACCAGCTATCCAGATAGATTCCTTTCTGAGATGTTTCATTACAGAGGAAGTTTTATTCCTCTTGTGTACAGAATGTTGAAGTGAGAAATTTATTCTTCCCAAATCAAGTAGTCCTGGGAGCTTAGCAGTTAGCCTTACATGACTAAACTATCATCATGGACTTGTTATCTTGTTATTTTCTCCACTGCAGCATGAAACACCAACAACTGCTTAGGTTGGCGTGGAGTTGTGGCCTCTGTGAAGTCCCTCGTATGTCTGATATTCATATAGAAATCCCCCCACAGTTAATATCTTGAGGAGCCACCAAGGGCTGAAGAGACTTAACTGCATCCACAATAAGTTGTGGATTGGGCCAAAGCCTCAATGTCTTCAAGTTATTAGACAATTACATTTCCTGGACAGATTTCCTTGATTGGCTTGTGATTTGCTTTCTTGTTAAAATGCTCCTCAGAATTTCTGGGGACAGATAATAGGCAGAAATCATATTCTAATCATGTGGACCTCTTGGAATTGAAGCTCACCGTTGATTTTTATCTCAAACCGCAAAATTAGCATACCACCAAATACAGTATATAAACCACCACAAAAGCAGACAGACCATCATCCACTTAGCTTCCCCTTCACTTTCTGTACTCCACCTTGGAAAAAAGGTAAGAATTTCATATATAAATTTTATGTATTCTCTCTTCACTTTTATTTTAACTAGGCTAAATTATATGAAGAAAATAATTGCTTAAAATAGGATCTTCGAAATAAGAGTATTTAAAATAGCACTGACACTATTTTCAACACCTAAATTAAAAAAATAGAAAGATCTAAGAAGATTTGATAAAAATTATGACTGCAAATGTTTTATGAGTCTAAAAAATGTAGTAATATGATAACCATTTTTAATACAAAGCCAATGAATAAGCTATATTTAAAAATCTACTTCTTGAATTAATAAATCTTCCAAGTTGGTTAAACATACTAAAGCAATAAAAGAAAATATACTTAAATTGTTGGATTGGGATATGAATAATTAATGGGAAACTTTTATCCAAAAGTAGTTTTAGAGGTAGCATATTGAGTCAAGAAACTGCAGAATTTGTTTGGGGATGTGCACTACTTGAAATGTTTATAAATATTTTTTCAGAAGTATGTATTCAAATTTATTTAGTGTATCCAACCTCCCCCTTTATCATTTGGTTTATAATAGCTCAAAATATTGTTAAAATAGATATAAAATACAGAATTAAGTTAAAAGGAAAATGTTTTACTTTGGAAAAAAATTCTAGATGATACAGAGATGACTTGAAACTAAAGCAAAAGAAAGAGAAGATTTGAAAGAAAGAGTACTATAGAATACATTGGTAAAAAATGAGGTGTTGGCTAAAAAAAATAATATGTAAAATGCTAATTAGAAAATATAGAAAATGAAATGAGATTCTTCCTACACGTTATGATCTCTAATAGAATACCATATTCTTTTTTGGAGGTCCTGACTATGAGAAATTATTTGGAAACTTCTGAAGCTCTTAGGCAAAGTAAAATTAAAGCTTATATAGTACCCATGAGAAAGATATAGAAAATAATATCTTTTTCTGAAGTAAGAATAATTTTCAGACTTCAAATATTGGAAGGGATATTTCGCAGATGAATTAGGGACTTTTTTCATGAGACATTTTTAGTTTAGAAATTTGTTTAAATATCTGAGATTGAAGATTGTATGCCAAATGATATTAGTGGTACAAACATTATTTTGTATAAGCAATTACAGAAATGCAACAAAATCAAGCATTTAGTACATTTTGGTTAGAAACTTTAACATATATATCATGTTATACTACAAGAAGAGGTTGTTTGGAGTGGGGATTGGGCAAGGGGACCTGACATTTTGGTAAATCATCAAGAAATCAGAAAAAAAATACAGTGTACGATCTCTAAAGTTATGTGCACAAAAGAGAGGAGGCATTATTATATGGAAATGATTAAACAAATATTCATGGAAACCATTGGTTTAGTAAAAAGAAAAAGAAGATAAAAGAAAATATAATCTGCATATACATTTTCTTTGATCAGTTACCTCCTGATAGAACTGAGGCTTTATCAAGGCTGAGACATTTGTTTGCTGCTATCAACCCAGTACCTAGATAGTGTCTGGCAATAAAAGATGTTAAATAAATATTTTTGAACAAATGAATCAATTAGTAAATATTTCTGTAAATATTTATAACTTTTTTTCTGTCCTTCCAAAAACCCAACTATAGTGCTGTGAATGAGATGAAAAAGAGTGAGGTAGGGTAGCGGTAATGGATGAAAAAATCTGAATGGTATGAAAATGACATGTAAGAGTAAAGAGCCATAGTAGATTTTGACCTTGCCCATATGAAGAAGCATCTATTAGTATTTTTTTCTAAAATACAGTTTTTTTTATTACATATTATCTTTAGTTTCTTTAAAAGGAAAGTAATCCTAGCTAAATTAAGAAAATAGCTTGACCAAGGTATTACCATTCTTTCCTTTCCTCATTGACAGGACTTGATAACCATGAAGGTTTTCATCCTTGCCTGCCTTGTGGCTCTTGCTCTTGCAAGAGAGGTAAGCAAATGTCTAATTAGGATAGAATGGAGTATCTACCCATGTGGAGAGAAGAATATCCTCAACATTTTTAAAGTACAAATAAAGCAGAATTTCAACAGATTTATTTTGACTTCCTGGAAAATGATTTGCATGACACATTACTTTGACAGTGTGCAATAGGAGCACAGAGTTGGGTCAAATGGTATACAGTGGTATATACTGTGCTACCAGTCCCAAAAAGAAAAGCAAATGGACAGATAAGCAAACAGACAAAACAAAAATAAATGGATATAAACATGACAATAATAATATTGCACAGATATGATTGCAGGCATGTGCAACCTAGATAAATATATCTTATTCCACTAATAAAATATATGTATCTTTACTTTATGGCCTTGGGCTCAATTCTACCCGTGTTTGTCCAAAGACATTTAGAGAGAGGATGGAGTATCACGCGATAATCATAATCATAAATATATTTGTAATAATAAACTGTTTAAAACAAATTATAATAACTTTTTTCTATTAATCATTAAAAACGTTTATTCACATAAGAAGAAAATATATCAATAAAGTTACTAAATATAAAAGACGTAAAAATAACTACCTTTCAAGTCTTTCAATATAGCATTTTTTATTTCTCAAGTTTGTGAAACACATAGCTCTGCATAAAGAAGATAAAAATCATATAGGGAAAATGTTTAAGAATGAGTTAACCATGGAAACTAAAATGGTATTTTTTTTCTGTTACAGAAGGAAGAACTCACTCTATCCAATGAGGTAGGATACTTTCATTCGCAAAAAAATTTCCAACCATAAAATATTAATGTTCTTCAATGATCTAGGAAAAGCTGGTTGTTGATAGATTTATTTTTTCTTTACAGACTGTGGAAAGCCTTTCAAGTAGTGAGGTAAGAAAATGTTTTCAGAGGCAATTCCCCAGTTTGAGAAGAGTAAAATGCTGTGCTATCTTTCTATTGTGTTACATTAGGACAATTACTTCACTGCAGCTTTGTTTGACATAAGTTTTGATGTAAATTTCCATTGTATATGTTTTGTTTCCATTGCATATGCATAAAGATAGAATAAATATCTGGTGAATTCACTATTTTAGCACTTTCTAAATTGTCTCACTACTTGAAATTGTCATCGTGACCCCCTCTTTTTTTTAATGAACTGTACAGTCCTGTTTTCTGTCTTGAGCTGTACCTCATTTCCCTATTCTGATATTTATTGGGCACTGTCTGTGGATCAGACATTGAATAGGAGCTGTGGTACAAAGAGAAAAGAGGGATGCCCAGAGTAAAGAGCTTGCAATATAATACGTGAGCAGACATGCAAATAGACACCTTTTATAATTACAATAGTCACTTTAGTAAGTAAGAGATGGTGAGAGGTAGTATAGTCTTAATCTGCCTGGGAGAATAAGGTAGGTATTTACCTTGGCACCATTCTTTATGGATATGTTATTACCTGTTAGTTAAATAGTATGTCAGTATACTTTGCCTCTCTACAAGGTTATCAGACCCTTAAGAGAGGTATTTATTTCTTATAATTAATTTGAAGTGTAAACACAATAAGTAAACTAAGAATGATTAAAATAATTAAAAGATAAAATTCATATTATCAACAAATATTATTCTTTAGAATCAGATAGAGTATAAGTAATCATTTGTTGACCTAGGAAGATAGCATGGTGATAGAAATTAACATCTATTAAATACCTCTTTTTGTTAGTGTGTTCACTATTTTCTTATAAAACTGCATTCATTCTTCTTTTATATGATAAATTTATGTAGAACAGTGCAACATATAAGTTTCAGCAATTATCCTGAGTTTAGAATATCATCAAAGTGTCCACATTAACCTATTACATGCCTTCATTTCCTGACTTATATTGATAAATAAGAAGCATTCATAAAACTAAACCTAATTTTATTTTTATTTTTCTTAAGGAATCTATTACACACATCAACAAGGTAACATCTTTGTATTTAAATGTACTTATTTTCAAAATTTCCTACGTTTAATTTTTATAGGTGATAACATTTTACATGTGATTTGGTTTTTAGCAGAAACTTGAGAATTTTCAACATGAGGAGCAACAGCAAAGAGAGGTAATTTATGCTTGAGAATTATATTTCTAACATTATTATGAAATATAATACATACAAAATATGTATGTATTCACTCTAAAGAATGATAATAAATGCCACTGAGGAAATTAAGTTTTGACAAAGTCAAAATATTTCTAAGACAAGGATGCGTGGGTGGCTCAGCCATTGAACATCTCCCTTAGCTCAGGGCATGATCCTGGGGTCCTGGGATCAAGTCCCGCATTGAGCTCCCTGTGGGAACCCTGCTTAGTCTCTCTTCTTCTGCCTATGTCTCTGCCTCTCTCTCTGTCCTTCATGAAAAAATAAATAAAATATTTTAAAAACATATATTGAAGACATAAGTGCAATTGTTTGACAATATCACAGTTATTAAGTAGTAGAGCTTGCTTAAAATTAAGGATTTTCTTAGACAACATAAAATTCTTCATTTGATCAAATTACATTTGTGGTAACATATTTATCTAATTGTAATATTTCAACTTCCCTATTTTATCAGTGAAGTATTTTTTTTTGGAACTTATGCCCAATATTTCCTAAATCAAAATGAATTTACAAACTGATGACTCTCAAAAGACTCAAGATAACTACCTTCTACCAAGGGAAGTAGGGCTAGAAGGTGGCTGGTGTTAAGACCTTGAATTAAGCTGTAAATTAAGAGTTAATTTTCGTTAAAACAACAGCAGCAGCAACAAATAAACCTTGGAGTTCTCCTTTAAGTCTTTTTAAATAGATCTTTATTATATGAACACAATTTGGTCTATTATCAAAACATTATGTTGAAAAGTTTATGCCTGTGAAGACCAAAGTGGACAGCTACCACTATCTAGGCAATTCAGAAAAAGGTGAAACGAGTCTTGAAATCTCCAAACACTGATTTCAGTTTGGTCTGTAGATTCACCTATGAAGGGAGTGAGTTAATGAGAAATTCCTCAATGAGCATTTTACTCATTAGTCTTCACCTGACTGAAAATAATTTCTCAACCAAGATCAGAAAAAGATGTTCTTTCTCTCTTTTCACTCAATTATGATGTTCAAAAGAGAGGAGGTTAATTCCTCACAAATGACTCTTATAGATGAAGCATAGACTCAAAGATTCTTTTCCTTTTTTCCAGGATGAACGCCAGAATAAAATCCACCCCCTTTTCCAGCAACAGCCTCTAGTCTCTCCTTATGCTGATCCCATCCACTATGCTATCCTTCCACAGAACATCCTGCCTCTTGCTCAGCCTGCTGTGGTGGTGCCTTTCCTTCAGCCTGAAATAATGGAAGTCCCCAAAGTTAAGGAAAACATCTTTCCTAGGCACAATGTAATGCCCTTTCTTAAATCTCCAGTGGCACCCTCTTTGGACAGCCAAATCCTGAATGTGGCTGATCTTGAAAATATGCATTTTCCTCTGCCTCTATCTCTGCCTCTGCCTCTGCCTCTGCTCCAGCCTCTGATGCACCAGATCCCTCAGCCTCTTCCTCAGACTCCTATGCTTACTCCTCAGTCACTGCTGTCTATCCCACAGCCCAAAGTCTTGCCTTTTCCTCAACAAGTGGTGCCCTACCTCCAGAGAGATATGCCCCTACAAGCCTTTCTGCCATACCAGGAACCTACCCACCAGGCCCAACCTGTGACCCAACCACTTGCCCCACTTGTCAACTCTGCTCTTGTAAGTCCAACCTTATTAATTCTGTTGTCTCACTTATGACATGAATATGGTGATAGAGGAAGTGAGAGCTCTAGAATGAAAGAGTAAATGAAAAATGAATGGGTCGTTTAGATCAGTGATTATCAATATTAGCAACATAATAGAAAAACCTGTAGAACTTTTTCTTTCCAAAATCCCAATGTCTAGCCTACCCACAAAGATTCTGATATAATTGTTCTGATTTTCTATGTAGAAGTTACTATTGGGAAAATTCACTTCAGGAGATTCTGATTGACCTATTAAAAATCTAGATAAAGAGGATTAAAGCTTATTAAAGCTAGAATTAAATTTTATAGTCTGATTGGGCTTGGAATAAAGAAGGTTTATTATTTTCTACATTTTTGAAATTTTCCTTGTGCATATCTATTCTGCAAATGCTTTATTTCACATCTTGCTTTTGACATATGTACATAAGTTGGTAAGCAATTGAGATAATTATTTCATTACTCAAAGAATTCTTAAGGAAAATGTCTTTGTGTCAATGTCTGTGTGCCAAAATGTGAATTGTATATTTATTTATTTTTATTTTTATTTTTTTGAATTCTTAAGGTTTAAAAGAATTCCAAAGTTAATGTCCCCTCCTCACTTTTGGTAAGTTTTGAGAATTTGAAGATTAGATTGATCATTTTTATAGATATCTTTTCACATTTCATTCTCCTGGATAAGTACAAGAGAGTGACAAGTTTTATCAATATACCAACTTGTTTATTAATGATCAAAGTGTCATGGAGGTCTCAGTGGTTGACTATTATCTGCTGACCTGAAATTATGTATCAAATTTTAATGATGTGCTGCTGACAGATTTGACTGGTCTGCATTCAAATGCTTATATTCTGATGCTTGATTATCATCATTTTTAGGAAAAACTGAAAATAATTTCTTCTACTTTTATATGAATATATTTGAGATTTTTAAAAAGATCACTTTCATTCTCATTTTGATTTAGGCCTCATATCTTCCATTGTTTTCATCTCATTTAAAATTTACATATGGGATGCCTGGGTGGCTCAGTGGTTGAGCATCTGCCTTCAGCTCAGGGCTTGATCCTGAGGTCCTGAGATCAAGTCCTGCATTGGGCTCCCTGCCGGAATCCTGCATCTCCCTCTGCCTCTGCCTCCCTCTCTGTGTCTCTCATGAATAAATAAATAAAATCTAAAAATTTACATATTATCCTTTAATTCATGAGTCAAAATAAAATTAATTATTCCAGGTATGAGATTTAAAAAGAGGAGAGGAAATAGCTTTAGGATTCATAAAAACCTGTCTGTGATCATGATGGACTAGACATTTTACATTTTACTAAAAAATATGAGTTAAGCTGATATTTAATCAAACAGGAATTTTTATATTCTTTTAAGGTTGGTCTCAACATTTTGCATTTGTAACAAATTTTGCTTTGTAAATCAATCACACCAAAATTACAAATGAGGAGGATGAATAGATCTATCATATAACACAACAAATTCTATTTTAACGTAACTAATTCTTTATGTGCTTTATATTCTACAGAATTGACTGTGACTGGAAACGTGGCATCTTTTCACTTGGCATCATGTTACCAAAAATTAATAATTTTTAAATGAACCTACATGGAAAAAAATGAAAATTTGTTCCTTTATTTATTTTATGTACCATCTGGCATTCGTCTTAATCTGAATTTGGCTCATAAACTCGACATTTTCCAAACTTTAATTCAATTATATCATAGAAATTTAATTTTGAGTTGGAAATACCCATAAGCATGTGAAAAACATGTATAGTTTTTGCAATCATGTTTGTTGTTATTTAAATATCTATTTCCTAACCAGTCATTTCAATAAATTAATCCTTTAGGCATATTTAAGTTTTTCTGTCATTATTTTAATTTTTCAAAACTAAATTAGCCTTAAGATTATTGGTGTTAAAAATAGCCATGGAAGAATTGAAATTGAATAGAATGCTTTGAATTGAATGGTAAAGAATATCAAAAAGTGGAAGAAAATATAGGGTGATCATACACTGTGTTTGCTCTAGAAAGTCTTGGTTTACACCCATTGCCCAGTACACCTGTGCCTTTCACTTTCAAACATACCACCATTGGATGTTAAATTTCATGGTTACTGTAGAAAAAAAAAAAAGCTTCTAATGTGAAAGCTGATTCACAGCTCAGCAACGTGGTAGCTAAGTGGTGTTGTGAAAGTTACTCAGTCCTTCAGAGCTTTAATTTCCACATCTATAAAATAGGCAATTCAAGGGTTTCATTGAAGTTTTAAGATGATAGTTCATTGCACAGTTACAGGATAATTGCTCCCTGTTGCTCCACATTATTGACCTCACTTACACCAGAGCAATAAGAGACAGTGTCACAATCAGAATGAGCTAGATTATGTGGTTTTAGCTGGTAATGCCCAAGAGATAAGACTTATATGAGGGTCTGATATCCAGTTTCTCTGATCGCAGAATAATTGTTTCATTGTGATGAATTATCCCTCTACCAGTTTCACCTGTACACTCAATCTCATCCCCTTGAGTTTACACAGTGACTCATTCTTAGCAATTATTCCATCTTTCTTGCCATCCCCCAGAATTTCCTCACCTAAGAATCAAGTGTAAGTCAAACTTATAATATCTTTCATTTTTAGAGAGAATTCCATCTTGTGACAGTACACTTCCAAACCCCTCCCAGTCCTTTAGGCTACCTTATGGCAACTGTTACAAAATAACTATCCAAAAAAAAAAAAAAAAAACCCAAAAAACTATCCATACTAAATATATTATGCTTTCATTAACCTGCTTCCATCAGGTTATACCCTATGGAAATCACTTTTTTTCCAAGGTTACCAACAACTTTTATCTTGCTAATCTGTGTTCATTTTACCCAACCTCTCAGAGCTTTTTGGTAGAGATGATCACCCCCTTTTTTTGCAAATGTCATACTTCTCTTCATTTTAAGTCTTAAACCTACTAAAGCCCTTGGCTTCTCTTTGAACACACGAGCCATTTCTTTGCAGTCTCCTTTCTGGTATTTTTTTTCCCAACCTTTAAGTGTTGGAGTACGCTAAGGGTTTAGCCTTACTCTGACTGGCAGTGTTTAGTTCCATGTTGTTAAGTCCATTTGTGGGTTGAAAGCTTTCAAATATATATCTCCAAACTCATTCTTTCCTGATACCAAATTCACATACTCAACTTGCCTTCTAGGCCTCCACGTCTAAGTACCTAATTAATATCCCAAATCTGGCATGGCCAAGCCTAATTCTTCATTTGATCCATCTCTAACTTGCTCAAATTTAATTGGGCATATTTCAGTAAGAGAAAAAAGTGATGCAATAGTACAGAGGCAATAGGCTTTACTTGTATAAGGACTTCACCAAAGGCCATTTCTTAATGGCCAATAAACATGTGAAAAGGTACTCAACATCATTAATCCTCAGGAAAATGCAAATTAAAGCTACCATACAATATCATGACACATCACCAGAATGATTAAAATGAAAAAAAAAAAAACCCAAAATTGGCCATACTGAGTGCTGGTAAAAACAAACAATAGGAGGGCTAAGCAATGCTAATGTAAATATAAACTGGAACAAACCCCTTGGAAACTCTGTCAGTCTTTGTCAGAGATAAACATTGGCATATTTTGTGACTAGAGGTTTTAGTCTTTGGTATACAGCTGACAGAAATAACATATTCTGTGCACTAAAAATAAGTACTTAAGCTCCTAGCAGCATTATTTTTAATATCCAAAATTAAAATCAACACTAATGTGAATCAACAGTATTTTGTGTAAGTAAATTGTAATATACAATAGAGTGGAATGTTATACTGTAATTAACATGAATGAGTTATACCACAGATGCACAACATGGATGAATTTTATATAAATAAAATTGAATGATGGTAGCCAGAGACACATTCAATACAAGATAGTACAACCCCATAAATATTATATATTAGAATCTATGAAAAATTAATTTATAGTACAGTAAGTCAGACTAGTTGTTATCTGAGGGGTGGAGGGAACATGAAGTGATGAAGTGGTGCTTTTAGATTCTAGTGATCTTCTTTCCCTTAACCTGTATGATGGGTACTTTGTGATAATACGTTTTGATGTGTGTTCTTTTCTATTGCCTGCTTGTTGCTTTCAAAATTTAAGTGTATATTACATGTAAAATCATGTATTCCTTCATTAGTGTCTTCCTACCTTCTGTTTCCCTGAAAGTGGAGCTTCCTCAATGTATAAATAATCACCTCTCTGCCTCTGGACTTAAATATAATTCCATACTAGGCCAATGGACCTCATTTCCTCAGAAGCCATGGAATGGCTCCATCATGCTACTGTAAAATGTATGATTTTATCCCCTAATGGGGTGAAATTTGAAAAATGGAAAAGAAGAGATGGGAGAGAACTTGCAAATTAATTCCTGCTTTATATTTTTTTCTGTATGTTCTTCAGAGGTGCAGTACTTCAGTGCAGCCTCTGTTAATTACATGCAATCATCTTAAGTTTCTTATTGCTGAAAGGATTCAGAAGTCCAAGCAGTTTATACGGTGATAAAAACAGCTTTATGACAGGCAAAAAACACAGGACAGCAACAGCAGGCGAAGGATACACAGTACAAAAGTTGCTAAGATCTCAGGAGCAACTTATTTGTCCTCCCACTGCTTGGTAGCACAGGATATACTTTATCTCCAGCTCTTAAACCATCCATAGAGGCTGAGCAAAACATCTCAGTACCAGGAATCTCAAAACTACTTTTTGAGAGGGTCTCTTATAAAAATCTTTTCATGCAGGCATATTTTAGCTACAGGGCTAGTCTTTGTTTTTTATCTTTCAAACAGAGGCTTCCACCTCATGAGACAGTTTTAAGAACAAGTCGACTCTAGTCTTGCACCACAGTTTAGTCTGCAGGAAACATGACTATTTTTTTTTAAAGCATTTCATTTTTTTTAATTTTTTTTTTTATTTATGATAGAGAGAGAGAGAGAGAGAGAGAGAGACGCAGAGACACAGGCAGAGGGAGAAGCAGGCTCCATGCACTGGGAGCCCTATGTGGGATTCGATCCAGGGTCTCCAGGATCGCGCCCTGGGCCAAAGGCAGGCGCTAAACCACTGTGCCACCCAGGGATCCCGAAACATGACTATTTTATTCCATCTTGTGACAGTATACTTCCAAACCCCTCCCAGTCCTTTAGGCTACCTTATGGCAACTGTTACAAAATAACTATCCAAGAAAAACCCCAAAAAACTATCCATACATCATACATTGATGACTTTATTTTTTCTTTAAAGACTATTTGCTTGAGAGAGGGAAAAAGCAAAGGAAAAGGCAGAGAGAAGATCTTCAAGCAGACTCTTGTCTCTTCACTGAGTGCAGAGCCTGACATGGGACTTGATCTCACAATCTATGAGATCATGACCTAAGTGGAAACCAAGAGTTGAACGCTCAACAGACTGAGCCACCCAGGTGCCCTTCGATGACCTTATTTCTATAGGACTCATGACACCAGAAAAATCAGTATCCTTGAGGGCTTGGGAAATGGCATAATGACAGAAACTGGTAGATGAATTTTATGAAGACACAGGGGCCTGTACTCTCCATTAACTTCCTGCAGGTCCAGTACTCTGAGTATGTTGACAAATCTTCCCTAGATAAAAAAACAACTTGTTTCAGCATGTACTTCTTAACCCCGAGAAAAGGGAGAAGACCCAGTCTCTAAATGGCTTTCTTTTCATTTTCAAGGCAAAAAATTTATGTTTGGGTGTTACGTGTATATAATATATATTATAGGTAGGATGCAGAGCAGTTTATGGCTTAGGCCATGGTACAGAAGGCCTTCTCTCTTGTATGTTATCACTTGGTAGATACAGTGGTTCTTAAAGGGTCATGGCATGTTGGGTTAGTTGGGAATCTGGAGTATACCCCCAAAAGTATATCTCACTTGGAGCTTTTAGGATAATAGAGGAAGTAACAATTGTCTTTTTGAGAAAGAGCTCTTCATTGGGCTCTGGAGGCTACTGAACAGCCCAACGTAGCTAATAGGTGACTGTGTACTTAGGTAACTCTTTAAATGATTATGACTAACCTTCCTACCTAAAAATTCAGCTATAATCAGGCAGGTTGGGCCCAAATAGGTCCTAATGGTGTAAATAAGTTGTATAACTAGGTCTTTCGAATTCCCAGTATACCCACAAATGCCACACTGCTGTCCTCTCTGCAACCACGCTCATGGGAAATATTCTACAAACAACTGACTTCAAGTGAAAGATCGTGGACCATGTTTATAATTTGCTAGCATCAGTCAGAAGTGACATTTTAATGTTCACTAAAATGTGATTGAAAGTATCATAAAATTTAGTGAAATCAAAATGCTATATATTCTTAAAAGGATTATGTAAACACAGGTGAATAGGAATAAAGACAAAAAATGTGGACTGTGCCTTAAAATTGTAATTTATTGAAAAGAAAAGGAAAAAATCTCAGTCACTGCACACAATTACATGGAATGATGACACAGAAGAAGCAATTCAAAGAGTTTTGAACAAAATTTCCATAATAGAAACTTAGTAAAGACTTCAATACCCTCTGATTCAGTGGCCTTCATATGTCATGACAATAAACTGTTAGGAAATTTTGGTTTTAAGGAAAATAATGATATTCTGTTTAATACACAGTAAAGACCTCAAAAACTTGGGATTATCTTTTTCTAAAATAATAGTCTAAATGTTTGGATAAGATGGTTTTACATGGAAGACAGGAAAATTTTAGAGAATGGAATTTTCAGTCACATCTGTAAATAGAAAAACAAATATGTGGTTAGGAATACTACATATTTTGAGTTGAAGAGACACTTTTATGATATGCACATTTTAACTGCCATTTTCTCTTCATTTTAAGATAAAATTCACAATGTTATTTGTGCTTTCCTGTTGCTAATAAACATATCCATTTCTCTTGATTTTTAAGTTTTGAAAAGAATTTATTAGTAGATAGTATTTTCCTTTGCAGTAATATAAAACATATGGCAGGCAATTAGAAGATAAAATTTTCATGTGGGTCAGAATTTATCATTTACTTTAGTTTGATCTGTTGAAAAAGAAGTTTCCACCATTGAGAAAGGAAACACACAATTAAAAGCTCCAATATGGTGGATGAAGGTAATTTTAAAAAATCTGTTGATATTACAGTCTATTTGCCTGTTGAGAGACGATCATTTGGTTTCACTATGTCACTTGCTAAGGATTTCTACTGCAGTGATTTCAAAGAACTGGATACAACTGTTGGGTTCACCTGAGTCTCAAGGTCACATCTTCATAGAAAATTAGTAACATCCACACTTCTATATTTGTATAGGCGTTTCAATATTATAAATTATATTAGTTAAAATTAGATATTTTTAAGTTGCTGTTTAAATATAGTATGACTAGGAAACAAAAAAATTGTAAATCTCTAAGCTAACGTAATTATTTAAGTGCTACTCTGTTCACAAGTAGCTACACTTCAACAAAAAGAAAAAAATATATAGCCTACAATCATCTTTGTACTTTGCCTTCAAATGGAAATACAATTAATGGTTAGACAGGTAATTTCCAAACTTACCAACAGCCATAATTGTGGAGTTCCTGAGAATTCTTAATTTTTCTGAAAGAACAAAAATTATTAAAATTATTTGATCAAAATAGTCAGCAATAAAATTTTATTATCTCAAAAAAATGACTGCTACTTATTTCCTGTGTCTATTATCCCATAACTACACTTTGCAAAGATAACTCTATTTAATCACCTTCAGAGATATGAAAAATAAGCATTGTTTTATTATTTTAAGTAAGCAAAAAGTTGGAACTTGAATTTAGGACTACTGGATACCAAAACCTGTGCTCTATTCTTATGTATATCATGGGTATTACCAAAAGAAAGGCATTTAAAGATTAATAGAAGTGCAAGGAGAAGAAAACTGAATTCTAAAATGGAACTCTTCATATTCTTTTTTGGAGAAAAGCTTATTTTCCCACCTCATCAAGAATGAATTTCACTCATAGAATACATAGCACTGCTCCACATATTCTATTGGATTAACGTTAGCCATAGATGCCACAGAAGGTATTATCAATTTTCCGATTCAGAATGAGGCACTAAACACTGCTTTGCCATGTTAATTCTACATCTGTTTCTGTGGTACATTCTGTAAGTGATTTTGTTTTATGTCTTTTGGAGGAACATCAATATGCAGTAATTTAAATGAACTTACCACCACTGGGGCACAACATCAGCATTTTCAATGTTCTCAGAGGCAATGGGTTTAGTGATGTCCAAGGATGGTGGATAAGCAATATACTGCATGATTTGTGCAGGAAAATACCAAGCAGCATAGGGATAAGCATCAAGTTGGTAGAATTGTTGGAAAGGCTAGAAGGAAAGACCATTGAAAAGCAACAGGGTATGAATAATTGCTATTTTGAATCTCTGAAAATGAACTGTTTCATTAATTTCTGACATGGTTATTAGCAATACAAGAGATGATTACTCTGTGAAATCTCTGGAAAGAAAAAGAGTCAGAGTTACTTTTGAAGGCTGAATGAAGCTTCAAAATTGGAAGAAGCAACCTATTTGAAATACTTTTCATGTTAGAGACTTGGGCAGTGACACTGATTTTGCCAATCATATTACCTGGAGTCAATTTCTTCTAAAACACGTGAAACATTTTCAGCGACCTTTATAAGGTTCACTAAATGGCAATTAATGGTTGGAGAGCTCCATAACTAGTATGGAATTGACCTGCTTGTTCACAGGATACAGAACCGTTATGGCAGCACATAGTACATAGTACCTACTTATTGCCTTAAAAATGAAATCAGAATCCCTAGGAACACTGTGGAATCAATGGAATTTAGGGCAGGGGAAAAACTGGCATCTGTTATGTATTACTGACAATTTCATTTCACAGATGAGAAAACAAGATCAGAGAGTATTTTTACAGAGATGTTCAGTATCTCTCCAGATGTTTCTTTAAAACAAAAGTATGTCAACCACTTTGAGAGTTCAAGATTCCTAATAGAAACTGAGTTTTAGAAACAGATTATGAGCATAAAGATATAATAAGTTAAGAGAAATTAATGTACCAAGGAGATTAACACTTCATAATGCTTATGACTATAATACAATGCTCTCACATCAGCTAAAACAGACAGACTAGAACAGATCCCATCCAAAGAATAGTGACAAGTAATTCTAATCTCTCAGATCAATGAATATAAATTATTGTGGAAATTGGGAGTGAAAAATAACCATTGGAGAAGAAAACAATCACTTCCAAAGTGTGAGGCTATTTAAAAACAAACACATTTAAGGATATTATTGCAGGATATTATTACTGTGCAATTTATTAAGCAAAATATTACCAATTGGAGGAGGTTGTTTTTATTCACTCTGTGAAGTTGTTGCTGTATAAAAGTGAATAGAGCACATTTTGAGTTACTTATACATCTGGTACAATACATTCATTTTACAAAAAATAAAATTTTCAGGATATTATTACTGTGCAATTTATTAAGCAAAATATTACCAATTGGAGGAGGTTGTTTTCATTCATTCTGCGAAGTTGTTGCTGTATAAAAGTGAATAGAGCACATTTTGAGTTATACATCTGGTACAATACATTCATTTTACAAAAAATAAAATTTGCAGGATATTATTACTGTGCAATTTATTAAGCAAAATATTACCAATTGGAGGAGGTTGTTTTCATTCACTCTGCGAAGTTGTTGCTGTATAAAAGTGAATAGAGCACACTTTGAGTTACTTATACATCTGGTACAATACATTCATTTTACAAAAAATAAAATTTTAAAAAATTCATGGCCATGAATATAGCATCATCCATGAAATTTAGGAGAAACTGTATTCTATGCCAGAATTATGAAAAAGTTTCAAAACACTTCTTATTTTGCAACTTTAGAAAAAAAATTAAAACTATAGTTTGGAAAAATAAAGAATTTGTAAAGTTCACATATTGAGGGAAAATAACCTACCAATTTTCTGTCTACATATTTTCTCTTCATGGCTATTTATTAATCATTTATTTAAATTTGATCTTTGGTAATTGTTTACATATTATTAAATATGTAAACAATTTTTCTTTTGGGATATATTTGTTAAAAAAAGAGAAGCACATATAAAAACATAACACATGAAGAAAATATTAAGATACTTTAGATTTAATGAATAATCTTACCTGGTCATGGATAGCTGCCTAAGGAAGAGAAAACATTTTGTTTTAGTCTACTGATTTTATTTATGTATGAATAATGAACATTTCCTAGGTGCTTTCATATATTTGAGGATGACTATGCTTAGCACTCAGGACACAACCATGAAATACAATGAACACTTTTGCAAGACCAATATAATAATAATACTTGCTTATAAGCTTATAGCTTAGTCATATCATAGCTAAAACAATAAAATATATTATTCTGGTAATTTCTTAGATCAGTAAGGATAAATTTCAGTGGGGTACTGATATATTTAAACTTATTGGACTTCATTTTAAACACAAACAACTTGGACACTGATATAAGAGTAACAATTGGGGTCCAAATTAAGTTAATTATTGACTTTTCCTACATTGGTAACAGAAGAAAATGAAAAATGTCATTAGGACAGGGCTTTTTCCCTAAAGTCCTAATTAAGTTGATTTATGTAACTAAAATAAGAGGTTTTTTTCTCCTCCCAAGTGAATGACTTTATAATAACCAAAAAGATTAAAACTAAATGGTTGTGCTGATTTATGTTTTTAATCTATCCATACACTGATCATAAAAAGAGTTTATGGTACTGTAGTTCAAATGCACTTCTTGATAAAAGACCTTCGTAATGTCAGAAGTTCATGAGCACAGTAAACTTTATAGAGACTGCGAGGGACCCCTGGGTGGCTCAGTAGTTGAGCATCTGCCTCGGCTCAGCTAGTGTCCCGGAGTCCTGGGATTGAGTCCTGCATCAGGCTCCCCAGTGGAGAGCCTGTTTCTCCCTCTGCCTATGTCTCTGCCTCTCTCTCTCATGTCGCTCATAAATAAATTTAAGAAATCTATAGAGACTGAGAAATAAGGACAGGAGGAGAAGGAATGAACATTTTATTGGACTTGCTACAAGCCCCACTCAGGGCTAGCTGAGTAGGAGATTGTTAGTTCAGTATTCAAATAACACCAGAAAGCAAGAATAACTATATTTCCATTTCACATACATAAGGAGACAAGTCCAGAGACAAGTTCAACTTGACCATTCTTTCTTACAGAGTTTGACAGAAACGTTTTGAAAGTTTAGGACTCAGGGATCCCTGGGTGGCGCAGCGGTTTGGCGCCTGCCTTTGGCCCAGGGCGCGATCCTGGAGACCCGGGATCGAATCCCACATCAGGCTCCCGGTGCATGGAGCCTGCTTCTCCCTCCGCCTGTGTCTCTGCCTCTCTCTCTCTCTCTGTGACTATCATAAATAAATAAAAAAATTAAAAAAAAAAATTGAAAGTTTAGGACTCCTGGTTCCTCCTATTTCCTTAAATGGAAAGTTTATTTGACACATCTGTGCTTTCATGAGCAGGAATGTTCATAGAATTCTCAACCAGGGCTGGACGTGGGAAAATAAACACATGAAAAAGTCCCAAATATAATGCATCATCAGAGAGACTGTAAGAGGTTTTGATGTGGAATTTAGGCAAAGTAAATTTCTCCATGGTTAGTAATTATGGATATGATAGTATTAATCCAGGCATAAACAGAGAGAAATGGTTCTGATAGTAAATATATAGATAATCATATGAATAGTCTTCCAGTTGTTAACTACCAAGGCTAGAGTAATTTCTTGAGAAAGATAAATACACCTTTCAGAGTGAATCCAACTTAAAATTTAATGTATTTTAGTTCTGCAGAATATGATTTTGTATTATGAAAAATAAAATATTACTACCTGCAGTTGGTTGTATTGGCTCAGTCTACGAAGCTGTTCCTATTCAAAAGAAAAAACATTCTCAGTTGCTTGGGTTCCATTCAGTACAATCCCATCATTATCAAGTGATGAAGCTAGAATCCTACAGTGTTTTTCCCAGAAGTAAAGAATGAGGAACTATTAATTGTACTTTAGTGTTAATTCTATCACAAATAATTTGGACTAAGTCAATTATTTTTTAAGACATTACAAAAGCTACTTTCTTAACCTATTTTTAACTTGAAATACAGATATAAGTGAGTATTCAGGCAATTTTACTTATAAAGTATCTTGTGTCAGAATTACTAAGAAAATTAGAAATGATTTTTGCTTTCTGATCAAAGATTTAAACTTGGTCAAATGAAATCAAAATATTAGATGAACCGAGGGAAAAAATGTTGATGTTTCTGCTGTTGGCCACATTTATTGATCATTTATTTTATGCATGGATTTTTTAAACTGCTCTCACATCATTTAATATTTATTATTATTGGTCATTTTAGAATTTAGATTAAGAATTATAGCAGATAACTAAACTGTCTGGGATGCCTGCATGGCTCAGTGGTTGAGCATCTGCCTTTGGCTCAGGCCATGATCCCGGGATCCTGGGAATCGAGTCCCACATGGGGCTCCCTCCCTGTGGGGAACTGAGAGGAACCTGCTTCCCCCTCTGCCTATGTCTCTGCATATCTCTCTGTGTCTATCATGAATAAATAAATAAAATCTTTATTTTTCAAAAGATTTTATTTATTTATTCATTCATTCATTCATTCATTCATTCATACATACATTCATTCATTCAAGACACACAGAGAGAGAGGCAGAGACACAGGCAGAGGGAGAAGCAGGCTCCATGCAGGGAGCCTGATGTGGGACTTGATCTCAGAACTCCAGGATCACACCTGAGCCGAAGCCAGATGCTCAACCGCTGAGCCACCCAGGTGTCCCAATAAATAAAATCTTAAAAAAAAAAAGTAAACTGTCTAACATCACACACTGGTAAAAGGTAAAACTTAAGGGCAAATTCAAGTCTGGTCAAATCTATAGACTGTCATTTAAATACTAGTCTATTCAGATCTAAAGCAGACTATGTAATACAAATATTCAGCTGAAAGTATGAATTAAATACCTGAAATAAAAAAGTTGTTAGTGTTACTTTCAGAGAGGGATCAGTCAATAACTAGAGTCCATCAGACAACTCGTTATGGATTAGATTTTAGCAGGTAATGAGATGGAGAAATAATTTACCAATATAACATTGTTATTCCTTGGTACATTTGCCTTTGATAAACTTTTAATGAAATTTTACCAGATAGCGTTGAGAGAGTATGTCTTCTCTTGGAATCTGCCTCTGCTAAAAAAACAAAAACAAAAACAAAACATATACATATATGTTGTTTAAGTAAATTGTAACATATCTTAGGATACTAGTATTTTTTAAATTTAATATATCTCACCTCAGTATTATTGGGAACAACTTCCTTCAAAAAAAAAAAAACAGAAACAAGCACACTTTTAATTTTGTGACTTACTAATTTATATTTAAGGTAAGAATATAAATTAACTAGACACTATTACTAAATAACTGGTTAACTGATTTTTAGCCACAAAATAATGCATTACTGAGAAAAAATAAATAATTTGATATAACATGTTATATCCAGATTTCCTTTTCCCTTCTTCCTGCTGTCACCAGGCAGGTTATTCAGAATGTTGAAGGTGGTTATAAAATATTTACCTTATTGAATTTACAGAAACCCCACATAACTGGATTGGTTTTATTTTATAATTTGCATGCAGGTCTCCCAAAGTTAATAAAAGGACTTCATCACCTTCAATGCCTGCTACTGTTTTTCTTTAGGCTAACAAGGAACAAGGAATTTGTGATTAATTAACCTAAAATTGGTTGATTTTTACATGGGATATAACATGTTTATATTATTTAGAAGCACAGTCATTATTATACTTTTTAATGACAATATTGAGTTCTACTAAAATCTGTTAAGGGCAAGATAACTAAGACAAAAAAACATGTTTGGACACCACAGATGGCCAGATAATGATTGTTTGTCCAAAAACAATTCTGTAATTTTGTCTCTGATAAATATTTCTTTTCTTACTTCTGTTGGGTTGATACTCACATGTGTTAGAATTTTGAAAGAAAGCTGCATACGTAGCACCTTGTGCAATGAGACCTTATAAAATATGTAACCTTCATGGTACAATAAGCTTTCATAATGTTTCCTAAGTAATTGGGATATTGAATTAACATCAAAATCATTTACCTCGCTTGATGAACTGCTGCTGGATTGCCTTTGCTAAGAAAAAGAAAACCAATGTTACTGACCATGAGACTTTTAGAATTGGAAGGAAACAAGTTCTACACTTTCATACTGGGTTGGTAAGTCTTGGTTTCAGGTTTGAAAAAAAGTGATGTGAAAAGCTTAGGGCCAATGTAATGCATTTTTTTGGATTGTCAATTTTATTTAAAATAGATGGTGGGAAGAGGATAATAACTTACCCAATATTTTAAAATGTTTTTATTAAAATAAACACAGATATATGATGGAGTAGGATGCAAAATACATAGGGATTTTTGTGATAAAAAAGAAACTTGAGGAAAAAGCCCTATTGAGCAGAGCTACTCAGAGTTCTGGGTTCAGTGTTTATTCTCATCTACCTTTGGAGCTACTTTGATGTGAATAAACTGGAAGCATTAAAATACTACAACCAATTTCAGTATTGAGCTAAAATGACATTAGCTCTAAAAGCATCTACCCTTTGGAATATGTAGTTTTCCTTCTAAGTCATGTATGTTATAATTTATATATGGATATAATTTTTGTTCCCAAATACAATTTTTAAAGATTGATTTTAATATTCAAATGACTGTTCATCTCTTGGGAGAGTCGATTAACCATATATTATGGACTAACAGATGTTTTTTCCCTATTTTTAGATTGGGTAGCATAGCCCATCGATCCCAGGTGATTGCTGTAATAGATTTTTTCTGCCCAAGGACTACCCTCATCATTGAATGAGCTCATACTCTGGATGGCAGAGGCAAGCTTTTGTTGGAAACTCATGGTTCATTTTTGAACATCCATGCACATTTTGCTTTTTACTCTTATTTTAATAAATAAGCAATGTTTTCATTGATTAGCATTCAAGTGCCATATTCCGTCTTTCAATTTTAACTTTATCTGGCATGGCATTGTACATTTTTGGATATAATAGGACTGTTTGAGAAATTAAATCTCAATCACTTTGAGAAAATAGTTTTGCTAAGATAAAGCATACAGAATATACTACATATGATATGTAAGTGTAGTGTTTATTAAAATAAAGGTGTCTTACCTCAGGGTCTTCCATGACCTGTACCTTAGGAAAAGAGAAGTAATTTTATGTTTCATGATAAATATTCAAATGTAACATAATAGTTACTAAATAAAATAGATAGCCAAGAAATTAGAAAATTGAGGCAATAGCCAAGTGATCAGAAAAACAAAAAACACCTGCGTCATCTCTTAATACCAAATCTATTAAAAATCTAGTAGACATCCAGATTTTAAAAATCATGTTTAAATAAAGTGAATAATCAACTGTGACTACGTAAAACATTCTTGGAGCAGATATATTCCTTTATGTAATGTCCCACATGCGGTATTTCTTCAGCTTTAGCAACAAGTGCAAACTATTGGCCAGCACATAGCTGTATTCATACATGCACACATTCCATCCATCCATCCATCCATCCATCCATCCATCCATCCATCCTAATGTTTTGTCTCCTCGTAGCTATAAAGTAGTGGCAATAAAGTCAGTATTCTTTATAATTCTCAGTAGAATTCATTAGTTATTTTGAATTTCTGACTGAAATGTTCAAGTAAACTATAAATGCCATGGAAAAAATTTATTTTTTTCTAAATTAAAACAGTTTTCCTACTGCAAGACTACATTTTTTTTGCCACACTACTTTAAGAAAATTTTTGATACCTTGATTCCTTCATTCTGTTTTTCTCTCAGAAGTTCTCTCTATTGAAGATAAGAAAGTATTGCTTATAAGCAATACTTTATAAAATCTATTTTTGAAAGGATAAACTTTTAAAATAATTTAAATATCATTGGTGTTCCTAACCCTGCTCAGTTCACTGAAGTATTCCTTAGGGATAGAAAAGAAAAGAGCAATGTTGTGAACAGGGACACAAATGAATGAACATCTATAAGAAAATGTACCTTGCATTGTGCTGCTGTAAGTTAAAAAATAAATGTTTTTATGAATGTACTAATATTTCTTGCTATATCACTTCTAACATTAGTTTCTCTTTGCTAAGTGTTCTTTGCTTAAGCGGTATGAAAATATTCACTTAAAATAATTTTTAAAAATTGTCCCACTACATTTTATTGTTATCTTTCATCTTGTTTTAGTTATAGTTCTGAGTTCTCTTGATCTCGTTTCTGTCTGGTTCAATAAGCCGAGCATCTATTTCCATAAAAAGGCAATAAATGCACAGCACAACACTTGCTTCTCCACAGTATATTTTGTGGAGATCTTCTTACCTCTCTTAGTTCTCTTGGTGTAGGCTAGAAAGAAAGAGAGAGAAAGAAGAAAAGTTACATTAAAAATCACTCAAGCAAAGTTGGGCTGCCTATCAAACTTAAAATAGTGGTTGGTCTTCAGCAATTGCACTGCTGGAGATTTACCCTAAAGATACAAGATGCAGTGAAACGCCGGGACACCTGCACCCCGATGTTTCTAGCAGCAATGTCCACAATAGCCAAACCGTAGAAGGAGCCTCAGTGTCCATCGAAAGATGATGGATAAAGAAGATGTGGTTTATGTATACAATGGAATATTCCTCAGCCATTAGAAATGACAAATACCCACCATTTGCTTCGATGTGGATGGAACTGGAGGGTATTATGCTGAGTGAAGTAAGTCAATCGGAGAAGAACAAACATTGTATGGTCTCATTCATTTGGGGAATATAAAAAAACAGTGAAAGGGATTAAAGTGGAAAGGAGGGAAAATGAGTGGGAAATATCAGTGAGGATGACAGAAGTGAGAGGCTCCTAACCCTGGGAAAAGAACAAGGGGTGGTGGGTGGGGTTTGGGGGTGACTGGGTGATGGGCACTGAGCGGGGCGCTTGACAGGATGAGCACTGGGTGATATGCTATATGTTGGCAAATCGAACTCCAATAAAAAAAATACAAAAAAATAGTGGTCTTGAAGTAAAATTTCTATTTGTGTTTTTTATTTGGCAATTAAGTCACAAAACTATACAAAATATAACACATAAAGGGGTATCATTTAGAGATAAAAAATGTTCCATCGTAATGTTTTTGGAAGTTGTGTGTTCTACCTAGGTTACGCAAAAAAAACCATGAGTGTTTTGCAAAGAAGCAAATGCATAAGGTACAAACTAAACAGCTCTTTAATATTTGAATATCTGGTTTTAATATTCTTTGTGGGTGCCTGGGTGACTGAACAAAAGGAAGATTTGATCAAGCCAAGTGAAAAATCATTTATAAACTAAAATTAAAGTAAATTTCCCAGAAAAATGTTTGTCTTTAAGAAGGATAAAAAGATAATACTCACCAGAGCAAACCTGAGAAACTGTCTTTCTTTGAGAACTTCCTGTCAAATTTATTGTGAGTGATAAAAAATGAAAGATACCAAAAAAGGAGCATGTTTATCCATTTGAACACGTTATCAATTTTAATTAGATAAAGTAACATATTTCTTATGGTAGAAGAAAAGGTAAATAGTTCTAGTTTTATGATCTAATTTTTAAAACTAAAGAGACATTCTATTTGGTTCCTTTTTTTACGAGGCCTAGAGATTTAGTAAGTCTATGCTTAAAATGTTAAAGGAGGAATTGAATGAAGATTTAATCAAAAAAAGAGATTTGAGAGAGTAATCCAAGTAACTGAGTACTTGAAGTACATATGAAGATAAATAAAATTGGAGTGAAAAAGACATTCATTATTCATCACAGCTAACAGAAAAGTTTGGGGACTGGGGTGGGGGTTGGGGTGGAGCAAAACCTTACCTCTCTGCTGTCTAGCTCATTCTGAAAAGAATAAAATAAATAAATAAAAAGGTATTAGTTCAATCAGTGGACAGAGTGGAGAATTAATGGCTCATGCAGAAATGTGTGGTAGAGGTAGAGGTATCCAGTGTGTAAAATGAAACCAAATAATCAATCACATGTTAAAGTACAAGTAGAAGAGAAAGAAGCAAGAATACATTAAAATAAATCATGTTAACATATTCTGTTTAATTATTTCTCTTGAATATTAAAGTTTTTATTCACCATAAACATTATGTAAGTCCATGTGCCCTCTTCTCTAAGAAAGCTTGTGAAAACAAATAAAAACTTGTGGGCACTTGAACTGAAGATATTATAACTCAGTGAATGTGATACTGTTTTATAGAGAAGAGAAGAACAGGCCTAGAATCTACCAATACATTATCACTTAAATTCCATAGTTAGAGTTCTTAGAACATAGAATAGAATACTCACTTGAGTGAGTTCTGAGTGTCTAAGAGGAAGTTTCTGTGAAAAACAAAAGAGAATTGTAAAACAAAGCAAAACAAAAAAAGCAATTAGAATGCAATAATAATAATGTCACAATATACATACACTATGAATTTAAACATGGCTATTTAAGAAAGGTTCATATTTTAATAGCAAAATTTACCTGAAACCAAGTTTCCCTGGTTTGTTTATTTAGTAAGGAATACTGAGACCTGTTGTATGTCTACAAATTTGCTAATTCTGTAATGGATCCAGGGAAAGAGTCTAATTCTATTCTTTGATCTTATTTATTGTGTTGTGCAATATCTTGTTTTTTTCTTTTTGTGCTTTTCATTTTTAAATTTTTTTTAATTGAATAGTGCTTATATTTCAAGCCAGACATTTTATTTAGAGTTGAGGCTTGTGAAGCATTATCATAGTTTTAATATCAAGACTTTAATTAGAGATCTTCCCATGCTTTAAGATTATTATTCTCCATATTTTATATTCGATAAGATATCAGGTCATTTCTAACAAGAATCTACAACCTTCTAAATTCTTTGCTGTACTCACAGGCCTGGCAAGAGCAACAGCCACAAGGCAGGTAAGGATGAGAAACTTCATGACTGTCAACGCCTATGTAAGAGAAATAAAAAGAAGTTAGATCTTATAAAAAATGAAAAAGAAATCCTTGATTTTCCAGCAAAGGAAATTTTATGCCAAAATAAGTTCGAGAAGTGGTATTTTAATTAACATGATTTTTAAAATTTTGCTATTAAATATATATTTAGTTTATGATTCTAGTTATCTTGCTCAGTGCTTGCTTTAAGAAATACCAATTTCTTACCAATAATTTTATCTACTAACATTCTAAAACAAAACATTTGATTCTTGAATATGGTAATATGGTTTTGTCAGAGAAATGGAGAATAATCAATATTTAAATATAATTTTTAAAAAACCCAAGCTTTCCCATCTAGAGCATCAGATTTGCAAAATGGATAATAAATGAAAATCCCCTAAGAGCTAGTATTTAATATTATCTGAAAATTTTGGAAAATGTCTTCCTCCTTTAAACCTATTTCAGAGCATCTTGCTCTTTCAGAATCTTCATAAGAAATGATATCAGTGCATTATGTAGAAACTATTAACCTCTATCAATTTTTTTAAAAGAATCTTCATATTTAGCTACACTGATAATATCCATGACTTGACTGTATGAAGATGACTGGATAGAATCATAAGATTCAGGTGCCTTGTTGTGTTTGATTTCCGGAGTTCCATCAAATTGCAGTAATCTATAATTACTGATATTTATATGCGGTAGAAAAATAGTTTACAGATAATTTTTTTAAGATCATATGTGCAATTTGTTTATGCCTTAGTCAACAAGCTAATACTGACATTTTTATATATACTGAGCAGTATATATAAAATGTAATATCTAAACATACTAGTAAAGAAAGTATATTTATAAACCCAAAATGAATTTACTATCTTTATCCATTTGTATCCTTCCAAATATTCAAATTTAACCATCTTTACAAAAAGTTGTCTTTTATATCTATCACCTTTATATAATTAATTTTATTAACAAAATGATATGAAATAAAACTGGCCTTGAAATATTCTACCAGAAATAGTCTTTGTTACAGTAATTAAAAAGACCAGAAATTATTTTGCCTAACAAGTTTCTATTGAATTGGGCGAAATAATTCAAACTACTTCACCATAGTTTCTACTGAAATTATGTATCTACTTTTTCAATATACAAGGTTTTAGTTACTGTCATTAAAAAATAATTTGGCCTTTACAAAACTATATTAATTTCTCACCTAAAGATCTGAGATGAATGGTGTCAAAATTTGCAAATGCATTTTTAAGCTACCAGTATATCATAAGAAGGTATCAATATTTGCAAACACACAGAAAAGTTTCAGATGCATCTTAATGAAGAGTGAAAGAGATTAGACAATGTGAGATCAAAGTAGTTTTGCTAAATGTAAAGACAATACCTTGAACCCAAGACTGGAAAGAAGCAACCTTGGTTGATGATCAAGGTGATGGCAGATGTCTTTGCTCCACAGCTATTTAAATCTAGTGATTAGTAAAATGCTAATTTTGTGGTTTCAGTTCAACCAGTAGGTTAATTTAAATTCTAAGAATTCTCTTAGAAATAGGAAATTAATTTTCAGTCCAAATTCTCTCTCTATAAATTCTGAGGAATGTTTCCAACAAAGGAGTGATTCATGCTATAATAGATCATACAGATTATATAGGAAATGGAATAGCATTATTCAGAATTAAAATACAAAAATTTCTAGATTTATGGTTATGATAGGAACATGATTTTATATTAAATGGATAATTAGAAAGACTAATATATCAATAAAATTCTCTTTTTTTTTATCTTTTGAAAAATCCAATGCCTATAAAGAAAATTCTTGGGACAAATTAGGGTCTTTAAAATTTTTCAATTTTTACCAACATACTAGATCATGAGAAAAATTCATTATTTATTTTGTCTCTTAAAACTCAATTTATCATATATTATTTTTTTAATTATTCACTTTATGGGGTAACTTACATTGTATGTGCTCAGATCTTTTTATCCAAAAAAGAAATAAAATTATCCTATAAATTTTGGTTGCATTTTAAGTACATCACATAATGTTTTGTTTGCCTTGTTTGTGGAGTATTAGCTGTTGATAGCATTCATTAATTTAGTTATTAGATTGTTTAATTAAAAGCAATAATTATTTTTTAAAAAAGCAATAATTATTCAAGAATTAAATTTTAAATGTTGAAAAAAAACCCCATACCTCTGATTTGTCCATCTTCTAAAATAAATAAAAGGAAAAAAATATAAAAGTCCCTATATCTAATCACTAATTCTATTCCTAGAATGAACTGGCATCATACATTTTACAAATAATATCATATGCTAAAGAAAATATCCATACATAAATTTTAAAAGTTATTAATGTTAACTATATGTGCATTTTTACCAGAAAGGAATCATCCCATATATTTTAAATTTTTTTAAATAAAGCTATAATGATGTTTACAGCCTATTCACAATCATAACAGGAACATTATTCTGAGTTAAAAGAAATACCAGAGTGGTTTAGGCTCTCTACAACAGGAATCAGAAGAGACTGTGGTTTTCCATATTGAAGCTCTTATATCTTATATCTTCCTTGCTGACTACATCCTATCAATTTTAACAACTTACTAGTGTTTCCTATTTATAGGCATACCTTGGAGATATTACAGGTCGGGGTCCTGACCACTGCGATAAAGTGAATATTGTAATAAATTGAATCAAATAAATTTTTGGTTTTCCAATCCATGTAGAAGCTATGTTTACACTATGCTGTTGCCTGTTAAGTGTGCAATAGCATTATGTCTACCAACCAATGTACATACCTTAATCTAAAAAATCCTTACTTACTAAAAAATACTAACCATCATCTGACGATTCAGCGAGTCATCATCCTTTGGCTGGTGAAGAGTTTTGCCTTGATATTGATGGCTGCTAACAGATCAAGGTGGTGGTTGCAAAGATAGGAGTGTCTGTAGCAGTCTCTTAACACAGTGAAACTTGCCACATCAATTGACTTTTCCTTTCAGATATGATTTTTCTGTTGTGTGCAATGCTGTTTGATGGCATTTTACCCACAGTAGCACTTCTTTCAAATTTGGAATCTATCCTCTCAATCCCTGTTGCTGCTTTATAAACTAAGTTTATTAATATTCTAAACACACTGTTGTCATTTCAACAATCTTCACAGTATTTTCACTATGAGCAGATCCCATTTCAGGAAACCACTCTCTTTGCTCATCCATTGGAAGCAATTCTTTGTATAAATTTTATCACAAGATTGCAATAATTCAAATATAATAATAATGAAAAAGCTTGAATTATTGTGAGAATTACCAAAATGTGACACAGAAACACAAAGCGAACAAAAGCTGTTAGAAAAATGGTGCTGATAGACGCTGCATTCAGGATTACCACAAACCTTCAATTTGTAAAATATGCAATATCTGCAAAGTGCAATAAAGTGAAATGCAATAAAATGAAGTATGCCTGTACGCTGATTCATTCAAGGGGCTGAGAACAAGCATCCTCAGCTTCATTATAATGCCTTATTTTTGTCTTTTCTCAGTGGTGTATCCAGAATGACTGAATTATTTATGCCTTACTCAGAATCACACTGTAGCAAAATGTACTGTAATTTATAAAAAGCTATCATATCTTCATTTGTTCATTTATTTTTATTTGCTTATTTATTCATGGAGTTGAAGAAACTGGACAGGGTACTAGGGACATAAAGATGAGCAAAACAAAATCACTGGCCTAGTACTATGGTGGTAATTAACACACAAAAAGCAAATAATATAATTTTTGAGAGCCCAAAAATAGAGATTTGAACAGAACCTCCAGAGTACCCATGAACAGTTCAGTCTGGGGGCCATACTTTTTGGAGACATTTGATAATAATAAGGCTTGTAATCAAAGGGAAACAATCAGACTTTTAGAAGTGTCTAATCTGCATAATAAGAGCAGCCATCTCTCAATGAATTTGTGTGTCTACCATGGGATTTCTCATGAACTCAAAATTCAAATTTTTCTATCTATAATCTGCGTGGATAAAGATTAATTTCCACTTTGTCTGAATTAGGTATTGAAGATAGTTGATTGGGCTATAATTTTTAATAAATCATTCTTATCATTGTAAAATATAAGTGTTTACTAAATTTTAAGAAAATATGGTTTCATGAGTTCATTGTAGATTTGTACAATGCCAAATCCTACGAAATTTTAGCCTAAATTCACTTATCTTTATTGATATTTTTCATTTGCTTTATCAGTTAAATTTGATCTATTCCAGCCAGTAAAGCAAAGCTTAGATTTGAAATACATATTTGGTCCATTTATAGTCCAATTGGCTTTTGCCCCATGAGTAAAGGAAAAATGAGATTATTACCTGAATATCAATTTTCTGTTGTAATAGAGTCATAAGTAAGGTGAACATGTAATTGACCATTCAACAATGAATATTCTTAATAATGAAATGGTCTGCTCTTGGTAATTACAGTAGAAAAACAACATAAGCTAGGGCTATTTCAGGCACCCCATGGCATGGCCACTCTAATGATACCGCACAACTGGTTTTGAAAATCCAGGAGTCCCTCAACAAATGAAAGTGGAAATAGGTTAGTTAAGGGACAACTAAATAGAAGGCTTTTTTGCTTTTTAGTTCTTTGGTATTGGAAAAATAATTTCTTCCTTGAATTCATATTTGTTAGTAAAACTAGCACAAAAATGAAAAGAAGTATCATAGCAATAGACATAGATTTTGCAAATTTACTAAGTGGTAAATTTACTATGTGAGATTATGTATATTGTTGCTACATGTTCTGGTCCAGACTCACACTTCCTTTGGTGGACTTACTTTGTATGAGACAATCAATAATTCAGAACATAGAGTTTCAAAATTACTTTGTCATGATTCTCTCATTTGGCTTTATGGCTGGTGAGTCTTCTAAGAAAGTGTCCTTTAGTTATGTGATAAACAGCTAACCTTCCAGAAGGAAATCTACTGGGAAATGTGAAAGATAACTTTGTTTTTCTCCGGAAACCCACATGTCATTTGGAACCTACCAGAGGATTAACAATAGATGCTTAGTAACTACTCTCAGGTATTGTATGAACAGAACCTTGGTACCCAGAAATAAAATAGAGTTCTTTTCAGGAAGTTGTTGGTTAGTATGAATATATGACATCACTGGAAATATGGAACATGTTTACTTTTGTGTTTGTATTTTTTAAAAGCTCTTTTTTAATTCTTCAGCGGCTTCTCAATAGATCCCTGGAGATCTAAAATAAAACACATAATCTGAGTAAAGTGGCATAAGTAGTGGTTGCAAGGTAGGGCTTTGGAGTCATATTGTAAGTTTAAATCTTGGCACTCATTAACCTGCTGTTATCTTGAATAAATCACCGTGCCTCAATGTTCTCATCTGCTCAATAACATCCACTTCCTACGTGAGAGAAAAAAAATGAGTTACACACTTTGAAGTGTGCAGTAACTGAAACAAGGTACTCGTTTAAAATTATCCATTATTAGAACATGATTTTTTAAAGATTTCAACTAATTATTTTGTGCTCAAATTGTCTTCCTACCTCATAGATTTGTAAACTTCTGAGAATTTACGAATTACATTTTTATATTTGTATATGCATAGGAAATGTGTAGAAGGTAAAGACAAAATTTCTAATAATGACCACAAACCAGGGAACATTCGAGTTGCAATATGAGAAGGGACTAGAAAAGAGAGTTTAGAATTTTTATTAATGAAATCTTGTACTATTTGATATTTCCACAGAACAGTGAATTAGAATGTGCTTCTCAAATTTTAA
Organism: Vulpes vulpes; assembly: GCF_048418805.1. Taxonomy (NCBI): domain Eukaryota; kingdom Metazoa; phylum Chordata; class Mammalia; order Carnivora; family Canidae; genus Vulpes; species Vulpes vulpes. The sequence goes on from NC_132781.1 coordinate 64,948,366, forward strand.
TGTACTTATGAATCACTAGGATATCTTGTTAAATTTCAGATTCACGCTCAGTAGGTCTGAGATGTGTCTGAGATCCTGCATCCTTAACAAGTTTTCTGGTGATGTCGTTGCTGATGATCTGTGAGACACACCTTGAGTAGCAAGGAACTAGGAGATTTGAAAATGTAAGGTATAGCCTCCTTTAAACTAACCAACGGTGAAACTGGCATATTAAAAAAGTTAAAAAAAATACTTGACAGCATGTAAAAATTGTAAAAACATGTAACATACATAGCAAAAACATGTTTAAAAGTGTTGAATCGTATTTCCATGACATTGTTTACCTTCATGACAAGGTCTAGAATAAAGCATTTTCTTACCCAACCTTATATTCTTTATGTGGGTAGGACATTCTATTAGTAACTTTTAGTCTGTGTGTTACCAATACTACCACCTTCTTGCCACCTCCAACCAAAATTTATTCATTTTGCCATTAATGGGGCGTTTACTTACTCAAGACATTTGAGAAAACTGAGTTAAAATTTAATTATGAAATGCTACCTAGTGAGTTCTTTCTAAAAGGCCATGAAATTTGATGTGTCAAGGGAGTTTTACCTATCAGAAATATATCTTCCTCTGACTTGATGGAACATAGTTTTCATAGTGGATATTCTTTCCTGGATCTAATCATTGGATGTCCTTGTTTAACAATGTTATTACTACATATAATGGTTTTGACAAAAGGTATTACCTACCAGAATCAACTGTAGCTTCCCAGACAGAATAATAAGCCGTCCAGCAATAGAATGGAATATATTCATTTATTAATTTAAATGGTTCTTAACAATTCTTAAAGTCTTAGTTATTATTCTCTTTTGTCCTCACAAGAACCATGCAATGTAGGGAAAGCAGGGTAAGGAAACCAAACCGTCCCTAAGTTAAGTAAATTTATTTCCATACAAGGTCATGCATCAACTAATGAGTAAATGGTGGCTACCAACATGTGAGCCTGTGTTCTTACTAATATACCACTCAATAAGAGAACTTAATGTATACAAAGTATTGTATTCTTAGATAGGTGATAGAGGAAGTAAAATTCTAGCAGGAGAAGAATGCCCGACACCCATGTAAGATGAACTGATTAAAGCCATCAGAAGATTGTGTGAGAGTAAGAGGAACTAGCAGAATAAAAGAGTCACAGTGTTACTACAGACAAACTTCACCTACTTTTGGAGAAGTCTGCCGACTGTCAGATACCAAATTTCCTGACTCCAACATTATCCAACCACATTCTTCTGATCACTTTTCCTTTTAGTAACCACACCTTCATCAGTATTAATGTTTCTTCATAGGTTAGCTGATCTTTAATAGCTAGTAAGAATATTTGTCACTCATATGGAAGTACTGAAGTACCTAAAAGTAAAAATTAGAGCAGAAAGGAAAATTTTAGAATTGAAAAAATTTAAAGGTAAAGAAGCCCTTGCCAGTAAGAGGCCAACTAGTTAAGTAAGGTGAAGGTCTTTTGTATCATTTATTATTGATATATAGTTGACATACAATGTTATATTCGTCTCAAGTGTACAACATACTGTTTCGACAAGTCTATATACCCTCGTCAATGCTAACCGCGGTAAGTAGAGTCACCATCTGTCACTCTACAACACTATTATGATATTATTGACTATATTCCCTACGCTGTACTTTTTATCTTCATCACTTTACAACTAAAAGTTGCACCTCTTAATCCCCTTCATCTATTTTGCCCACTCCACTTCTCTCTCCTCTGACAACCACCAGTTTGTTCTCTGTACATAAGAGTCTGTTTGGTCTTTGTTCTTTTGTTTTTTCGATTCTACATATAAGTAAAGACACAAGGACTTTCTTTCTCTGACTTATTTCCAGGTGAAGGCCTTTTAAGTTACATAGGTCAGGAGTTTAGTTGGACTATTTGCGTGGGTACTAATATAGTCCAGGATCCTGACAGGTTTCAAGATGGAATGAGGAAGAAACCTCTGAACAAGGATAGAGTTAGGGACTCTGAAGGACAGTAAGTGGCAGCAGTGAGACAAGAAAGAGGCCTGAGGAGAGTAAGACTTCAAGGTCTGGGGGCCCCTGGTACACTGTCATGCAGAAGGTCCTTCGGAAGTGGTGGGGGTGGAATGACACTTCCACCTCCTCTTTTGGACTTCTGGATAGAAGTGGCAATAGGCAAGGGGCACCTTTTCTGACTTGAGAGAGTGATAGGGTATTTTTATCTGGGAAAATTCAAGTTCAATATTCTGTCTTTCGTGGAAGTGAGAGATGATGGAGTTTCTAGTAATATAACTGAATTTTTGCAGACATATGCAAGGGACTATGCGGAGGCTGTGGAGCTGGAGTAATTCAGCAGAGGGATAGCTCTGAGGTAAGTAAGGAGGAGCAGAGAGCAGGCAGGGGATTTTTGACATGGCAGGTGACTAAGTCACAGCAATGAAGGGTGTACTGGGGTGGAAAAGATTTCACAGAGGCACGTGGAAAGTCGTAAAAACTTAACAAGCAGAACTTATTTTAGGATTTAATTTCTAGATGGCTGATGCAATAAGTGAAGCACAAGAGAAGTACAGAAGACAGACCGCAGATGATGGGATGAGATGATCAAAAATTTGAAACAACCAGTCATATTTGGGTGAGATTTGCAAAGTTGAGAAGTGAGGGAGGTTTATAGATGAGGGCAGTGCTAATGACTCGCGGACAGAGGAATTAAAATTCTAAAATGATTCTGTTGGGGAAGCAAACATAAATAATTAAATTTTATATATTGAAAAGTGCTATCATTGGTGAGGAACACAAGAACTTTGAAGGCACAAAAGAGAATGTGTTATGTTTCCCATGAAAAGGGCAAGCAAGGAGTCTTGGAAGGTGAGATGTGAGCTGAGGAAGCAAGGGAAGAGGAGAGGGGAGTTACAGGAGGAGGCGGGAAGGTGCGTCAGTAGTTCAGGTGTGCAGTGACTGCACCACAGGCAGAACCGTAGGAAGACTACACAGTACAAACAGGAGTTTGGACTTCATATTGAGAACTGGAGTTTTTCCTTCTTATGAGGAAGGCAGAAGCCTGAAAGGCTGGCACTCTCTCCCCAGGGTCTGGCGGTGAAGCTCTGCAGTGTTCTTCACCTTTGCCCAGCCCTTGCCACTCCAGCTCTTTCCAGGATGTCCATTAACTTCCTCTTGTTTCAGATCAAGAAGGTCATGGACTGTCCCAGCCAAAATACCTCCAGGCCTTCCTCTTCCTCTGCCTACAAGCTCTCTGAGAAGGACAGAGGAGTTCATACTCACCCCCCCCCAACAATTCCCATGCCATATTGCTGTCCTTCGGATTTTCTCCTTTCTAAGCCCTTTGCTGAGGAGACAAGGGAAGACATTCACTACCATCTACTTACTGTTCATTATAGTGCCAGTCTTCTAATGCAATCAGGTTCTTCCAACAGTAACAGCCTAACCTAACAGCACATTTAACAAGCCAAGTGCTCAGCATTGTGTTAGCACTTTTTAAAAAATGTTTTTAAGTTATTATTTAAATTCCAGTCAGTTAACATACAGTGTGTGTTAGCATTTTTTAAAGATTTGCTCATTATAAAGATCTTTCTTGTGACAACCCAAGGAAGTAACTACTATTTTTTTTCAATGCTAGAGTTGGGGAAACTAAGGTTTATAATAGTTACACAACTTTCTTGGTTTAAGGCAAAATGGCTCAAGTTATTTGAACCAAGTTATTTTCTACCTAAATGCCCCCCTCTTAAGCCTTGTGCTTTATTTTTAAAAATACACCCCCTTTTGGGACTTTTTGTGCTCTAGATAAGAATCCAACAAATAACTTTATCGTATTCTGTGCTGTATTATTTAAATTTTCATAATCAAGTAGATTAAATGAAACACTGAAGTCAGTTTTATAGGTTTCTAACATTCAATTTGTAAGGTGAGACACAGCGTTTGAGTGACAGCTTTCACTTTTGTAGGACAGTTGCAAATTTGAGTTTAGTGGCTAAACATTTACAAAATTTTAAGAAATCAATAAGAGAAAAGAGAAAATTTGTTAACCCACAACCCAAAGAGAACCAATCATTGATTTAAAAAAAAAAAAATGTGGAGTATGTTTTTGGCTATATATGAGTGTTGTGTACAGTAAATTTCATTGATTTTATAAACGGCTTTTTCCACTGCCATATCATCATTTTCTCATATTGTCCTAGATTTATAGATTACTAATATTTAACACATTTTGAGCAATGATCCGGTTCTTCAAAATTCAAAATGAAAGTTAGTTAAAAGTGTACTTATTTGATTGGAATAGTTCCCCGCGTGATGGAATATTCTCCTTTTCTTTCCCTGGGACTCTTAAGGCTATGTGGACCACAGATGGGAAAACCATAGTTCTATGTAATCTTCTATAATGGCTCCACAATATTTCATCTTATTGACATGTTACAGTTTATTTAGCTGCCTTAAAGGGGATTTATATTTTCAGAGTTTAGTTTTTGCTTTCTGCTATTATATGTATGGTTGTAACATGCATACTATGTCTACTCGTTTGCATTATTTCATATCCTTTTCCAAGGGGAATGCTTTTATGTTTTTGTATATTTTTATTTAATCATAAATATATTTTTGTTTTGTCATTAACTTTGTGGACATGCAGCTTGCCTTTCAGTGTTATGATAGGTTTGATATTGAAGAGTTTTCAATGTTCAGATAACCAAACAAATTAAATTTTTGTTATTTGGTGTTTCTTTTTCTCTGTATTTATTGCCTCTAAAATTAAAAAAATATATATTTATTATAATTTCATATTGTATTTACTGAGTTGATATAATAAATATAGATTGTTGTAATGGATTTTTTAAAAACCTCATATTTTTATGGTAAAATTATTTTTTCTTGATTCCTAGGGAAAAAATCCTAAGCATCCAAACTTTCAGAGGGAGATATTTGGCCTCACACCCAGTTCTGATCCTAGCTTTCTTATTTTCTAAATTTCTACTTGTAATATCAATTTCTTGTCCCTTTTGCCCTTCTTTATATTTAATTCTCAGTTACTAATTGTTTAAATTTTATTAATTTATTCATGAAGGACAGAGAGAGAGAGAAAGAAGAGAGACAGAGGTAGAAGCAGAAACAAGCTCCCTGCAGAGTGGGGAGACTGATGTGGGACTCGATCCCAGACTCTGAAATCAAGACCTGAGCCAAAGCCAGACACTTAAAGGATTGAGCCACCCAAGTGCCTTTGAGTTACTAATTTTTAAGACAAAACAGGAAGTCTAAATAGTCAGCTCTATTTTTGTTTAAGGCAATATTAAAGACATAGGTCAAGGACATTTCTTTTGTCATCTTGGATAGTATTAAGATGAGTCACTAAAGATAAGAGAAGCATCCATCATCCATTATACAATGGCTCTTCCCATGAACACTGAAAAATGTTTAGAATTGTTTAATTATTATATTGTGCACCTGAAACTAATATAACACTTTATGTTAATTATACTTCAATTAAAAAGCAAAACCAATAACTCTTCTGTGGTACATCCAGTATGGCTCTTAAAAATGCCTTTGTCTCCATTAGGTAGGTTGCATAGTTTGCCAGTCCTTCAAAACAACGAACTATCTAATGGCTGGACAGTTTCTGCTTTATGATATAAAATTAGAAATATGTCCTTTATTAAGTCAGAAAGGGAATAACTACCAAATGTCTCTATTAAAGCATATGAATTTTACAAAAACATCCAATAATTTTAGGCAATTTTTATCTAAATTATCATTTATACATGTGTTACATACAAATATTTTAAAATTGTAACTGTATATATTATTTAAATTTATTAAACATTAATAATTTTTAAGTGTAATAGTCATTTACAAGGGCTTATTTTAATGTCATGTTCACATTCTGGGAGAGGATAACATAGGATATTATCTTTATCTTGTGAAAAAAAAAAAATCACAGGCCCATGATGGAGTTACTTAAGGTAAGGCTCCATGTGTTAGCAAACCATGACTTAATACCCAATCTAACTGTAGTTTCAACCCCCAACTAGGAATGCAACCACTAACAAGTCAACATGGAATTTCCTGATCACTACTGAGAAATTTACTGATAGACCCATCCTATTCCCCTGAGGAGGGCAATTTTGCCTAAACAATGCATTCCTTGCTAATAAATTACTTTTTTTCTTCTTTTTTTTTAAGCCCTCTCTTTGCCTTTAAAAGCCTTTCTTTTGTTTAGCTCATCGGAGCTCCTTTCTGCTCCCTAGATGGGATACTGCCCATTCATGAATCACTTTATAAAGTCAATTAGATTTTCAAATCCACTTGGTTAAATTTGTTTTTTAACAACTTATAAACAGTGTAAGAACAATGATTTTTCCATGCTTCCATTTCCTTTCTCTTAAAAAAAAAGAAAAAGCAACAGTATTCCTTTAAGTTGACTTTTATTTATTAGTTTATTTATCTATCTATCTATCTATCTATCTATTTATTTATTTATTTATTTTTACCCTTCTTATATTACAGAAGAAGGGTTAAGAGTCAGGGCTGTATGTCTAACAAACAACTCCCTCTAAATATTTCTCATCAAGCAGTATTAAAATTCAGATTTCATTTTGGAGAGTAGATATAAAGTTAAAAATAAGCTCTAATTAAAAAATGAGGAGGGCTGCCTGGGTGGGTGAATTGGTTAATTGCCTAACTCTTGATTTTGGCTCAGGTCATGCATGATCTCAGGGTTGTGGGGTCAAGGCCTGCGTGGGGCTCTGCGGTCAGCTAGAGTCTACTTGTCCCTCTCCCTCTACTCTTCACCCCTTGCTCCTCCACTGTACTTTCTCTCTCTAAAATAAATAAATAAAGTCTTTAAGGAAGAAAATGAGTAAAAAATCATGGGGTGCCTGGGTGGCTCAGTTGGTGAAGCATTCGACTCCATTTTGGCTCAGGTCATGATCTCAGGGTCCTGAAATTGAGCCCCACTTCAGGCTCTGTAGCATGGAAACTGCTTAGGATTCTCTCTCTTTCTCTCTGCTTCTCTCTCTCCTCTAAAAAAAAAAAAAAAAAAGTAAAGAAAAATCGTAAATGAGTCTATTTTCCTAGAAGATTGATTGAAAGACAGTTCCCCGTGGATCTCTTGTTTTTCTGAATGTCTTGTGAGTAGAGACACTGGCTGCCTTTGTTCTAAATTATCTTTTCAAGAATGTTTTTATAGCAAACATCCTAGGAACAGTCTTCCTTCAGAATAAAGGGCAGGCTTGCTTACTGTCCAGTTATAATAAAGATAATGGCTCTCTCCAGAGTAAATATCAGGTAAGCTTCATTATGGAAATTTGAGTTCCTGAAGTTTGTGGAATTTCTTCCCTGTAACACAACCTGTTGTGTATGCAGGTATCACCTGCCCCTTTTCACAAAGCACAGTAAAAACTGGGACAAGGAACTAGTGCAGATGCTGAGACTCTATGGTGATTGCTGTGTGTAATAAAAGTTTTCTCTTGTGTTCAGGAGTCTAGTGCCTTCTGCTGGTATTTCTGTGGCAGGCTGTCTCATTATCTTACAAGAAGAATAAAATCACAGACCCTTTGAAGTTTCTGAAACCAAAGTTCTGAGACATTTTGAAGTACTTAGGAGTTCATTCAATGGGAATCTTTTTAAGCAAGAGAAGTTTGCAGATCTTGTTTTGGGCTCTTGATTTTGGGAAAGAAGAAACTAAAGAAGGAGACAAATATTAGAGAGACCACCAAAAATGAGGTTAAGCTTTTCTCTGATGAATGACTCTTGAAAAAAATAAATAAACAAAAGGAAAATAATGAGAGTGATAGCAAACACAAGACTGAAGGGGACACTTGGCTAAAATGCCAAAGCAGTTTGTCATTGACTAAAGTCAATTTACCTTGCAAAATGATAATTTTCATATGAACTATTTCCATGAGTGTTTTGGAATATTATGGATATTACAGCATCAAATTAATAAACAGAGTAAAGGGATTTTTCAATACAACTCGAGATATTATCAATCTCTTGGCATCTAGAAATCAATATGATAAATGTAACAGTTTAATTAAATTTTAAACAGGAAATCACTCAAAAAAGTCATCAAAACTCTTCAAAAAGTTGTGAATCAAGACTTTCAGTTTTATTTGTAATTATATCACATTTTGGTTAGAGTTAAGTTTTAGAGACCACATGACCTTTTGGGCTTAATTGTTTTATACATTAGTATCAACAGAAATAAGAAAGGAAAATTCTTAAAATGAAGTCTAGAAAGAAGCAATAAAAGAAAACAGATAGAAATACTCAAAGGAGACATTTTTAAAGTATTAAATGGGTTATGAACTTATATTTGTGAAAAGACTCTCCTTTTTAGTTTCTTTAGCTGTGTTTTTTTTTTCTCCTATTCTACTATTGGTTAACCGATAGTCCATGCTTTTTTGCATTACTTTCAGTTACTTTGCTTAAGTTTGTGACTTAATTCTCTCTTTTTAAAAGATTTTATTTATTTATTCATGAAAGACACAGAGAGAAGGCAGAGACATAGGCAGAGGGAGAAGCAGGCTCCCCACAGGGAGCCCGATGTGGGACTTGATCTCGCAACTCCAGGATCATGCCCTGAACCGAAGGCAGACGTTCAACCGCTGAGACATCCAGGCATCCCGACTTTATTCACTTTAATCTAAAATTCTGAATGAAGGGAAATGTAAATATAGAAATGTTAAGATTAGTACTGAAAATATATAAAAATCTCAAATTTCTTAAACAAACAAAAGACATATAATAAATAAATAAGCCCTATGAGCTATAATAATGTGGCATAATAAAGGATCCCCGCCTACAACTTTATCTGTTTTAAATTCTGAATTTTGGTAAAGGTAGGACATTTCACCTAATCTCTCCTATTAAGATATAGATTAATTTTTTATATGCAGTAAATTTTGTTTTGTTTTTTAGACTAGGTAATTTAGAAGAAATTAGAATTATACCAGTGAGAGTCTTAGGACACCTTCAATGTGGCAGACAGGGAAAGACTTTGAAAGGTTAGTAGCAGAAGTGGCTGGATTGTGTGGAGGAGGTGTACTGCTATAGGAGGTCCTGGGGTAACAAAGTTATTATGTATTTAGTGATATTGGCAAAATAATGCCACCTATGTGATCACAGAAAGACTAGAAATGTGTCTAACTTAAAACTTCATCATTTTGTTTAATTCCAGGACCATAGTCATCATTTCTCTCTTTGCATCTAAATTTCCCTGTATTTGTTATAGCACTAGGGAGTCAGGAATTTTTCAAACACCAGGAAGATTTGGTTCTTGGTTGCAAACCCCTGAAACTAACACTGGCTACTTCAAGTAAAAAGTTATTGAAGAGGAGGATTCAGAATTAAAGAATACTTTAATATTAAGTGATCAAGATAACTCTAAGGGTAGAAGATAGCAATTCCATCTAGCTGGAATAGTCTGAGCTCTATACAGCAGCTGAATGAAAATATATAGACTTGTCTTCACTTTGGAATTATTCAATCGAGATTCACAATTGCAGGTGAGAAGTTCTGATTATCCAGCTTGGTCATGTTGCATATAACAAAACATAAAGAATTAGGATCTGGTGCTTTGAGCTTCCATAGTGAGAATGTATGTGCGCATTCTCTCACACTAAGACTACACACCACTGAGAAAAGAAGAATCTCCAAAAGGAATTCAGAAAGCTATTTAAAAGTGGAAGTTTGAAGATTTACATAATATAAACCCTACTCAAGCATGAATGGAAATGATCTCAACTGTACTGATAAATCACATAATCAGTAGCTTTATATTTCTATAATCGTTTATATTTGATGCATTGTAGCAAATCTAGATATCTACAATATAGTTAGAATTGCATTTATTGGTAAAGGGAGTAATTAGTCCATAAGGAAATTTTAATATAGATAACATATATCTGCATGCTATTTTATAATCTCTTAATAATGATATATATTTATTTGCTTTTTTTTCCTGGATTCTCCATTAGAATGTAGGCAGGAATCTTTTTCGTCTTAGTCTTAGTACCTAGCAACATACTTGAAAGTATGTGCCAGATACAGAGGTAATATAACTCTCCATATGGTTAGGAAATGAATAACAAGTTCTTTGAATTTCATTTTCTGAGTTCTTCTCATATTATACAATAACACTCTCACTCTAATTAGTTTAATTAACTTGAAAGAAACTGGAAGTCCCCACAAGTCATATATAGTTTTCTGGCTTTCTGGCTTTCTGGCTTTTGATCGCATAAAAAAACACTGCTCAGGAAGTGCTCTGATTTGAATAAATGTGGCTGCTTTTCAAATCTATGAAAAGAAATCACTAGAATAGTATTTATATGATGTATTTGTTATGGATATCCTTATAACTGTGAGAGTAATTGCTGTAAGATGAGGTTTTCTTCAAATTCCAAGAAGATTAAATGATAAAATACAACCCTTAAGAAATTTATAAGGTTTGACACAAGGACCATCTTTCTTGGTAGTCAGGGTTATTTCACTTTAAGAATCCTGCATAAAATAAGTAAAATTGTGGAACAGTTAGTGGTTTTATAACAAGCTTGAGGAAGTTACATTTTTCTATGCAGAATTCAACTGATAACTCTGAATCTGCATTTTGTAAACTAAATAGCACTTTGCAAAATATTACCAGGAAAAAAAGATTCATGATCAAATATACTTGGTAAATATTGGTTAAAGACTATCAAAGTCTTCTTTTTTCTGCAAAAGTTTTCAGATCCTTTAATTTACTAATCTGCCTTACAATTTTTCAAGAGAATAGCACAAAAAGTCAGGATTAACTTTTCTACTTTTCCCTTCCCAGTGTATATGACAACAACATGGTCCTCATCTCAATATCATCCAAAATTTCAATGAAGCCTCCGCCATTGTTGCTTTGTTAAAAACAAACAAACAAATTACCAATAGAATAAAAAAATATGGATTAGATTAGAAATACTTATTCAGGTATTGCTAAATTACCTTTCTAAAAGAGATTATATATTTTTTCTTAGTTGTCTTTGTGAAAAGGAAAGTATTAGGGCCCTACGAGTAAGCTTAGACATAAATGTTCTTGGTCCTTGATTTTTATAAGATTTTCCAGTTCAAGAGATTGGAAAATGACCTAAATTCCACATCTAAAAAAATTAATTCAATTGTGCTAAACTTAGCATTTAGTGACTTTTTGTGCTATTGTGTACATAATGCTGAATTAAAAGAATGCAATTTCATCTCCAAATTTTGGTGTTCTAGGTAAGAGATCTAAAAGAACTAGAACAGCGAGGTGGAGAACTTAAAATTATAAGCAAAAATGGATATATATCTATGCTTGAGCCCAGTTCATTCAATAGTTAAAGTAGGTAAAGAGACTGGATAAAATATATAATGAAACAATGTAACCACACATAACCATTCTGAGGAAAACTAGAAGCCATTGTTAAAAAAAATTTTAGATAAAAACTTTTTAAAAATTAAAGAGATAAAATATTTTTTTTAAATTTAACTGAACATTAAAACATACTAATTTAACATAACTTTTCTAAAATGAAAGCATACTGTTTCATTTGTTACTTGATTTTCTGTCCAAGATTACTCAGTAGGTAGTCTGGGCCAATCTTGGGAAGCAAAGGATAGTCTGGATCCTCCATTCTACTATAGCAACGATAGAATAGGTACTAAATCCATAAAGAGAATATTGTGCAAGTGTCTAGACAATATATAGACTATTGGCTCAAAAGTTGGAATGAAAGCAATAGGATAGGTGTACAGTTACATGGGATGCTGTGGACGAACAGATATTGTTCCAGGTTGGTGGTTTGGACACAGCTGATACAGCTCCATATTCTACATTAGGCAGTGGAACTTTTCCATCTAACTTCTTTTATCTTCCCAAGTTTCCATTTTGTTGGCTACATGGCACTTGGTGAATTATGTCCAAATACCTTAGTTTGAATTATTCACATATGGAGTGAAACTTTCCAACCAATTTTCACAATATTGTTTTTAACATAACCTGTTCTTCTTTAAACTGACCAATTGCATTTCTCAAACTTACCTTTAGGGTTTTTTTTTTTTTTCACCTCTGCCTTTGTGACTCCTTCCCAAATTATTGAAATATACTTACCTTTATGTGAAAGAAGTAACTTAATGGAAAAAGAATGAAATCTGAAATAGCATAGACTTCAGTTCAGCATCAAGCTCCGTAGAATAGCATAGTTAGGCAAACAGAAAAGGTGTTTTTATTAATATAAAATTAAAGGCAGACATTTCTTCTTTCCTTTTTTTTTTTCATTTCTTCTTTCTTTTGTCATTCCTAAAAAATGTGTTTAGCTTCATTTAGTTTTGTAAAATCTTAGCAAAACCTTGACTGGTAAAGCTTAGGTTAAAGAGGCGTTGAACTATTTTGTAAAATGATGTAAAAGAACATCTATTAAAGAAGAAAAAGATATTAACATGCTAGTTCATTTTTGGCTTCCATTAGGTACCTTAGGACAAGGATTTAGGAGGCTTGAATCTAGCTAAGTGTGATAGGTTATGAATAACTGATTTCAGAAGAGGCAAACAACAGCATATGACAGCTAGTTGGTGTCAACTTCGAAGAATGAAGTCCTGTGAAAGACTTTCTTTTGGAGCTTAGCTAATGGATGTCAGGGTCATTTATGATCATTTAGTTTCAGAGTTGTTGTTGTTGTTTTTTTCCTTTCCACTGCACTATAGTCCCCTTTGACATTAAGTGGTAAGGGAATTCTGACAAAGTCAACAGCCTTGTATAATTTATATCTCTGAAAACAGAGGAAGCATGTGTTCATGCTTGTATGAAAAGAATACACGAAGAAGAATCCAATTTGAAGACATTTTGATGGAGTCACCAGAGTTGATGCCAGGAGCAACAGTTCAGAATGAAGACTTTAAAGTGTTTAGAAAAACCAAAGCAATATCCTGGAGGGGTCTCAATTTCCTTTGGTGACACAGGAAGGGATTCTATGGTGTTTCATTAAGATATTTTGAGAAAACAATAGTCTCTGAAAAAGAGAAAACTCACTGTGTGACTTTAGGAAGTTAAAGTTTATGAATCTCCACTGTAATGTGGAGATGATGATAATATGACACCTAGAGTTATTATAAAGAAGGAGAATAAAAAAAGAAAGATCTGGAAATACATTATGAATAGAAGGGTTCAATAACTTTAAATTCATTATTCCTCACTCCTCTTTTCCCCTCGAAGAATGCTATGTTCTCATCTCCCTGATTGCTTCAGTAGGAAGTAGTTTATGCTCACTTTCAACTTTTATAGTACATTGAACTCCTATTAAAGTATTTAAAAAGCCAAAACATCCATAATGATAAAGTTTGTGTAGTCTCTGTTCATACTTTCTCTTTTCTCCCTTCCTCTCTCCCTTCCTCTCCTCCTCTTCCTGCTGCTCCTTCTTTTTCTTTTCCTCTCTCTTTCTTTCCATGAAAGGTAAAGCATTATTATTTATTCTTGTAACCCTCAAAGTATGTTGTATCTAATAGAGATGCAATATTTCTAAACAGATATGGGAGTAAATATATTAAAAACTGGGAAGTATTACATTTCTTGGATTGAAATATACCATGATTTTTGTGTCTTAGAGACAGCAACTACCAACCTATAATTATGGGTTTGAGCTTTTAGGTGTAAAATAAATATGGTAATACTGTGCAAACAATAGCTATTCACATATTTTACCCTCTAGTGTGTTTCATTTTTATCAATTAGAATTATTCAATGATTCAATCATTTAATGATGAACAATCTGAAACTTGGTATGCGTGTTAGCCAATGAAGAGAAAGATCAGGAAAATAAGGTAAGAAACACAAAGAATAATAAAAATATAATCCATGGTAATGTTTGAAAGATCTAGGCAGCTTTCTATGAAAACCATTTAAGTATTTTGTTATAAAAAGTTGAGCTGCAGAGATGAACCCAACTGGTGATATCATAATTAAAATTTGAATTATTGGCCAAAAACTTTGCCACTTGGAATTAAGTTCTAGACTTTGTTAGGGTGGTAGATAAATAGGAATAGCCTTTTAATATTCATCTAAAACCAAACAGATACTATTTCACATGCATGTACTTAATCCTGGAACTTGGAAATAAAATAAAAATGATAACCTTCGAAATATGATTATCAAAATAAAAGTGATATCACTTCTAAGTGAACAAATTTATTCTTTCAGAAAACATTGTTTACCCTGATGTTAAGTAGATCTGATTTTATAGAAATACTCTGTTACTTGAAGTCATAAATAAATTGGTAGCAAAGGGAATTACAGTTGTCATTTGACAAGTGCCTTCTGTGTGGCAAGCAACTTATTCTCACAGCTTTAGTCTTTGTATCCTACCATACTGATTCCTGTCAGCCTGCTTTGTTCTTTTTTATATTGAGAGAAGGAGAGAGAGAGAGCACATGCAGGTGTGCCTGTGTGAGAGCATGTACAAGAGAGGGGAGGGGTGGAGGGAGAGGGAGAGAAAGAATCTCATGCAGACTGAGCAGGGAGCCCAACATGGGACTTGAGGTGGACTCCGGCTCACAACTCTGAGATCATGACCTGAGCCAAAATCAAGAGTTGGCCATGCCTCCCAAGTTCTTTTCTTTTCTGTGCCATATTCTAATGTAATGTATACTTTTTGTTATGTCTATTAAAAGTTTATGTTCCACTACATTCCTTTAGAATCCAAGTGCCACAAGATAGCCATCCTTGCCAGCACTGTTCACTAATGTATGCTAAGCACCTAAAAATGTGCCTGACCCATATACACAGCCAACAAGTAGAATTTCAACAGTTAAAAGAAATAAAACGTGGTTACCAAATGGTAATTTAGAGTTTCTTGAATAACAAAGAAGTTATTTTGCTCTGTATTGATATGCCATACCTTACATGGCTGTTTTTATTCTAAGAAATCAAATTTAGTTCTCTTTATGGTTTCTGCTATTGGTTTAAATAGTGTTTAGCACTGGGGAATGCATGGAAGTGTTGAATCATGATATTGTACACCTGAAACTAATATATGCTGTATGTTAACTAAATGGAATTTATATGAAAACTTAAAAAAATTAAGTTAGTGTTTAGATAAATACAATTTCAGGAGTACATTAATTACTTTATGATCTCTAAATACGTTATGTTTATGGATATTTATTTATAAAATTATATGAGTTATATTTTTAAAAGGGTTAAAATATAGACAAATGATGAGGAAAATATTGTGCTTGGGGGCATATAATCATTCATGAATCTGAAATAATAAAAAAAAGTTAAAATGAGGCATTGTGAAATTAGGATGTCATAGATAAAGTACTTGGAAAATCAACACAATACACTTCCTAGAAATGTTCTGAACTAACTGGTAACTATCTAAGTAAAGGTAAACAGAGAATCAGGAAATTCTTTGCTAAGGATATTTCAGTGACATGAGATCTACAGTGTCAATATCTTCAGCCAAGACTAATGTATAAATGTGAAGAAGAACACGCTACTCTTTGACTCTATAACAGGCTAATTATACTGGAATCTAGAGGCAAACTGTAGTCACTTCACACATGCTTTTTAAATTTGGAATCTCAGAATTTGGGAGAGGAAGGGGCTAGAAAATTGTTACCTACTTGAATGATACAGTGTAATAGAATTTAGTTCTGTTACTGATCTGCTAATATTGATATATCAGTTCTTACCATTTAAAATATAATTTGGCAAAATTTATAAAAACTTATCCTCAGGATTTGAAGCCATATTGAGCTCAGGAAAAAAAAGTTAATCCTTTAATATTTGAAAAAGTAAAAGAGGTACAGAAAAATGCTGATCATCAAAGATAATACTATTTTGCCTCATGATATGAATATGGGCACTGATCAATGGCTTAGGTAATGAGAAGAAAGACATATTTTGAAAATGAAATTCTAAAAGTGATATTTATATTTAATATTCATAAAACAAATATGGTTGCTAAATATGGTTGAAATTTCTAATTAGCAACCCTAGATCATTATCTAACCAGTAAATATCAAACCAGTAAATGGCTAGCATAAAACCACAGCAGCTCCTGAGGTCCCTGACAGTCTCAATCAGAAATCAGTTTCACCCAGTTTTTGCTTTTGGACTTCGTTCTTTCTTACAATGCATTTTGGCCTGATCTCATCGTTTGGTCCATAAGGTTCAAACCTATTTTTTCCCCTTACTAACCAGATGAAATTTGTACTATGCTTCATCCCCCCAATTCAGCTGATGATTCCAAGTCTTCCTTGATCCCTTGAGACTTCATCTTCAAATTCCCCTCTGTAACCACCTGTTTGCAGATGAGGCATTTGCTTTTGTGAGTGGCTAAATGGTCATAACGATCCTAAAGAGGCTTACCTATGCCTTTGGGCTCAAACTCAAACATATCAAAGATAAGAATAGAAGTGAATTTACTGTGTGACAGGATGTGGGAATTTAGAAGAAAAGAACATCAGGAATAGGAGTCATGAGGAGAAAGCAGAAGGGAGAGGAAATAGGGAAGATAAATTTTTGGTTTTTTTTTAATAGTAGATTTCTTTTTTTTATTGCTGTAATTTTTTTTTAATTTTTATTTATTTATGATAGTCACAGAGAGAGAGAGAGAGAGAGAGAGAGAGAGGTAGAGACATAGGCAGAGGGAGAAGCAGGCTCCATGCACCGGGAGCCTGATGTGGGATTCGATCCCAGGTCTCCAGGATCGCGCCCTGGGCCAAAGGCAGGCGCCAAACCGCTGCGCCACCCAGGGATCCCGAAGATAAATTTTTGAACCTCTGGCTTACTCAGCACATTTACAGTATCTGAGATGGTTATCTAGAATCCCAAAGGCTGAATATTTTCTTTTGCTTGAAACACTCAAATGTTAAAAACATCAAAAATCTTTCATACATAATTCAGTAATTGTAGCCTCTCAATATAGCAGATAACTTGACAAATCCAGGTCTACCATACTACAGGGCTATACTGACAGTTCAGGTTGTAAGTATTTGCTTTATATAGGGTATGCACTTTCATTTAACACACTTTCAACTAGACCCTTTCAACTTATATGCAGCCTGCTTTGTTCATTTCCTTTTGCTGTTAACTGCCTAGTCCCATAGAAATTTGAGTCTACACAAAGCCCAACGACTAAACTGTTCTTTATTTACTTATGTATTCAAAAATACTTATTAATGATTTAGGCTGTGCAGATTAGTGTACAAATGATACTAAGATACTTTAAAATATGGGCCTTCTCTTTGTGGAGACTAGACTATAGGAAGGGAAATAAATGAGTGCAACATCAACTATAATAAAAGTAGAAGAAGGTAAGTCTTCCAAGAGATCTTATCACTATAAAGAAAAGAGAGAATGTATTTCCAGTTGGAATATTTGGGAAAGCTTGATGAACGGGGTAGAATCAGAACAGAAACTTGATAGATAACTGGTAGGTAAATATTATGAGGTTATGTTGAGAGGGTAAATATTATGTCTCTGTAAGACTGTCAGTATTAGGCATTAGATGAAACTAATTTAGGTTTATTTATATTTATATGTATATGCATATGTATGTAATTTATATGTGTGTGTTATATTTATATTATTTATGTGACATATTTGTATGGTCTATATAGATGCAGAGATAATATTAATATTAATCACTTGTGTTTGTGAGTATCAGAAATTTTATTGGAAAGTCTCCAAGGTTTTTAATGATTATATTCTTTATTTTACTCCTTTCCATGCACCTAGAAAATCACCATTAGATTGTTTAGTATAATAATAATAATTCACATTTATTGAATAATTAAAGTTCCAAGTACTTTATATAAATTATGCCTTTTATTCCTTAAACAACCTATAAAATTATGTGTAGTTTATAGATGTGGAGTCTGAGTCTAAGAGAGGTTGAACAATTTATCCATGGCCAGGTAGAAAGTGGCAAAGCCAGGATCTGAACCTAGATATTCAACCTCAGAGCTAACACTACCATGATATATAATGACTGATTCTGCAATAGCAACTTCTTTTATCGGTAGAAAAAAGTAAATATTCAAATCACAATTAAACAATTCACACAACTCAACAACTCAAAGGCACATACTTTTTTCATCTGGTTTGTTAGTATCTTGAGCTGCCTTCTAGAGAGGATTGATATTTTCAGGGTTTTTTTTTTCTGAGGCATTGTAGTATATATTTCTTATGTGCAGTGGTACTCAATTTCTTTAGAATGCCATCTCTGCATTTTGCTTATTTCTCATATTATGACTCATCTTCTCATGGTGGAAATCTAAAATTTTACTTTGTGAGCCTCCCTCACTACTACAGTAAGACATGTGACCTGGGTTCTGCTCATTAGATTCATTCTCAAGGTACTACATATGGAAATTCAGTGAACATAAAGAAGCAGGTATCTGGGGAATTAACCTCTTAGTGAGTACGATGGTTGAGGGCACTAGTTTTTTGCTCGTTAGAGTGGTAGACTTTCTGGTGCTTTTTCTCTAGTATCATTTATATGAACTATAAGTCCTCAGGGAACTGGCATAATCTGTGTGAGCTTCAGTATTTCCCTAGAAATGCTTTGTTTTAAGGTTTTAGCACTGTTCCTGTCTAGTGCTAGGCCTGGATCTCTGAACTAAATTTTGCAAACTACTAAATATCTTTTGATGCATTCTTTTCCTGCTTAAACACAGAATAGATTTGTATGTCAGTAACTGAGAATAGTGATCAATATAGCCTTGATTTTCTTCCTTCTTCCCTCCCTTCCTATTTTCCTTCTTTTCTACTCGCATGCATTCCTTGAGTGACCTGATTCACTTCTATGATTATAATGATTATTACTTTTTATTTGAAAAGACACCTGATTCATATGACCTGTGCAGACTGGTTTCTTAAGCTTCATATCCATATATAAAATATGCTCTGTACCTCTCTGCTTCATTTCTTTATTCAACAAGTAAAAAGTATGTGTTCACCATCTGCCAACATCAGACTAGGCTCTTCAAACACCAAAATGAGTTAAGATAAGACTGAGTCTTGTCCTCATGAAAGCTGACTTAGTCAGGAGTCAGGAAAGTCAGGAGACACAATCAGCATAAACATGCAAAAGTGCAATTTTGACAAGTTCAGCAATAGAGAGGTGCATGGTGGTCTGGATGCTGTGAAAGAGATGCTTGATCTAGACAGGTCAGTTAAAGTGTTTTTCCTGAGGAACTGGCTTTTAAAGCTGCAGTTAGTCAATAGAATGAGAGAGCTGAAATGAGTATTGAAGGGAAACTCTGGAAAAAATAGAGCACGATGTGCAAAGCCTATTGAAGAAAGATCAAGATGCAATTGAGGACTGGGAGGACCTGCTGTTTGTTGGGGTGATATATGATATATGAGCTTGGCCATTCAGGGATTTGTAGGCCAATTTAAGGATTTGGCCTTAATCCTGAGAACAACAGGGAGCTATTGAAAGGTTTTAAGTGGGATTATGGTTGGAAGCAACAAGATCAGAAATATGTACTTAAAAGCTCACTCTGGCTTCAGAGAGGAGTGAAAACAGGTAGACCAGTTCAGAACCTTTTGAAGTTATTCAAATAATAGATGATAATGTTAAAATAAGAAGGTTGGTGGGGATGGAAAAAAACTGGACAGATTAAAGAGACCTTGAGCATGTAATGAACTTCACAGCAAGGATATGGAGGGTAAGGGAAATAACACACAGGTGTTAGACCTTTTCACTTGACATAGTCAATTCTGCAGAAAAGATCAGGAAAGCCTTACAGGCATGTCAAACTCAGTAAGTCTAAAAGGAACATACCACCTTCTGCCTGAACCAGCTCTTGTTTCTCTAGATCTCCCCTCGATTGTTCAGTTCAGACAGCTCTCTCTTTCCCCAACTGCCAATGTAGTACTTAATGGTTTTTTGAGTCTACCTACCAAATGTCCGATGTCTAGGTATCAAGAGCATATTATGAAGGTGCACACATGAGCTGTGTCTTTCCACAATGTCCGCTTTATTCAATCATAAAGCAAGGTTAATCACAATTATAAAGCAGGTGCAGGATTCCAAATTCAATGACATTTCACCAGGTGATTAAACTTGGCTTCTTACACAGCACACAGAGCAGGGCATAAGAGAAACTACACAACAAGCAAGGTAACAGAAGGGTGTAGAAAGTTAACAAACCAAACACAAAGTCAGTCTGTGGGTGCGTAGTTGAGATAAGGCCTCAGTCTGAGGTACCAGCCAGCTGTTAGCACTTACTACTTCTTATGTTCAAGCAGTGAAGGATTTTGGTTCTTTTTGGAGATCAAGTGGGCAGAACTTTGGGTGACAGTTGCCTATTTTAAGTGGTCAGACATAGAGGGGGTCATGTCTGAAGACTCCGACAGTTTCCTGCCCAAATCCTTATTTTTAATGAGTCTCTGGCCCCTACAGACCTTCTCTGGTTCTATTTGTTATCAGTTCTGGGAGGTCAGCTGGTGCTGGTCCTGGCGATATCTTGTAACACAGAACCTTTAACTACTTGTATCATTGCTTGACACAGGACCCTACTTGACATGACAGACTCCATTTTTGTTCTCTACAGTGTGCCAGTCATCTCTTCAGTCCTCTCATTGTCTCTAATATTGCTCCTATCTGATCTGTGTTCCAATAACAAGGAATCTCTCAAAATGCAAAGCTGATATGGTACCTGTTTTTCCATTGGCTCCCCATTGCTTATAGGATAATTGTTAACCATTTAAACTCACTCATAAATCCCCGCATGATATGACCATTGCTGGCTTCTTTAGCCCCATCTCTTACCAACCAGCACACTCATCATTTCTGAAAGGTATATCCACAACAAACTTTTGGTTTCAATAATGCATGAAGCTCTTACTCCTTCATCCCTATGCATTAGTTATTTCCTTCATGTAGAATATCTCCATGTTCTATGACTTCACTACATCCCTGCTCTTCCTGGCCTTCCCCTGCTTTGTCACCTTTTCCCTTCCATTGTTTAAGTGACCCTACTTTGAGGTCTTTTGGACAGTGTTTAACTTCCACATAATCAACATTGTACTATATTGACACCATATTTTAATTGCCTACTTACACTTTTGTCTTCTCTTCTCGATTGTGAAATCTTTGAGGGCAAGAACAGACATCACTGTTTCATCAGCAACATTCAGCACTTGAAATATAAATTGAACTGAAATTGAGTTAGCTATTCATCCCTACCCCATAGTCTTAACATAAACTCAAAAAAACAAAGAAAGACATGCATGTAGGTAACAAATTTATTTGTGCATTTCATGTCTAGTAACTAATGATTTTAAATATCTAGAAGCTGATCCATTGGTGATAGAAATATCTAGACAAATCAAATTAGTAATGCTTATTTATCAGCAAAGATAAAATAATTCATATGATCAAGTCATATGTTTGTGAAAGTTTTTTCTTTAAGATTTTTATTTATTTATTCATGAGAGACACAGAGACAAAGAGAGAGCAGAGACACAGGCAGAAGGAGGGAGAAGCAGGCTCCATTCCAGGAGCCTGACATGGGACTCGATCCCAGGGACAGGATCATGCCCCCGGGCTGAAGGTGGCACTAAGCCACGGAGCCACTAAGGCTGCCCTTTTTGTGGAAGTTTTATTTATTTTATTTTATTTTTTTGTGGAAGTTTTAACTGAAGTATTTTGCTATGATCTTTAGTGATTGACAGATCTTTCAGGAAATTTTTAAATAAATTTATTTACTATTACTTCAGTCCAGTCCTGCCTGTCTAATTGAAGATGATTTATTGCAGGACCTGTTTAGTTTTTCTCTTTCACTTAACATTTATTGATCTGAGCATATTATGTTGCTCTTTGGTGCCACCTAATGATCAAAGGGGATACTTCTTTCCTGAAAAGAAAAGAATCAAAATAAAAATAGATCTATTATTCTTTCTCAAATCTATAGGGTACAGAGTGGATTAAGTCTCCCTTTATTATGAGTGTGTTTGTGTGTGCGTGTGTGTGTGTGTGTGTAAGAGAGAGAGAGAGACAGAGACAGAGACAGAGGAGAGTGAGAGAGGAGAGTGAGATGTAATGAAAGAGAGACTGAGACAGAGAAAAAAGAAGGAGGTGTAAGAGAGGAGAAGTGGTACTTTGTAGTTTCCCTTAGTCCATTCATTTAATATTGTTTTGCCACCACAACTCTTCCCTAGTCACAAAATTCAAATATCTTCATTTAGAATGGTCAGAAAACACCTAACCTAGGGGGCAAAACTTGGAATTGCCTCAAGACTCATAGTATGTTTCACAGAGGTGTGTGGAGTTAAATTTTGAAGTCTGTGTTTTCCTCTTAGTTTTCAGTTTCTTTTCTGATGCTTCCCTTTAAAATCCTTAGGTTTTACCTCCTCCTACTGGGACTAAAGAGAATATCACTTGCAACACCGACAGAAATGGAAATATCAACAATTCTTTGTCCTTTGAATATTTATTAGATCTCTCCTGTGAAACTGTCAAATCTGATACTTATTTTGTAAAGCACTAAATAGCTTATTAAGTTTCTTTAAAGGCTACAATATTATTTAATTGCTGAATAAATTATTAAATTTCTTAATGTGGCAATATAGTATTCAATAATCATTAAAGAAATATAACAAAATAATGGTTTTCATGTTTTCATTTGTTGCTGATTAGAATCACATTTTGTCAAGAATGTTTTAATTTCATCTATTTTTTTAATTTGCTGACAAAAACAAAGGTGCCTACAGATGTCTTCATCACTTTCATGTTTAAATCACTTGTTCTCATTTCTGATACTGTTTATACATGTGATATTCTGTCTTTGTCCAATTTGTTTAGATTTCTCCCATTTTAATATTTATGTTTATTTATTTAATTTTTTTGTTTCCAACATCCTTAATTTTATTAATTTAATTTAATAATTTAATTTAATTTAATTTAATTCTGTTTTGGCAATAATACTTTTTATTTCTTTAATTTTTATTTATATAAAAAATTTTTTTTATCGGAGTTCAATTTGCCAACATATAGCAAAAGACCCAGGGCTCATCCTGCCAAGTGCCCCCCTCAGTGCCCATCACCCAGTCACCCAACCCCCCTCCCACCTCCTCTTCTACTACCCCTTGTTCATTTCCCAGAGTTAGGTGTCTCTCATGTTTTGTCACCCTCACTGATATTTTCACTCATTTTCTCTACTTTCCCTTTATTCTCTTTCACTAATTTTTATATTCCTCAAATGAATGAGACAATATAATGTTTGTCCTTCTCCGATTGACTTACTTCACTCAGCATAATACCCTCCAGTTCTATCCACGTTGAAGCAAATGGTGGGTATTTGTCGTTTCTAATGGCTGAGTAATATTCCACTGGATACATAAACCACGTCTTCTTTATCCATCATCTTTCAATGGACACTGAGGCTCCTTCCACAGTTTAGCTATTGTGGACATTGCTGCTATAAACATTAGGGTGCAGGTGTCTCGGCATTTCACTGCATCTGTATCTTTGGGGTAAATCCCCAGCAGTGCAATTGCTGGGTCTAGGGCAGGTCTATTTTTAACTCTTTGAGGAACCTCCACACAGTTTTCCAGAGTGGCTGCACCAGTTCACATTCCCACCAACAGTGCAAGAGGGTTCCCCTTTCCCCACATCCTCTCCAATATTTGTTGTTTCCTGTCTTGTTAATTTTCCCCATTCTCACTGGTGTGAGGTGGGATCTCATTGTGGTTTTGATTTGTATTTCCCTGATGGCCAGTGATGCGAAGCATTTTCTCATGTGCTTGTTGGCCATGTCTATATCTTCCTCTGTGAGATTTCTCTTCATGTCTTCTGGCCATTTCATGATTGGATTGTTTCTTTCTTGGGTGTTGAGTTTGGTAAGTTCTTTATAGAGTTTGGAAACTAGCCCTTTATCTGATATGTCATTTGCAAATATCTTCTCCCCTCCTGTAGGTTGTCTTAGTTTTGTTGACTGTTTCTATTGCTGTGCAGAAGCTTCTTATTTTGGTTAAGTCCCAATATTTCATATTTTTGCTTTTGTTTCTCTTGCCTTCATAGATGTATCTTGCAAGAAGTTGCTGTGGCCAAATTCAAAAAGGGGGTTGCCTGTGTTCTCCTTTAGGATTTTGATGGAAACTTCTCTCACATTTAGATCTTTCATCCATTTTGAAATTATCTTTGTGTATGGTGTAAGAGAGTGGTCTAGTGTCATTCTTCTGCACGTGGATGTCCAATTTTCCCAGCACCATGTATTGAAGAGACTGTCCTTTTCCAGTGGACAGTCTTTCCTGCTTTGTCGAATAGTACTTGACCATAGAGTTGAGGGCCCATTTCTGGATTCTCTATTCTGCTCCATTGATCTTTGTGTCCGTTTTTGTGCCAGTACCACACTGTCTTGATGACCACAGCTTTGTAGTACAACCTGAAATCTGGCATTGTGATGCCCCCTGCTCTGGTTTTCTTTTTCAATATTCCCCTGGCTATTTGGGGTCTTTTCAGATTCCACACAAATCTTAAGATGATTTGTTTCAACTCTCTGAAGAAAGTCCATGGTGTTTTGATAGGGATTGCATTGAACGTGTAAATTGACTTGGGTAGCATTGACATTTTCACAATATTAATTCTCCCAAGCTATGAGCATGGAATACTTTTCCATCTCTTTGTGTCTTCCTCCATTTCTTTCAGAAATGTTCTGTAGTTTTTAGGGTATCGATCCTTTACCCCTTTGGTTAGGTTTATTCCTAGGTATCTTATGCTTTTGGGTGCAGTTGTAAATGGGATTGACTCCTTAATTGCTCTTTCTTCAGACTCATTCTTAGTGTATAGAAATGCCACTGACTTCTGGGCATTGATTTTGTATCCTGCCACACTGCCAAATTGCTGTATGAGTTCTAGCAACCTGGGGAGGAGTCTTTTGGGTTTTCTGCGTACAGTATCATGTCTTTTGCGAAGAGGGAGAGTTTGACTTCTTCTTTGCCAATTTGAATGCCTTTTATTTCTTTTTGTTGCCTGATTGCTGAGGCTAGGGCTTCTAGTACTATGTTGAATAGCAGTGGTGAGAGTGGACATCCCTGTCTTGTTCCTGATCTTAGGGGAAAGGCTCCCAGTATTTCCCCATTGAGAATGATATTTGCTGTGGGCTTTTTAGATGGCTTTTAAGATGCAGAGGAATGTTATCTCTATCCCTACACTCTGAAAAGTTTTGATCAAGAATGGATGCTGTATTTTGTGAAATGCTTTCTCTGCATCTATTGAGAGGATCATATGGTTCTTGTTTTTCTCTTGTTGAGTAATATTTATTTAAAGAGAAAGATTACATGTCTTTGTTTTTTTGTCTCTAAGTATTCTTTCATTTTCTGCTCTTGTTTGTAATTGGCTTCTGCATACTTGAAGTTTATTCTGATACATTATTATTTTTTCTTTTAAGTTGAACAATTATCTCATTATGTGTTTATTTTAATTGCCTTTTAATTTTAGAACAGTTTTATATTTATAGAAAAATTGTGGAAGACAGTAGATTTCTCACATAACCCAACCCAATTTTCTCTTCTATTAACATATTGCATTACTATTGTGCTTTTGTTACAGTGAATACACTAGTATTGATACATTATTATTAATTGAAATTCATATTTGATTCAGACTTTTAGTTTTTATTTAATATCCTTTTTTCTGTTCCAGGATCCTATCTAGGACACTAGAAACAAGCCCTTATGTCTCCTAGGCTCCCCTTGGCTGTAACAATTTTTCTTGTTTTTGATGACTGTGGAGGCCGAGAAAATTAAGGCCATTCCACTTTAAGTTCAGTGTTAGCACAAGTACAGCCATCCCAGGCCCCTGTGAATAAGAGCTGAACTTTACCTTACTTCAGTTACAGGAAGAAAACAGCTTACAGCTTAATGTCCTAGAAAGCCCCATATTAGAATAAAAACAGAGTCCAAGCCAAGGGCAGGAAGCCCCTATTAGAATAAGAATAGAGCTCAATGCCCTTGAAGGCCCCATATCAAAATGTAAACAGAACTTGAGGAATTGCTCCAGCCCTTCTGGAGGTCCCCGAGACCAGCCCTTAAAACTAAGCTGAGACCCACCTCGGGGTCCAACTCTCTGCTCCGCTGAGTCGGTGCACTTGGACCCAAGCCCGAGCTTGTAAATAAACCCTCGTGTGTTTGCATCGGTGTCGGCTCCTCAGTGGTTTCTCGGATTCGCAATCTTGGGCAGAATGACCTTGATAATTTTGAGGATAATTGCCAGGTAGAATGTCTCTTACTTAGGATTTGTCTAATGTTTTCTCATCATTAGACTAAAGTCATGAGTTTTGGGGAGGAGCAGCACGCAGAGTAAGTGCTATTTTCATTTCAGCATATCAAGAATATACACAATTAACATGAATTATCATTGTTGATGTTAACTTTAGCAAATATAACACACAATTTGTGTTTGGATTTCATTCCCTCCTGAGTTTCTGATTCAGTAAGACTGAGGTAGACTAACAACTTTCCAAGTGATGTTGAGACTAATAGTCTAGGGACCATACTTTGTATGAGAACCACTATTGTAAAGGAAAAGAATGAATTGTGGGCAGTGACTGGCCCATAAAAGATGGTGAATTTTACTCTCTAGCACTATGCCTCAGTATATCTGATTTAAACAAACAAAACAAACAAAAAATTTAAAATATTATTTAGAAAAATGACTACTATGGATTCTGGGACAATCATCCTGGCTCTCTTACCTTCTAGTTGAAGGATGATGCATGCATTCCTTATCAATTCTGTGCCTCTATTTCTTTATATACAAAATGTAGATGATAATTCTTTTGACTTGATAGAGCTTTCTGAGGACTGAAATAGTACTTGGCATATGGTAACATTCAATCTATGTTAGCTAGTAATATAATACAGTGGTGACGTCTCCTTAAAATGAAAGGGAAAATTATTAGGTGAGTATTGTCAAAGACGACCAGAGTTAATAAAATAATAGACCAGATTATTAACCATGATTTTATTGTTAATAGAATAGATGTGGGGAAACATATAGTAAGATTTTTATTTATAACCGAGTTGTAGTCAGAGTTGATTATGCCTGGAAATGCAAATGGCAAGTTTTATTCAAGCTTGCCCTTACCGAGCTGTGTGACGTTGTGGAGGCCAAGAAAATGAAGGCCATTCCACTTCAAGTTCAGCGTTAGCACACGTCCAGCCATCCCAGGCCCCTGGGAATAAGAGCTGAAACTTACCTTACTTCAGTTATAGGAAGAAAACAGTTTACAGCTTAACACACTAGAAAGCCCCATATTAGAATGAGAACAGAGCTCAATGCCCTTGAAGACCCCATATCAGAATGTAAACAGAACTTGAGAAATTCCTCGCCCCCTTCTGGAGGTCCCCTAGACCAGCCCTTAAAACTAAGCTGAAACCCACCTCGGGGTCCAAGTCCCTGCTCTGCTGTGTCGGGTGCACTTGGACACAAGCTCGAGCTTGTAAATAAACCCTCGTGTGTTTGCATCAGTGTTGGCTCCTTGGTGGTTTCTCGGATTCGCAATCTTGGGCACAACAATGTCATAGAATTTGACTTAATATATATGATATAAATATTCACAAATAAATCCAATTGTGACATTGCTGAAAAAAGATATTACAATTCCTTAAGTGGGTTGATACTAGGCCTTAATTAGTTCCTCTACTTAATGTATCTGTTTATGTGATCTTTGGAATGAGTTAGACTAGTGGTTTTCAAATATAACATGCTTCAGAATCATCTCGAGGGCTAATTAAAATACAAATTATAGACCCCCCACTTTCAGAGTTTATGATTCACTGGGTTTGAGGTGGCATCTGAGATTTTGCATTTTTCAACTGTCAATGATATTGATGCTGCTGGTCCAGGGCTATCCCATTTTGAGAACTGTTTGGTTAAAACTATGTGGGAAGACTATTACAAACCTGTGGCATCCTACAATCCTTTAACAATTCATGGATGCCTTTTAAGATATGGGGTCTTTGAATAGACTGCCTTGCCTTGTCAGAGAATTGTAAAGACTTATTCACCTATAAGTGAATAAGTAAAGACTTATTCACCTTATTCCCAGGTCCCTCTGGGAAAAAAAAACTGCAGGTAACCATCCTGACACATTGTTGCTGTCATGGATGTGGCTATAAGCTTCCCAAAGTAAAAAGCTAACCACCTCTGTGACTCTTCAAGCTTTGCTCTCACTGTTGCTCCAAGGAAAGCCCTCTATCAAATGCGGCCAGTGATCTCCTCTCTATCAAATTAGTAAGGTTCAGGCCTTTTGCCTCCTGCCTCAAGCTTCTTTATTCTACCCAGAAATTGGTCCTAGAGCCACTTAAAATGTCAATCTGAGCATTCAACTTCTTGCTTAAAAACTATAAAACTCTCCTGAATATCCTGCCTGCAGGATATACACCGAACACTTCACGTTTTGTCGTTTTGTCTTTGCCCATAGGACTCGCTAGCCATGTCTTGCATTATATTGATCCAAGTTGTGTGAAGTTCTCTTAAGGCTCTAGTCTGTTTTCCTCATTGATCCTTATTAGCACTGCTTTATGGCCTGGAATGCCATTTCTCTCCCATTCTACATCTGATTGGTGAGAGCCTGGGGCACTGATTCTCAGCTCGGACCTCATCTACTGCATGATTCTCAATTCCACAGGTAGAAGTGACCCAGCCTTGTGCATAGTTCCATCTTAGATTTGTCACACTGTGTTTGACTTACCTGTGTACATGTCTAAATATGTCTTCTGGGAGGAACCAGGTTATACCAGGTAACAGCTGCAAAGAGGACTTCTTTCAGAAAGTAAAGATTTATTTGTCCACACTTACAATTTAATGAGTCTGTGTGTCTTACCAATACACTCACGCAACTATGAATATGCCAAATGTTTATTATTATTATTATTTTCCAAATACCACAATGGAAGTTGAGTTGGGAGTATCTATTTTCTTATTCTTCCAGCCTGGATCCTTCAGCAGGTTGGATTCTAGAATCATTTACCTATTCTGGGCTGAGTCACTGCAGCTCTGTAAGTCAATCTGCCCAAGGAAGAATTTCAGCACCACCATTCACCAAAGTTTTAGTGAAGTTATCCTAGAACCAAGCCTTATGTTATAAGGTTGGACAAGGGGCTCTACCCTTTACTCTGATGCCTACAGGGCCCTCTGCTCTGAATTTTCTCCTTGATTACCTTCAGATATCCTATATCGGTGTCCATGTTTATATTTTTTCTGTATGCATTGCTATTTCACTATGGAAAAGAACATTTCTGTGGGTGTGCTAAATGTGCTTATGCAGAGAGCAATTAACTCTCTATCTAGCCATTAGAAGCAGCTCATCAGACCTCTGCCTTTGGATGTCAAGAGTCTACAACATGACTTATAATTTGCCTTTCTGATTTCTTTATATTTACATCATACATGGAGAAAAAGGTCAGATTTAACAGAAAATGCTTACTTATCAGCAAATAGAAGAAAGTCCTTGCAAAATCTAATCAGTTTGTTTCTAAAGATATTAATGAAAGTTTCTTTCTTAAAAAGATGTGGAAAGGTCTGTTTAGTTCTGTTTGGTTTTGTTTGTTTTTTCATTTTTACTGCTTGTCACTATAATAGTTCTTTTAAAAAAAACGCTACTTTGTCTGGGTTTCTTTTTCTATTTCCTTTGCATTGCATTTTCTCATGTCTATTTTTCTAGAATACTTATTAAATGGGTTTTTGAATATCTAGGTACCTTTGAATATCAGGTACATATTAATTCTTCTACATTTTATGTCTTCTTGACCTTTGCAGTAATCTGTCCCCCCAAAATTCTTTACTTCATCTCCTAGGTGGCTGATTTGAAATTTTACTTTAATATCTAGAGAATTTATTATTTCAATAATTATGTGATTAACTTCTAAGTGTAAAAATTTCTCCTTTTTCAAAGCAGCCAATTTTAAAATAGGTATAACATTCTACTGAATAATGATGAGCAAACCATTTATTCACCTTTTAAAGTTTTTTTGAGAGGGAGGGGTAAGATGGTGGAGGAGTAGGGGTCCTCAACTCACCTGGCCCCACCAACTCACCTAGATAACTTTCAAACCATCCTGAAACATCTCCAACCTGAGACCTAAAGAGAGAACAGCTGGAATGCTACAGAGAAAAGTTTTTGCTTCAAACAAGATAGGAAGGCGGGAAATAAACAAAAAACAAAAAAAAACAATTAAAAAAAACAGAATAAAGTGTGGGAGGGGAACCACGAGTATTCAGGCTAAAGGGGAGCAGCAAAAGCCTCCAGGGCAGGAAAGGCCAGGCCCGGAGAAGCAGGAACTTTAAAAATCCACACTGGAGTTTTCCCTGATGGAAAAGTGCTTAGCAGGGAAATTGGACAGAACCGCAGGAAGGGCAGTGAAGCCTCCAGATTCTGAGAGTCACATAAGAGGAGCGCGTCTGGGGGAAAGGCACTGCAAACCGTGGTCTGGCATCCGTAAAGGGCTGAGCACCACAGCCCTCTGGGACATTTGAGAGAAACCACTGGGTTAGGTGGGCCACCTCTGGGCGGAGGTGGCTGTGCCCTATTCCCTGCAGGAGAGACTGTCGCTGGGAGCACAGTTCCAAGCAGCACAGGGCCCCAGGTCCCAGGGCTCCAAGTGGACACAGCTGGGATCCTGTGCTCCCCCCGGGACAGGTGGAGGCAGGGAGGGCTCAAGACAGCGAGGACTCTCCTGCTGCTGGGCGCCCCCACGCTGTGCAGATCAGTGCCCCCCACCATTCTGGGAGCATCCAGGCCAGTGCAGACTGGGAGACTGGTTAGTTACTGTGGGAGCTGACTCCAGAGCAAGAGATCTGGCCGCTGCCAGTGTTCTTCCTCCTTGTTTCACTGTGTGCCTGGGAAAGGCAGAGCCATCAGGGAAGAGGGACTTCACCAGGTAAACAGCTCCCACTGATCCCTGCACCTGGCAGGAGGTGGGGCAGCTCCCCCAGGCACACATACCTGAGAATCAGCACAGCAGGCCCCTCCCCCAGAAGACCAGCTGGAAGGACAGGGGAAGAGCAAGTTTTTGACCAAGCATCACTGGAAAGCTCCAGGACTGAGGGAAAAGCTCCAGGACAGGGGAAGAGCAAGTTTTTGACCAAGCATCACTGGAAAGTTCCAGGACTGAGGGAAAATAGTATATAGAACTAGAGGGTCCATTTTTTTTCTTTTTTCTTTTTCCATTATGACTTATTTTTATTTTATTATTATTACTTTTTGAAGATTTTATTATTTATTCATGAGAGACACAGAGAGAAAGAGAGGCAGAGACACAGGCAGAGGGAGAAGCAGGCTTCTCACAGGGAGCCTGACGTGGGACTCGATCCTGGGTCTCCAAGGTCACGCCCTGGGCTGAAGGCGGCGCTAAACCGCTGAGCCACCTGGGCTGACCTATGACTTATTTTTATATCAGACTAAAAATTTCCAATATTTTAACCTTTTCTCACCTTAACTTACAATATTTTACCAGATCTTCATTTTTAAGTTTTTTCCTTTTTGACTTTCATATTTCTACAGTTACATGTCTTAGATATACTTTTCGCTTCTGGGTTCCCTTCAATGTATTTAATTTAATTTCAGTAGATATACAAGATATGTTTTTTTATTATTTTTTTATTTTTTATTTTTAAACTTATTTCTGCCTCATTTTGTGTTATAATGGTGGAAGTTAGTACTTTCTAAAACACGACCAACATACACCCAGAACCAAGTGGAACACCATGTTGGTTTATCCTGTGAGATTATATTCTCTCTTCTTTCCCATTCTGCCTGTGGGACCCAATGAATTTAACAAAAATCCCCTACCCCTGGACAAGCAGAGCTGGACTAACTCCATTTTGTGCTACACCCACCATCTCATGTATAACCCCCACATGACCTGCTTATTGTTTAAGGCACTCCCCCACCCTAGTCAAGCTGCTGAGCACACCCTTACTGAAAACCGGCTCATAAGAATGTAAACCCCGCCTTTTGCCCGCCAAACCTGCGCACCAATTCTGACCAGAGTGATAGGCTAGTTCAAAAGGTCCCTGTAGGGTAAATTGTAATTCAATTGGCCACCTGCGTGTGAACCGACATGACTATGCAACTTTCTGTGTGTGTTACAATCTCATTGGCCATTGGCCCCTATAAAACTGCTACGCCTCTTTTTTTTTTTAAGACTTATTTTTGTTTATTTATGATAGACGTAGAGAGAGAGAGAGGAAGAGACACAGGCAGAGGGAGAAGCAGGCTCCATGCAGGGAGCCTGATGCGGGACTGATCCTGGGACTCCAGGATCGCACCCTGGGCCAAAGGCAGACCCGAAACCGCTGAGCCACCCAGGGATCCCTGCTACGCCTCTTAACCTTGGGGTCCAAGTCCCTGCTCCGCTGTGTTGGGTATACTTGGACCCAAGCTCGAGCTTGCAAATAAACCCTTGTTCACTTGCATGGGTGTCAGCTCCTTGGTGGTTTCTCGGATAGGCAATCTTGGGCACAACACTGCCCCCCTCTTTTATCTTGTTTATGTTTTAGTGGTCAATGTTGGGGCTTTATAAGTATTGCTGGTTTATATAAATTTGGGATTGAGCATCTTATAATTTACAGAACAAAATACACTCAGAGCCAAGAAGGTGACCCTTTAGAACCCCTTAGGTAGACTGCATTCTCTTCCCACTACCATTTCCTCACCACCACCATCCTTCCTCCTTTTCTTTTCAACTTCTTCCTCTTTTCTTTACTTTTTTTCTTTTTATTTTTTCTTCTTTGCTTTGATTTTTGGCTTTTTATTTTTATTATTTTGTTTTAAAATTTGTTTTTCACTTTAGCAGTCCTTTTGTTTTATTTTGTTCTGTTCTGTTATTTTATTTTATTTTATTTTATTTTATTTTATTTTATTTTATTTTATTTATTTTCTGGTTTCTGACCTCTTCAGAATCATCTAGGGTATATTTTACTCAGGTTGTGGTTGATATTTTTGACTCAGCCTGCTCATACAGCCAGTCTGCCTGGAGAAAATGAGTAGAAGGGAGATGTCACCACAAAATAAAGAACCGGAAACAGTATTCTCTGCCACAGAGTTACAGCATTTGGATTTCAATATGATATCAGAAATTCAATTCAAAAGTATAATTTTAAAGCCACTGGTGCTCTGGAAAAAAGCATAAAGGACTCTAGGGACTTAGTCACTGCAGAATTGAGATCTAATCAGGCTGAAATTAAAAATAGATTAAATGAGATGCAATCCAAACTGGATGTTCTAACTGTTAGGGTTAATGAGGTGGAAGAGACAATGAGTGACATAGAAGACAGGTTGATGGCAAGGAAGAAAGCTGAGGAAAAAAGAGAAAAACAATTAAGAGCCCATGAGGAAAGGCTTAGGGAAATAAATGATAGCTAGAGAAGGAAGAATATACATCTAATTGGGATGCCAGAAGAGACAGAGAGAGAGAGAGAGGAATACAAAATATATTTGAACAACTCATAGCTGAGAACTTCCCAAATATGGAGAAGGAAACAGGCATTCAGATCCAAGAGCTAGAGAGCACCTCTCAAAAAATCAATAAAAACCATTCAACACCTCAAAATTTAATAGTGAAACTTGCAAATTTCAAAGATAAAGAGAAAATCCTTAAAGCAGCATGAGACAAGAGATTGTTAACTTATATGGGGAGAAAATTCCCTATGTAAGTTAATCAGATTAACAGCAGACCTCTCCACAGAGACCTGGCAGGCCAGAAAGGCCTGGCAGGATATATTCAGGGTCCTAAATGAGAAGAACATGCAGCCAAGAATGCTCTATTCAGCAAGGCTCTCATTCAAAATAGAACGAGAGATAAAGATAGGCAGAAACTGAAAGAAAATGTGACCACTGAACCGGCTCTGCAAGAAATATTAAGGGAGACTCTGTAAAAGAAAGAGGAAGCCCAAGGTAATAAGCCACAAAAACAGGGACTGAATAGGTATTATGATGACACTAAATTCATATCTTTCAATGGTAACTCTGAATGTGAGGGGCTAAATGATCCTATCAAAAGACACAGGATATTGGACTGGATAAAAAAGAGCAAGACTCATCTATTTGCTGTCTACAAGAGATTCATTTTAGACCTAAGGACACCTACAGTCTGAAAATGAAAGGTTGGAGAACCATTTACCATTCAAATGGTTCTCAAAAGAAAGCTCCAGCAGCAATCCTCATATCAGATAAATTAAAATTTATCCCAAAGACGATAGTAGAGATGAAAAGGGACACTATATCATAATCAAAGGGAACCCTCTTGCACTTTTGGTGGGAATGCAAGCTTGCAGCCACTCTGGAAAACAGTGTAGAGGTTTCTCAAAAGTTAAAAAGAGAGCTACTCTAGACCCACCATTTGCACTACTGGGTATTTATCCCAAAGATACTGATGCAGTGAAATGCTGGGACACCTGCACCCAAATGTTTACAGCAGCAATGTCCACAATAGCCAAACTGTGGGAAGGAGCCATGATGTCCTTTGACAGGTGAATGGATAAAAAAGAAGTGGTATATCTACAGAATGGACTATTATGCAGCCACCAGAAAAGACGAATACCTACCATTTGCTTCGATGTGGATGGAACTGGAGGGTGTTATGCTGAGCAAAGTAAGAGAATCAGAGAAGGACAATCATCATATGGTTTGATATGCAATAGGCTCTAAAGTATAGTTAATGGTATTCTTGAGGTATATATCACACTTAACAGCTAGAAAAAGTAAAACATATATTCAGTGTGTGTTTCTTTGTGGTGTACATCTTACTTCTGTTTGATAGTCAGTTTGTTTTCTTTAGTGGTCTTAAGTTACCAGAGTTTTTTGTTTTTGTTTTTGTTTTTAAGTTACCAGAGTTTGTACTTCTCTATCATATTTGTTCTAGAAATTTATGTTGCCCACTAAAATTTGATTATTGTAAATTCTGTTGTCAATTGAAATTTGTGCTGGAAAACCCCATTTTGTTTTATTTTTTATTATTATTATTTTTTTAATTTTTATTTATTTATGATAGTCACACACAGAGAGAGAGAGAGAGGCAGAGACACAGGCAGAGGGAGAAGCAGGCTCCACGCAGGGAGCTGACGTGGGACTCGATCCCGGGACTCCAGGATCACGCCCCTGGCCAAAGGCAGGCGCCAAACCCCTGAGCCACCCAGGAATCCCCTCAATTTTATTTCTAAAGGGATATGCCTTCCAGGTAATCTCTAGAAAACTTAATCTCAAAGTTAGTTGTTTCATCATTTAACAGACAACTTTATTACTATCTAGCTAAGTATTATGTTCCTTTTCTCTTTTAAAAACACAAGGTTTGGGATCCCTGGGTGGCGCAGCGGTTTAGCGCCTGCCTTTGCCCCAGGGCGCGATCCTGGAGACCCGGGCTCGAATCCCACATCAGGCTCCCGGTGCATGGAGCCTGCTTCTTCCTCTGCCTGTGTCTCTGCCTCTCTCTCTCTCTCTGTGACTATCATAAATTTAAAAAATAAAAAATATAAAAAAAAATAAAAACACAAGGTTTTTTTCCTCTTACACACCTCACCACAAATCATCATAAATATATTCATTTTCTTCCTCCTTCCCATTTCAAATCTCATGGTATTTTAATGCTTTGATCATATTTTTTTTCATTCTAATTGATTCTATACTTTGTTCCTCATTTTCCTCTAAGCAAAACAAAACAAAACAACTCATAACATTTTTCTGCTTCTATATTCATACCTGGAAATAAAAAATTACCAGACACTCTCAGTATCCATCTTGAGGAAGTCTCCCATTGCTTGCAAATTCTTTCTTTTGGGGCTAAAAGTATAATAACATATGCTCAAGTGCTTTTCTATACTTGCAGATAATCGATTGTGGTTCAGAATGTAAAGGATGTGCTCTTATCTTACCGTTATTTCTACCGAAGGGCAAAGGCTCCCTATTTCAAGCATCTGAGACGATTCCCAGATGAATTTATGACTGGGAAGGGTAAACTTACATATCGAGTTGATTTCAGAGTTCTGGGGAAGTGTTAAAGGAGGTTCAATTATACCTATGAATTAATAAGCTTTGTGAACAGATAACTATCAGTGCAGTTAACTCCTGAGGCTCCAACATAAGCCTAAATAAAACCTAAGAGGATGTTCTAGAACATATAAAATCTCAAACATTGGTGCAGAATCAAGAAAACACAAGGTCTGTGTAAAATTAAGAACATACCAAATTGAATGGAGCTAAGATTTTTTGAAGTGCATTGGAAGTAAAGCTAAAGTAATGATTAAAATATATTACAGAAAGAATTAAACATCAGAGATTTAAGTATTTAATATGAAAAATTTAAATCATACTCAAATGTAAAGAATACAACATGATCCATCTACCCATCACCCAAGTTCAGCAACAACATTTTTCAAAGCTTGTTTCACTGATCCCATCCTCAGTTTGATTTTTCTTGGAGTATTTAATTTTTTTCAAAAAAAAAAAAACTTTTTATAATTTTTTTTTCAATTTATGTATTTATTTTAGAGACAGAGAGGGAGAGCCTAGGGGAGGGGCAGAGGGCGATGAAGAGAGATGGGGCAGCCCGGGTGGCTCAGTGCTTTAGTGCTGCCTTCAGCCCAGGGTGTGATCCTGGAGACCCGGGATCCAGTCCAATGTCAGGCTTCCTGCATGGGGCCTGCTTCTCCCTCTGCCTGTGTCTCTGCTTCTCTCTGTGTCTCTCTGTCTCTGTGTCTCTCATAAATAAATAAAATCTTAAAAGAAGAAGAAGAAGAAGAAGAAAAAGAAGAAGAAGAAGAAGAAGAAGAAGGAGAAGAAGAAGAAGAAGAAGAGATGCAGGGCTCTATGCAGGGCTTGACTTGGAGTCTCCATCTCACAATCCTGAGATCATGACCCTGAGCTGAAATCAAGAGCTAGACACTTACCTGACTGAGCCACTCAGCCACTCCAATTTTTCTTGGAGTACTTTAAAGCAAATCCCAGATATCATACCATTTTTCCCCTAAACACTGTAGTGTGAATCTCTAAAAAGTATTTTCAAAAAATATAACAACTGCCATAGACTATGCCATACATAGATACTATATGTATCTCCAAAAGTTATATGTTGAAATTTTAATTCCTAACATGATGGTATTTGGAGATGGGCCTTTTGGACATGATTAGGTCATGAAGACGAAGCCCTTTTGAGTGGGATCAGTGCCCTTATAAAATAGGCCACAGAGAACTTTCTTGCTCTTTCTGCCACATGAGGACACAGCAAGAAGACAGTTATCTATGACAAAGAAGAGGGCTCTTGAGCCAGATGCTGAATCTGCCAGCATCTTGTTGTTGGACTCTCCAGCCCCCACAACAGTGGGAAATAAATTTCTGTTGTTTATAAGCCATCTAGTCTATGGAAGTTCATTATAGCAGCCAAAACGGACTAGGACAACCACAATGCCATTTTTATTCCCAGGAAAATTAACGATATTTATTAAAACCATTTAACATCAAGTACTTATTCAAATGTTTCTGATAACCTGTAAGAAGTAATTTCTTAATCTATTTTTCAAATCAGGATTTAAAAAGTTCTATTTTTAGTATCTTACTATTTTTTTCTGGAGTCTTTTCTTTAATCTAGAACAGTATCAACTACTTTCATCATTGGTGTTGAAACATGGAAATATTATTTTTAATTTTTCTATGTATTTTGTTATATAGAATACAAATGTTTTCTTAAAAATATTGTGAGTTCTCTGTTACTGAAAACATGACTGAGATACTTATTTTATAAATCAAGCCTTCTTGTGATCTGATAATATTTTTTATAGTACATCACAGAAATAAAAATTAAAAAAATAGGGATCCCTGGGTGGCCCAGTGGTTTGGCGCCTGCCTTTGGCCCAGGGCACGATCCTGGAGTCCCGGAATCGAGTCCTGTGTCGGGTTCCCAGCATGGAGCCTGCTTCTCTCTCCTCCTATGTCTTTGCCTCTCTCTCTCTCTCTAGGTCTCTCATGAATAAATAAATAAATAAAAAAACAAATAAATAAATCTTTAAAACATTTAAAAAATAGTTTTAGGAACATATGTAGTTCCACACATTACTATATTTATAAATCATACAAAATACAATCTTCAGTGAAATCAGTTCATCACATTTTTACTAAGATAATGGTAAGAAATATTTTATGGAAAAATAAAAATTAAAGGAGAAAAATTACTTTCAACTTAAATTAGATTTCTAATGTTTTAAAAATAACATCAACTCTACAAATCACACTGTTCCCTTCTAATCAGTCATGCTAATAATAAGACATGCCCCACTCTCTATGGGGGCAGTTTTGTTTCGCTTCCCAACTGCCAAAAATGGCATTTAATAATAGACACAGCTCTCAGCAGAAAAGGCAGATGCTACCTCTAAATAATCCTTCAATGGAAATTATGAAATAAACCTTAAGAGCTCTGAATATGATAAATGGATTTGTTACACTTTAAACCATTTTCCTAAAATAAAGGATAATTTAAATCCTATAAGTTTATATTGCATTAAATCCTTAAGTTTGTATTGCATTAAAATGACTTTACATGAGGGCAGCCTGGGTGGCTCAGTGGTTTAACGCTGCCTTCAGCCCAGGGTGTGATCCTGGAGACGCGGGATGGAGTCCCACCATGCAGGCTCCCTGCATGGGGTCTGCTTCTCCTTGGGGCCTGTGTCTCTGCCTCTCTCTCTCTCTTTCTGTGTCTCTCATGAATAAAAATCTTAAAAAAAAAAAAAAAAAACTTTACATGAAAGACTAGCTAGGTTGCCTGGGTGGCTCAGTGGGTTAAGTATCTGCCTTTGGCTCAAGTCATGATTCCAGAATCCCAGAATGGAGCCCCACATCTAGCCCCCACTCAGTAGGAACCTGCTTCCATTTTAGCCTGGCATCTTTCAATTAGCAATATGAATGTAAGGTTCCTCCATGTCTTTTCATTGATTGATAGCTCATTTGTTTTTATTGATGAATAGTATTTAATGGTATGGATGTTCCACAGTTTAGTCACCTATTGAGGGACATCTTGGCTGCTTCCAGCTTCTGCCAATTGTTAATAAAGCTGCTATAAAGATTCATGTGCACACTTTTGTATGGACGTATTAACTCATTTGGATAAATACCTAAGAGTGTGATTGATCAGATGGTAAGATTGTGTAGAGCCAACCTGTCTTCCAAAACTACATTATTTTGCATTCCCACCAACAACGAACAGGAGTCCTTACTGTTTCACATCCTCATCAGCACTTGATGTTTCCATTGTTTTGGATTTTGCCACTCTAATAGATGCATCGTAGTATATCTCACAATTGTAATTTGCAATTTCCTTTTTTTTTTTTTAATTTTTTTTATTTATTTATGATAGTCACAGAGAGACAGAGAGAGAGGCAGAGACATAGGCAGAGGGAGAAGCAGGCTCCATGCACTGGGAGCCTGACGTGGGATTCGATCCCGGGTCTCCAGGATCACGCCCTGGGCCAAAGGCAAGCGCCAAACCACTGCGCCACCCAGGGATCCCTGTAATTTGCAATTTCCTAATGGCATATGATGCTGAATATCTTCTCATATGCTTATTTGCCATCTATCTACCTGTCTTGCTGAGATGGCTGTTCAGATCTGTTCCATTTTTTTTACAGTCGTTTGTTGTTGTTTTTTCATTTTTTTGAGTTTTGAGAGCTCTTTGTATATTCTGAATAATAATTATTTATATGGCTACCTTTTATTTTATTTTATTTTATTTTATTTTATTTTATTTTATTTTATTTTATTTTATTTTAAATTCTATTTATTTGAGAGACAGTAAGCTCAGGAGCATGAGCCGGGGGAGGACCAGAGAGAGGAGAAGAGGGAGAAAGAGAGAGAGTCCCAAGCAGACTCCACGCTGAGCTGCAGGGCTTCCAGAGCTCTATTTCAGAACTCTGAGATCATGACCCTGAGATCATTAACTGAGTGGAAACCAAGAGCCAGACACTCAACGGATTGAGCCACTCAGGTTTTTCTATATGACTGCTTTTCTAAAGCAATATTTACTTTTGTTAAAAATTCTAAAAATATGTTTTTTAAAAAGGTGTTCTTTAGTGGAGTAAAATTATGAGAATTAAGAACAGTACTTCATTGTTGGTTCCTAAGCTATGTGTTACTGAACTTAAAAATTCAGCTCTCATATTTCTTTTTAGTGTTGGTCAGTTCTCATATTTCTGCTCCAACATAACCTATTGTTTATATTAATACACAACATTAGAATGTTTTAAAAATCATAACTGTAATAAAAAACTTGAGATAACATTATTTGCTAATGGCAACACCTTGAAATTAGTTCTACTTCCACATAGCAGTTTAAAACTCTTAAAAAAAAAAACAACCTAATTACTTGGCATCAGCTTAAGGATTTTTCAATATCCTAAACTGCAACTTTTGGAATCAAAAAACTATGAATATAGGAAGTATTTTTGATTTGTGAGGAACAAATAAAGGAAGAATAAAAAGGAAAAAATGAAGGAAGAAAAAAAAAGAACTAAAATAGCAGTGGTTCCTGCAACCTGGTAAATATCCAACTAAATGTTCCATCTAAATAACATAAAGTAACATCTTATTTTTCTCTCTGATAGTTTATTAATGGGGATATAGGGTTGGGGGCAGGATTTTGTTTTTAGTCATGAAAAAAAACTACTTCTTAAGTTCATACTTGTAAAAGGAAAGCTTATGAGGGAATGCCATGAATGTAATTAAGAGATGAACCAGGATATAATCTTTTTGGAATTCCATGGTCTCCATAGACATGGTTCATTTGTTTCCCTTATGACAAAACACTTCAGATTCTGCCAAATTGTTCCTAATTGCATTTGCCCATGTTTACATCAAATGCACAGAACACTGTCTGTGTTATTATTATTCCAGCAACATCACTGTGAATGATTCCTATTTAGGGGTGTTCCCCTTTCACTTAAACTACTAGGTACCCTGACCATGGCAAGAAGATAAGTGTCATATCTCGGTGGATCCAGTTATTAATCCATGCTCAACCAGAAACCCCTGGCTTTTCTAGTAGTTTT
The DNA here is from genome assembly GCF_048418805.1 of Vulpes vulpes. Lineage (NCBI taxonomy): Eukaryota > Metazoa > Chordata > Mammalia > Carnivora > Canidae > Vulpes > Vulpes vulpes. The sequence goes on from NC_132781.1 coordinate 64,989,426, forward strand.
ATAATGCTCGGATGCCATAAACTGGCTTGAGCTATAGGGAGGGACTAGAATATTAATTGCTTCATTCTCTTCATATGATGTCAGATCCTGCCTTTGGGGAACAGCCCACAATGCAGAAAATGCCAGGGGTGGGATCATAGGAAGGGGTCAGCTGCTGCCGGGGCCACTGCCAGTGGGGAACTGCACTTGCCAAACCACAACCCAAGGCCATGGTTACAGGGTGCCTACTGCCTGAGCCTCTGGGCAGCTCACTTCCCATTCCTAAATCCCATTAGTCCTGGGGTCACTTCTTAGCAAATCCCTCACTTTAATTTTTGCCCAAGTAAATGGACCATATTGCCTGGATAGTTGCAAAAGCTCCAGTTATTCTTTCTGCTCTCCTCTCACCCTACCTCCAAGCTCATCTTTGTTTTTGACACAATGGCAAGGGTGAATCTTTTATTTTTTATTTATTTATTTTTTTAAATTTTTATTTATTTATGATAGTCACAGAGAGAGAGAGAGAGAGGCAGAGACACAGGCGGAGGGAGAAGCAGGCTCCATGCACCGAGAGCCCGACGTGGGGATTCGATCCCGAGTCTCCAGGATCGCGCCCTGGGCCAAAGGCAGGCGCCAAACCGCTGCGCCACCCAGGGATCCCCAAGGGTGAATCTTTTAAAATAGAATTTGGATCTCTTCATGCCCTGCTTAGAACCATGTGATGAGCTCTCCCAGAATAGCCAAAGAAGTTGCAGTGGGCTACAAACCCTGTATCTGGCTCCCCATCTCTTACCTCATGTCCTCCTTCTTGTCCCTTTTTCTCCTGCATCCATACTAACCCTGCTGTTCCTCAGACATCCTGGGCATGTCCTTGACTTGGCACATTTGCATTAGCTGTGACCTCCTTTCTGGAGTGCTCTTTCCAAAATACCTTTAGGGCTCACTCAACTTATTTAGAGCTCCTCAGAAAGGACCTGCCTGGCCACCATATTTAAATAAAATATCCACACCCTACTATCCTGGTTTAAAACTATCCTTGGTTTAAAAATTAAAGTTAATCACTATTTGACTTTCTGTTTGTTGGTTTGTCTATTGTCTGCCTCATCCCAAAAGACTGTGGGTATTTAAACTTGTTTCTTGGTGCCTACTAAGCCCTTAATAGACACATGTGAAATAAATCAAGTGAAAATAATATCTTTCTTTTCTTTTTAAAGTATTTATTTATTTATTTATTTATTTATTTGAGAGACAGAGAGTGAGGGAAGAGGCAGAGGGAGATGGAGAGAGGCAAATCAAACTCCAAAGCATGGAGCCTAATGTGGGCTTGATCACCACCACAGGGTCATGACCTGAGCTGGGCCACCCAGGCAACCCTATGAAAATAATGTCTTTCAATCTGTGTACTGAAAATGATGGGATTTAAAAAACCAGCTGGGAGACAGCCATCTTCAAACACACACACAAACCCATACAATTGTGTACGAGCATACAATATAAATCCAAACAACTAGATAAAGCAAGTCACTATTTGATGCCACCCAATTTCACATCTTTTTTCAGAGGTCCTTGAAGATCTATTTGCAAACATTTGCTTGTATGTATACATACAGTAAGACACATACACATAAATTAAGAAATATATATTTAGTTCATTTTACATTAAGGAGAATACACTATATGAATTGTTTTCCCCCCAATTTTTATCACTCAAGAATATTTTGAAGACAATTTATTTCAATAGATGCATATCATTATTTTTAAGTGCTAAGTCATTAGATGTCTTGTATCTGCTTTTCTCCCTATTTCTCATTTTCCTCTTTTAAGACATCTGAGCTGCCCTTGAAAGCCTCACTCAAAGGCTATCCCTTTTATGAAGGCTTTCCTTACCATTCAATCCACCATAACTCCTATTCTAATATCCTGTGAGGCAGGAGAAATAGAGGAATAACCACAGGATTAAGGGAATTGAACCATGTGCAGAGGGTGTACCCCCAGATGATAAATTAAGTCATAGTCTAGTGAAATGGGACTATGTGCTGGTAGGTGATTGTGGGCAGTATTCATACTCATGGGGGAAGAGTTTTAGGTGGGCAATCCCCAATGGTGGTGATATTTATAAACTGGAGAAAGGTGGGATGTAGGGGTTCTGGTCTATCCTTTTATGAAAAAGGATTTTCCCACTAATCAGAATGGCTAGAGAAAGCATCAGATCCTAAAGGAGATAGAATTGAGGCACTTGTCAGAATCTCTTCCCGTTGAAGTTCAACACAGAATAGCAGTCCCAATATAAGGCTTACGGGATAAAGTAGTTTCTTGTGGATAAATACATCTTTGGGGTTAATGGAAAAGGTTGCAGTAATATAGTGGATAAGGAAAAACTTTTCTGATCATTAAATAACAAAAGTTTAACTGATTAAATATGATAAAATTGGCTTTATTCAACAATTCATGAATTTAGCAGCATCTCATCTAGCAATGAGCTTTAGAAAACAGCTGAGGAAAAGGAAAGATTTTTAAGGGTGGAAAAGGGGCAGAAAAAGGAAATTATTTGCAAAGAGTGCATTGTTTCAGACAAGGTTGCCTTCCTTGGATAATGGAGGGCCTGTGGAGTGGGTAACCTCACTAGTGCTAACAAGGTAATTCCAGGTTGACTTGTTAAAGTTAGATTCAAGTTACATTCCTTACTAGGTGGGGGTGGGGGTGGGGGATAGGACTGAACGTGCAATTAGCTTAGGCATTAAGTCTTGATTTGCTGAGGTGCTGTTTAGTACAGTTGACTCCATTCTGAGCCTGATATCTCCTTTTTGATGTGAGGAATAACCTAGAATGAGGAAAATAATTAAAACCCTCTTCTTCTCAGGGCACTGGATGGCTCAGTTGGGTAGCTCAGGTCATATTCTCAGGGTCCTGGGATCCAGGCCCATGTCTGGCTCCCTGCTCAGCTGTTCCTTCCCCCTGCTCATATGCTCACTGTCTCACACAAATAAACAAATAAAATGGTTTTTTAAAAACCCTCTTTTCCTCTCCCAAGCTCTAGCAAATTTGGCTCAAAAACTAGACATTGTTGTTGTAAATCTTTCATTTGCAACTGATCAAGGATGAAGAGAGTAAAGACATTTACTTTACCATTATGATGAATGACACTTTCTGAGCTTCTTAAAGGTAACTACTGCTGATCAAAGTATGTGTGTCCAGTGACCAACATGATGTCTGGTACTTAGTTGATGCTTGGAAATTGCTTCTTGAATTAATTTTCAAAAATAATTATTTGAATTGCATTAAAAATGAATCTTAGATTCATTTGCTCTCAACAGAGCTTAAAAAAAACAGAAAATTAATATAACTGGCTACTTGTAAACTTTATGATCATTTTTTATTTTTATTGTGCTGCAAGCCTGAAATTCAAAAATGAAGTAATGTTGTCTCATCAATCTGGTGCAGATGCTGATATGTGCCACTTGAGAACAGTATGATCCTGTACTGCCAGTGACAAAGATGCTCTTCTTGACCAAACTTTCTTCAGGCTCCTCTGTGTCCTCTGCTCAATGAAGCCTGGTCTTGGGCTTCACCTCAGTGCTTGTGGAGCCTAGTTTTGGCAAGAGTCCTGCCAAGTCACTTTGGTAAGAAACCCCGATGCTTAATATCTAATCACCCTCAATATCTGACCAAATTCCTCATCCTCGATTATCCCCCAGGGTAACATCTCATCATTCTGGCTACCTTCAGCAAGATCTGTTCAGTCAGTTTAGCAAAAAATTGCATTCTACCCTCTTAGTAATTGTCCATCTATTAATCGCCTCCCCCATAATATGCACCTTATAAATCCCCATTTTTCCTTGCTGTTTTGGAAGCTGGGCCTAAGCTCTCTCCTCTACTGCAAACCCCTCTTGTAGTAATCTCTATACATTGCAATCATCTGTGTCTGTCTTACAGTCTTTAACAAGTTTCATGAATAATTTTTTCTTTAAAACTAGCTCATCTTAAAGCTTCAAAAAATTCTGGAGTTGATCAGGTGGCACGGTTTTCAACAGTAAACTAATTTTCTTTCTTTCTTTTGTTCATTCGTTCAATTGTTTGTTCATTCATTCATTCTTTAGGAGACCCCATGCCCAACTTGGGGCTTGCTTGAACTCACAACCCTGAGATCAAGAGTCACATGCTTTACTGACTGAGCCAGACAGGTGCTGCCTCTACTTCTTTATACAGAAATGTACTACATAGATAAAAATATAATAATTCAAAGAGTGAAAAGATATAGTTTTTACCCTCAAAGAGCTGGTATTTCTATAATTAACCAGTGATCTTTCCTTTTTGTTTTGTATAGCAATCTTATTCAAATCCTTCTTGGATCATGAGGCTTAAATATAGAAAGTTATGCTTATTTACATTATTTATTTATTTATTCATTCATTCATTCAATCATTCATTCATTCATGTGCCTTCTTTCTCTACTATATATCACAGAAAAATAAAAATTAATGAGGGACTGCTTCTAGGAAGTATAAAGAATGTTTACTTTTCATTTCATCTATTGAAATATTTTTGGTTTATATGGCTTTTTTTAATACAATGACTATATATATCTTTTAAAATTAGAATATGAATGAGAGGAAAATGCCTATAACATTTGGTGTTAGCTTCTTTGTTTGGGTTAAGATTGGCCAAATCTGATCATGAGGGAGTAAATAGAAGGGCAAGAGTACTCAACTCATGACTGCTTAGTAATCACCGTCAAAGTTCCACCTTCTCAGATGAAAGGCTGGCTTTGAAATGAAGCTGTCAGTGCAAGAACTTGCAAATTATAACTGAACCACCTGTTAGAAGAGATAATGAATTAAGCCAGCTATTCACCTAGCAACAATGACAACAAAAATGATATATGCCTAGTCATACTGCTGGAATCATGTAAGACTTTGTTAAAAAAAAAAAAACAAACAACCATGAAGCCTACAAAAAGATGCAAATGAAGACTTGAGTAATTGAAAGATTCTATGATTTTACACGGGAAGACACAAATTCATACACTTAACAATCTTTCCTAAGGTAACTAATAAAGCATTCAGTCTAAGATAATTCAGTTGAAGTACATAGCTCTTAGATGGCCTGACCTAACCCAAGGGCAATATTTTAAATATACAGAGGAAGAGATAGAAGCCACTCTCTTCAAACAGCTCTCCATAAATACTGCTTATCTTAACCAGACTTTTTTTTTTTTAAGATTTTCTTTATTTATTCATGACAGACAGAGAGAGAGAGAGGCAGAGACACAGGCAGAGAGAGAGAAGGAGAAGCAGGCTCCATGTAGGGAGCCCGACGTGAGACTTGATCTCTGGTCTGGGCCGAAGGCGGTGGTGCCAAACCTTTAGGCCACCCTGGCTGCCCATAACCAGACTTTTGATAAGTACTGGAAAGAAGAGAATTCAAAGTCACTATTTCTGGCAAGTTATACTTATTTCTTTTCTTTTCTTTTTTTTTAATTTTTTTTTATTTATTTATGACAGTCACACACACAGAGAGAGAGGCAGAGACACAGGCAGAGGGAGAAGCAGGCTCCATGCACCGGGAGCCCGACATGGGATTCGATCCCGAGTCTCCAGGATCACGCCCTGGGCCAAAGGCAGGCGCCAAACCACTGCTCCACCCAGGGTTCCCTTAATTTCTTTTCTACATGAACAAGATATGGAGGCAAGCATAAGGTAGAGGAAGCACTATGTTCTAACAAATTAGCAAAGAGAGAACATGGGCCTCTTCCTCTCTCCTTATACCTCTGGACTTAGACATTTGTTCTGCCAGTGTTCATTCTATACACATTAAAATAACATGTGTTGATGTTTTCCAGTTTACAGAAATTTTAAATACCTCTTGCCACTTAGCAGGGGAGATAAATGGTATAATCTTTTATATTAAGAAATATTAGAGGGACACCTGGGTGGCTCAGTGATTGAGCATCTGCCTTTGGCTCAGGGTGTGATCTCGGAGTTCCAGGATCGAGTCCCACATCGGGCTCCTTGTGGGGAGCCTGCTTCTCCCTCTGCCTATATCTCTGCCTCTCTCTCTCTCTCTCTCTGTGTCTCTCATGAATAAATAAATAAAATCTAAAAAAAATAAAAAAAAGTATTAGACTAATTACCTTGCATTGCTCAGTTTATAGTAAGCAGGGTGAGCAGCCTCATTATCAGGTTTGTTCTCATTTGCTGTCCTATGTTGTATGGTATTCAATGAGGGCACTGTGACCTCTTGAACATTTCTTTCGTAATCCTAGTGTATTTACAATTTTGTGACATTGCTGAACTTTACCATGTTCCTGAAAAAGAGGGGGGTTGAAGAAATCCCTTCAGCATTTTGTGTCCTGGAAAAGGGCTTACTGCAGAGTAATACCCTTTCCCATAGGACTCAGATAAGATTCAGGGATGGACCCTTGTTTACAGACAAGGCCAAACACGGACATTGCAGTTTGCTTTTCTTGCCCTGTAACTGATTAGCTTAATGGGTGTCCAGCTGACCAATGGGAACAAAATACTTGTTAACTAAACTTTGGTTAAGATTCCTTCCTTCCTCCAGGACTCTAAACTCTCCCCTACCCTCAGCCTGAATCAGTTAATGACCTCTCCCCTAACAGCTCATTCTGAGAATAGATAGGCTGGCCTCAGGGTAAACACTGTCATCTGCTATTCCCTCAATGCCACCCTCTCACCCTACTCCAAGCCTGGTTTTTGCTAGTCGTGTTGACCTCTTTGTGTGCAAGAAAAACCCCTTTGTGTAACTCTCCCTCCACCCCCATTCTCAGTATTGAGACATAACTGACAAATACAAAGTGTGTATTTTTAAAGTGTGTAATGTAAGCATACACTGTGAAATGATTACTACAATCAAGCTAATGAGCACTTCTATCACCTCACATAGTTATCCCTCCTTTGTGTGTGTGTATGTGTGTGTGTGGTGAGAACACTGAAGATATACATTCTTAGCAAATTTCAAATATACAATGCAATGCTATTTATTATAGTCACCATCTTAGATCCCCAGAATTTATTCATTTTGTAAACTGGAAGTTGGTATCCTTTGACCAACATCTCCCCATTGTCACCCCCTGGTGATTATCATTCTACTGTCTGCTTCCATGAGTTTGATTTTTCAATTCCACAAATAAGTAAGATCATACAGTACTTATCTTGCCTAACTCTTATAATATTTGCTAATCTCATGGTCAGAATTTCCTCCTAGTGCAAAAGTCTCACCCCCGGGGCCCCCAGGACTTGGCAAGAATTATTTCAAATAAAATCCCTTCTTACTAAGTCCATTTTTGTTTTTGGTTTGGAAGATTCTCTCTGACATTACAACATCACAATCTAGAAAAAATGTTCTCCCTGTCACTGCCTAGGGCCTAGGTAAATGCTTTTTTTAAAAAAAAATATTAATCTGACCTTGATATTCCCATGTTTTTAGTTCTAAATTTTGAAATAAATAAATAAATAAATAAATAAATAAATAAATAAATAAATATTGGGTTAATTGCTGTTGCCCAATCCTCAAAATATCAGACCTGAACTTTCGTAGTCTTTTATGGCTCCCTACTTCTAAGTACATACACTTCAAAATTCTTAGATAAGAGAAGAAACTTTTGGTGTATTGTAGAAGTACGTTTTCTTTCTTGAATCTGTGCAAAAGGACGTAAGTCTTATATGACTTTAGTGTCTTCTGTAATATTTTGCTAAAATGCAATGTTCTTCCCTTCATCTACATCACATACATTATGACCTATGTTGATGTGACCATTATTTATTTAATCAGATACATTCATTTGGAAAAATCTAACTTTATTTTTTAGGACCCCTTTTTTAGTTGGCATTTTTTGGAAAGAACGGACAACTGCAAAACATCAGGGACTTACAACGAGAAAAATTAATTTCTTGGTCATGCTACTTGAGGACTGCCACTCAATTATAGCATAGCTGTGCTCTGCTGAATTTCATGTGTCTTCTCATTGGAGGACTGAAGGTGAAGGAACAAATGTTACCTAGGGCCTTATGTTCTTATGGTAAATAAAGCAAGAGTGACAACCAAAACACAAAGATGTTCCAGACATAGCCTATTGTCATGTCTATTCATATTCATTTGGACAAAGCAAGTTACACGGTTAATTTTAAGATTATTGAAGTAGAGAACTATATTTTACCTTCAGGTAGCAAGGACAGTACATTAATTTCCTTGGGCTGCCATAGCAAAGTACTGCAAAAGGAGAGGCTTAAATCAGCAGAAATTTATTCTCTCCCAGTTCTTGCTGATGTCAGCAAGGCCATTCTGTTGTGCCCAAGATTGCGAATCCCAGAAACCACCAAGGAGCCGACACCGATGCAAGCGCACGAGGGTTTATTAGCAAGCTCGAGCTTGGGTCCAAGTATACCCAACACAGAGGAGCAGGGACTTGGACCCCGAAATGGGTTACAGCTGCGTTTTTAATAGGCTGGTCTAGGGGATTTTCAGAAGGGGGGGAGGAATTTCTCAAGTTCTATTTACATTCTCATATGGGGCTTTCAAGGGCATTGAGCTCTATTTTTGATCTAATATGGGACTTTCTACCATGGGCGTGGGTTCTGTTGTCTTTCTGATATGGGATTCTCTGCCAAGGACATTGAGGACATTCTGCAGTTTTTCCCATAAAATTCAGCTCTTATTCACAGGGGCCTAAGATGGCTGTACTTGTGCTAATGCTAAACTTTAGGTAGGATGGCCTTAATTTTTCTCGGCCTCCACAATTCTTCCCTTGAGAATCCTTCCTTACTCTTTTCTACCTTCTGGTGGCACTCATCAAGACTTGGTATTCCTTGGCTTGCAGGTCATAACTCTAGTCTCTATTTCTGTCTTCACATGGAATCCTTCCCCCATATCATATTGGATTATGCACTTCCCTCTCACTATAGTAAGATATTATCTTGATTAGTTGCATCTGTAATGACCCTAAGGTCATGTTCTGAAGAATCAGGAGTTAGAATTTTAATATCTATTTTGGGGGGACATAATTCAACCTATAACAGGTAGAAAGTCAAATAACTTCTTATAAACAAATTCTAAATCTACCACCATTTTTCTTCCATCTGCCCCATCCCTGACCTTTTAAGAGTATAAACTATAAAACTTACCAGTAATTGGGGCACCTGGTGGCTCAGTGGTTAGGCATCTGCCTTTGGCTCAGGTCATGATCCCAGGGTCCTGGGATTGAGTCCCACATCAGGCTCCCCAGGGGGAGCCTGCTTCTTCCTCTGCCTATATCTCTGCCTTTTTCTCTCTCTCTGTCTCTCACAAATAAGTAAATAAAATATTAAAAAAAAAAGACCCTAAACCAAAAAACAACTTACCAGTAATTGAGGAAGTAGGGAATGAGTAGAGATTCAAGACGGAATCCTTTCCTAAGAAACGGTTGAAGTAGTAGAAACTGGGCTTCTTACCATGTGGAGATCAGAGCAGAAACCTACTGGTACAGTGGACCGGCATAAATGGAAGCTATTTCTATAGCTTCTTACCTTCAGGACTTGCCCCTGGAATACCAGTCTCCTGGTTTTGTTGGTTCAAAGAAAGATTGGGGGGTGGGGTGCAATTCAAACATAGGATACCGAAGTCTCTGCACGTGGAAGCAAAAGCCCTTAAGTAGGTGAGAATGATTCTGATGCCATGTGTTGACCCTTTCAAAACTGACTCAAGTCTAACTAGGTGATCTCATCAGAGATAGAACTATAGGGAACTGGAAAAAGATAAGAGACATGATGCAGCAATGTAATATTTTTAAATGTCACCAGGTGCCCCCAGGTTTGGGAATTACTGGACTAGATTGAACAACTGGGAGAAGTCTAAAAAGCAGTCTCCTTCCACCCTCCAAAAGGATTTCTTATGTACTATCACAGAGACCATCAACAGGAATCTGATAGAAGTCCTAAGGACACACCTCAATCCCAGTGCAAGTCTTTCTGGTTTCCACAGCTGTGCATCTCCCAATCCTGCTAGGAAAGGAGAGGAAGTGAGAAGTGGAGGGAGCTAGGGGTGGTACAGGAAGATTAAAGATACTCAGTTGCTACAGTCCTTTGGTGCTGGGGTCTCAAATGAGTTCTTGGATTAGTTGATTTACATTCAAAACCCAAGTCTGGGTATGCCTTGGTGGCTCAGCAGTTGAGCATCCACCTTCAGATCAGGGCGTGATCCTGGTCTGAGGATCCAGCTTTGCATTGGGCTCCCTGCAAGGAGCCTGGTTCTCCCTCTGTCTGTGTCTCTGCCTCTCTTTCTCTGTCTCTCAAGAATAAATAAATATCAAAAACAAAAACAAAAATAACCCAAGTCTGCCACCTAGTGACTATAAGTTTGTGCAACATAACTAACCTCACAGGGCTTCATTTTTTTGCCTTAAGGTGAGGATGATAGTACTAGTTTGTAAGGCTATTGTGAGGATGAAAAGCGATAATCTATGTAGAGCACAAAGCAGTTTCTGAGAAGCAATAAGCTCTTGTGAAACTTTATTATTATCATTATTTAGCTGTGATTTAGCACTTTAACAAATCAAGTAAGGAACTTTTTCTTATGACCCCAAAGCTGCTTTATATCCCAGATTTCTCACATATTTTTTCACATATCTGAATCCTCATCTGAATACCTTATTTCCTTTAAGATAGGAATTAGACTTGCTTTTTTTTTTTTTTCCTGTTGTTCTGGGAACTAATCCTGTTCCTGAGCTCCAGGTGTGTAGCAACACCTCTATCACCTGCTTTGCTCTTTCCGACCTATCTGGTGGCTATCACAGTACTGCCTGGCCCTTGGAATACCAGACTCTCCCATGATCAAATTCCTGACTCCTGACACCCACATATGTGTTACCTATTGCACCATGCTCTATTTCACCATCCTAGCAACTTCTGCCTATCTACTGTGCAATTATTATTTATTTTTATCAAGATATCTAATTCAAGTCAAAATCATTTTAAAGATGAAGAAAATACCTTCTTGAAAGGGTTTGATTAGCCCATATTCTATCTCACTTTACCCTGAAGCTACTTCTTATAGCTGGATTCCAGTACCACAGTATCAACATTCCAATATCCACTTGCTGAACAAATCTGAGAATACAATTCTAGGATATATCTCTGTATGAAAAATGTAATGATCACAGATAACTATACATAAACTGTGTGGCACATAGTAGATGTTATTTCTATTTTTTCTTCTTTCAGTCATTGTTGCTGCCACAGATGCATAAGTAAAGAAAGAGCCCAGCAACTAGATATAGGTTAACGTGGTACCAGTAACAAGGTTGACTTACTACAAAATAAGTATACTATTAATATTTTAGAAAATATTTTATAATTTGCTAAGGATTTGGAGTAGAGAGTTCAGGGAGGGGTAAAAGGAAAAAAACTTAAACCTATGTATTGGTATCATCTTTGAGAATCAGACTCACTGAGAAGGAAATGAATCAAATTAATAAAAGAAAAATGTAATTTCACAATCTTCCCACGAGCTGATACTTGCTTGAGTTCAAGAGAAAGAAATCCCCACAAAATAAATAGATCCACAAAAAAAAAATAGGTCATAATTTGAGGATTTTCAAAAGTCTTTATCAATTGATCAATGCCATTTTTAAAGATATAGCAATACTACACTAATTATGTGATGGCACAGGTAGAAAAAGAATGCAAATTATAGTCTATTTTACATGTAGTTTATTATTTTTTAAATGTACAAGGTTGCTAAAATAATTCAATAAGTCTAATTTGGAATTAACAGTGTAATTTGTAGTACAAAACTCCTATTTTTAGTTTTAAAACTAACTCTAGGGGTGCCTGGGTGGTTCAGTTGGTTAAGCGTCTGACTTTGGCTGAGGTCATGATCTTGGCCTGGGATTGACCGGCATGGGCCCTGTGTCAGGTTCTAGCAGGAAGCCTGCTTCTCCCTCTCCTTTCCCTCTGCCCCGCCTTTACTGATGCTCTTTCTGTCTCTTTCAAATAAATAAATACATTCTTTAAAAAAATCCTAACTCTAACAATTAGATGGCAAGCTATATCTGATAGGAATGACAATGAAAAGGTAAACTAATAAATTTGACATTGACAAAAATGAATTCATGATTTTCTTTGACTAATATTAAACAAAGATGTTGAGTTTTGTAAATTGTTTTCAAATTCCTGACATTAATATATCTGGCATTTCAAAGTACCCATATGCTCAATTGAATGGTACCAAGAGGTTAATATTTATATCTTTCTTTTGTGATAAGACTCGCAGGGACTTTTCATAGGGAGAGAAGATAGTAGTCACTTACTTTTTTAGGCTCAGGGAATATTAAAAACAGAGACTACATCAGTATATTAGAGTACAGTCATGTCCCTGGCTTCAGCTCTGACATGTAATTAGCACAGTGACTCCATCCTTGCAACAACGACAAAAATTGAACTGGAAGTCAACAACCCTTAAGCTTATTAGCGAAAGGAGGTCACAGGGCAGACTGCAGCCCCCAAAGCTGGAGAGGCAGAGTACAAAAATCTTAAACTGGTAGGAACAATTAAATGGTAACTAGTAAAATGCTGGAGGCTGAGTGTGGATTAGTTTAACAGTTAAAAACTCCAGGGGGCCTAGTCTTAGGGAGCCTCCATGCTTTCATGAGCTTTACTTCTGGGAGTCTCACCAGCTTATCATGGTGAAAAATGAATGGAGAAAAATCTCCTTGAACTTCAAGCAGAGGGAAGGGGGTAAATAACCATTCAAAAATAAACCTAGAGGTGCACCGGGGTGGCTCAGTCAGTTAAGCATCTACCCTCAGCTCAGGTCATGATCCTAGGGTCCTGGGATTGAGCCCTGCATTAGGCTCCCTGCTGGCTGGGGAATCTTCTTCTCCCTCTGCTCCTCCCCCTTATTTGTGCTCTCTCTCTCAAATAAATAAATAAATAAAAATCTTAAAAAAATAAAATAAGATAAAAATAAACCTTTCTCCACCACAAAGTCTTAGTCACTATGGAAAAAAATTTTGTCAGAGACTTATCTAACCTTTCTGTCTCATAAATGGGGAGAAGGGAAGACAAAAGAGGAGATAAAACGAGGACATTAGAGAAAATTGAGGTCTGTGACACTACAGCACATAATATCCCAAACTGAGAACACTAAATGCTGGTGAGAATGCAAAATAGTACAGCCATTTGGCAGTTCCTTACAAAGCTAAACATAGTCTTTCCATATGATCCAGCAATAGATTTCCTAATTATTTACCCAAATGAGGTAAAAACTTATGTCCACACAAAAGCCTGCACATTAATGTAAATACCAGATTTGTTCATAATTGCAAACATTGGAAACAGCCAAGATGTGCTTCAATAGGTGAAGGGATAAACTGTGGTTTATCCAGACAACTGGATAATATTGAACAGTAAAAAGAAATTAGCTATCAAGTCACCAAAAGACATAGAAGAACCTTGAATGTATAGTGCTAAGTCAAAGAAGCCAGTCTGAAAAGGCTACATGACTGTTTGACTCCAACTCTGTGATGTTCTGGAAAAGACAAAATTGCAGAGAAGGTAAAAAGATCAGTGGTTATCATAAGTTCAGGGGAGGAGAGGCAGGATTGGTAGGGAAAGCCCAAGAATTTTTAGGGGGTTGAAACTATTCCAAATAATACCATAATGGTGGGCAAAGGACGTCATGCATTTGGCAATACCCATAGAACTTTACTATACAAAAAAGTAAACCTTAATGTAAACTATGGACTTTATTTAATACTAAAGTATCAATATTGGTTCATCAATTCTAACAAATGTACCACACTAATGCCAGATGTTAAAAAGTAGGGGAAACTCTACAGGGGAGAAGAGATACAGCAGACCTCTCTGTATTTTCTGATCAATTTCTTTGTAAACCTAAAACTGTCCTAAAAGATAAAGTCTGTTAACAATAATAGTTTTTAAAAAGTCACAGTTCCACTCCTCTTTTCATAATTAATATTGAAATCTTGTCATTTATAAGTCAGACCCCCAAATTTGACCCAAAACAAATAAGTATGTAATACAGAAGGAAAATGAAAAGCTCAATGGTCACAAACAGGGAACCACTGTTGTGTTGGGAACGTTTTGTCTCACAAATATACTAATCTCACATTTGTTCTCAGGGTTTTGGAGAATGACAGTGGTATGATATCAATTCTGCCCATATTCTGAGTCCAGATAAACATTTTTTGGGGGGCAGCCCCGGTGGCTCAGCGGTTTAGCGCTGCCTTCAGCCCAGGGCCTCGTCCTGGAGACCCGGGATCGAGTCCCACGTGGGGCTCCCTGCATGGAGCCTGCTTCTCCCTCTGCCTGTGTCTCTGCCTCTCTCTCTCTCTCTCTCTCTCTCTCTCTCTCCTCTCTTTCATTAATAAATAAATAAAATCTTTAAAAAACACACACTTTTTTTTTTTTAAATAGATGCTTATATGGGTTTTGTTTTGTTTCTCCTAGAATAAGTATACAAAGCAGGAAAGTTCAGACCAAGGATTCAATCACTTTTAACTTCTGTACTCATTGTTCATGGAGAAGAATGAAGGTCAATTTTGCCTACTGTTTTATTTTGACCAGCAAGTGAATCCTCATCATCTATAAGAATTTCTAAGGCTGACTGTTTTGGCCTTTGGAAGTTACCAACATCACTTGATTTAGAAGCATTTGTAACATCCCTGCAGCTTATGGTTTACAAGTGAAAGATAAGAGACATGGCCCGAGGGTTAAACCTGTCAGGATAGCTTGTACTTGTATCCTGACTTTTTTTTTTTTAAGTGTTTCATTTATTTATTCATGAGAGACAGAGAGAGACAGACAGACAGACAGACAGAGAGAAAGACAGAGACAGAGACACAGGCAGAAGGCAGGCGAAGCAGGCTCCATGCAGGGAGCCGGATGTGGGACTCGATCCCGGGTCTCCAGGATCACGCCCTGAGCGGAAGGCAGAAGTGTTTAACCCCTGAGCCACCCTGGCGTCCCTGACTTTTTGAATAAAAGATTATTTTGGGTAAACGATAAAGGAAGTCTCAAGATCCTTATTATTAAAAAAAAAAAAAAAAAAAGGGAGCCCAGGTGGCCCAGCGGTTTAGTGCCTTTCTGTGTCTGTCATGAGTAAATAAATAAAACCTTTAATAATAATAATAATAGTAAGTTAAGGTTTGCAACAGGGTTAAAAATGATAATCTATATATTAAATGTGTATATCTCATAATCAATTTTTGAATGATTAAATGTTTTAACACACATTTTATTTAACTCAAAAAATTAAAAAAAAATAAGATGGTCAACTACAGAAAACCAAATAACATAAGATCTAAATTCAAGCCTCTGATTACTCCGCTGTACTTTGATTTTTATATCATGAAAAGCCTCATGTCTCAAAAACCGCTCAACTGTTGTTTTTTACTTTTGGTAGGGCCAGATATTAGTGACCTCTATGACTAACAATTCTATTTTTTTAAACTTCTGCTGTCTTGAACACATCAGCCACTTTCATTCAGCTAATACGCATTCAGCGCTTAGCCTGCTCAATGCCATGCAACATGCTAATTAGTGAGTAAAGAACCCTGTCCCTCCTGTCCCTAAGTTATTGTACTATCAGGAAGCTGCACAAGTCAATTCTAATTACAGTGCAGTGGATTAAATGATAATGCGTTGAGTATAGGGTTTAAAGTTCACTGAGAAGGATACTCAGTTCTGCAAGAGTCATATCATTTCTTTCAAAGGAAGAGCCATCTCATTAAAGTTAAAAGACAAAAACAAGTCAGGTTTGGAGCTAACTGGATTGGAAGTATTGACGAGGGTTGAGAGGCGGGAGCAAGGGAGAATTTCCTCGACTGAAGACAGGTGAGGCTCAGAAGCCTGAAAAAAAGAAAGGTGAAGGGTTCTTGGGCTCCACAAACCTTTAGACTTTTATTTTTTATATTCTCATATTTAAATTCAAATGGTGTCAGGGGTTAACTTTACATAGAAATTCCATACTGTCCCGATAAGCAAGTGACTGGGTGCAAAGAGAGGTGAGATTTTTTTTTAAGATAATACTTCACAGGTGAGTGATGTCTACATTCTTTCCTTAGCTGTCATCTGTTTTTGACTTTCAGGGCAGCTTCGGAGCTAAAAGCAAAGATCTTAAGTCAGAAGAGTTTTCTAGTGGACTTGTTAGGACACAACCAAGCACTACAAAGCCTTCTTTGACAGCTCTCAGTAAACTGAGCTAAGTCTCCTGATCCAGGGTCCTCACGGCCCTCCTGTTTTTTCTCTGTCCTTTTCTTCCCTCCTCTCACTCCTCCAGGAAGTTTATTCTTTTGAAGATCAATCTCATTTCATGATTCTTCAGTGAGTAAATAAAGGACCTCCCCCCTTCCCAGCTCCCTTATGTTTTGCTCCAAACGGCTTCTCCTTCATTTCCTCTTCATCTCCTCTCCCTCTCTCTCCTCAACCCACTGATAGCTATTGGCAAATTTAGGAATTTGATTTATGAGCCAGGAATGAAAAATAACAGCAGAGGTTTTTCACATTTCTGTATGAATGAGCATGACTCTGATTAAATGCATCAGCAGGTACGTATACATACTTGTGATACTCTGTTGCATCACAGACTCCAAAAAGCCAAGCCCCACAGTTTAATCCCCGCCTCCTTCTCTGGCATTAGGAATAAAAGCTCATCAGAAACATTCCAAATGCATAAGTGATGCATTTTGGTGGCCTAAAACCTGAGTGGAGATCGAAAAAAACTAAATTGGATCACCCAGTATTTTTTCCCAGGATCATCTGGACAGGTTGTATTTTTACTATTATTACTGATGTTAATATTTAGATTTTAGATATAGGAAATTTAGGAGCAAATTATACAAAATCGTTAAAAAAGAAAAAAGAGAGAATAAAGCCTTTACTAATACTTTAGTTACTTAATAATGTAAAGCATTTTGAATGCTTTTTAAATCATTTGTTTGTCATTAAGAATAAATCTTGCATTATATAGTGCTTTGTTGTTTAAGGAATTTTAACATAAAACTACAGTATCATAGTGACCCTGTAGGTTCTGCATGCTATATATATTCTCCATTTCACTAAGGAGGAAATAGAGCAAGTAGGGTAGAAATAGTTGAAGATAAAGCACAGTTTTAACAATTTTTTTTTCAGGTTGGTATTTCTAGACAACAGTAACCTTTATACTCAGGAAATTAAACTGACAATTTCTAACTGAAATACATCCTTTGATAATAAAGAAGAGAGAAGCTAGAGACTTTTATTTTTTATATTCTCATATTTAAATTCAAATGGTGTCAGGAGTTAACTTTACAAAGAAATTCTATACTGCCCCATTAAGCATGTGACTGGGTGCAGAGAGATTTTTAAGATAATAATTCAAAGGTGATGTCTACATTCTCACATGTATGGAGGATGAGTCCATACATTGTGATAATTTACCAACAGATCTTAATAAGAAAAGAGATTTTATTATATGCCACTCAGTTTAACTCTGAGACCAAAATAGAAGGGGCAGCCAGAAGTCAGCCAAGTGCCGAGTGATAAATCAGCTACTCCCAACTGACTATAAGCCAGTTTTTGCTAAGTTGGCAGAAGACCAAGAAAATTGTTCACATGAATAAACAAATCAATAGGCTGGGCAAGTAACACCTGTTATACACTTTCTTCTGGTGAAAGATTTCTATTTTTTGAGAGCAAGGCAGATTTAGGGAATAAGCTGATTTATTAATAAGCCTAATTTCTAATCAAAATCTCATAATTTTGGTGAGAGTACATATAACATACCTGAGAGGGAGGTCTTGAAAGAGTTGAGCCTGCCATTAGGGACTGGGATTTTTTTCATGTTTAGTAAGAACATGTAGGACTAGTGTTGTTCTGGGTTCCAAAACATATGGTGAGCCATTCTTTAGTCAAAACCAAACAAACAAATGAGAAACTCCTTCATTGTGTCTCTTTTCTGGCGTGTAATCTGAGGCCAAAGTGAAATAAATATCATATTCGGTTGTCCCAAAGACTTTTAGAGAAACAAACAAATAGAAATCACATGTAAAAATCATGTTGGACATTTATAGATTTTATTCTCTCAGGTGAGAAAACAGATTACTCATTATGCTTCTTCAGATAATTTTATATTTATGAAATATATTCTTGGGAATTTTGACGACACATATTTCCCCTGCTTAGAGGGGAGACATTACCATGTAATGTGTAGTGTTTCTGAAAGGGTCCTAAGTATCTGGCTTCTTATCATGAGCATGCTGTGGATTTCAAGATTTCAAACTCAATGGCATTTCTACTATATGATTAATCTGGCTTTTTATAGCATACAGAGCAGAACATAAGAAAAGCCACACAACAAACAAGATAACAGAATGGTGAAGAACCTGGGTAACAGTCTGTTGAGTGTCTGACTCTTGATTTCAGCTCAGGTCATGATCTCAGGATCATGAGATTGAGTCCTACATGGAGTTCCTCACAAAGTATGGAACCTGCTGGGGATTCTCTCTCTCCCTCTTCTGTCCCCTTCCCCCCCCCCCCCACTTGTTCTTTCTCTCTCTTAAAAAAAAAAAAAGACAATAGAAGGGTGTAGGAAGTTAGGGAACCAATCTGAAGTCTGTGGGTTAGCATTTGAGACAAGGCCTTGGTCCAGTTCGGGTCAGTTCTCTGCTTCTTATGCTCAAGCAGTGAAGGATCTCAGTTCTGTTCAGAGAGCAAGCAGGCAAGAGCCTTGGATGGCAGCTGCCTTTTTAAAGTGGTCAGACATAGAGGGGGTTGTGTCTGAAGAGTCTGACAGCTTGTTGCCAAAATCCTCCCCTTTTTGAAGGGATTTAATCGGTCTCTGATCCCTGCAGATGTCCTCTGGTTCTGCTTGTTATCAATTCAATTGATGCTGGTCCCAGTGATATGTCCTAGCTGTAGTACCTTTAATTGCTTGCATCATTGCTTGACATGAGAGACTCCATCCATCTTGCTCTACAAACTTCTATGTATTACCATATGGATTTGGCATAATAACAATATAAGCTCATACTTATTAAACATTTATAATGAGAATTTATAATTCCTGTTAACTGTTTCAGGTAAGTATTATAATTTTTATTATCCTTGACTTGTAGTTCAGAAAATGGAGCACAGTTGAGCTGAAGTAATTTGCCAAGATAATGCAATTTCAAATAGCAGAGCTAGGATTTAAACAAGATGGTCTACTTCAGGGCCCACACTCTTCTTCAAAAAAAAATTCTTTTTAAAATTTATTTATTTGAAATATATATAGAGAGAGCACAGAGGGAGAGGGAGAAGCAGGTTCTAAGCTAAGCAGAGAGCCCAATACAGGGCTTGATCCCAGGATCCTGAGATCATGATCTGAGCTAAGGCAGATGCTTAACCAACTGAGCCACTCAGGCACTCCCATGACCCACACTCTTAGTAACTATATTCTATTCTCTGTTATGTTCACATTAGCCATCTAAATTAATATGATTATATAAACTTTTAGCATATATATTTCTCATTGTATGAGCACATTTAAATATTTAGGCAACCATATCAACCATATCAACCATACCAACCATGGCAAAAATTTGACACGTTTGATTATATGAACAATAGACTTCTATGCAACACTATTAAAATAATTAATTAAGCTTAAAGATTACTGGCATATAAGACAGAAATACCACACATATTTTCAATATAAAATCAACAATAAACTACTTGCTATGAAACAGTTAAGAAAAAGCAACAATCTTGATGGGCAAAATGGATCAAAATAATAAAATAACCAATAAACTTATAAAAGATGAAAACATGAAAAATTATAAAATATCCCTGAAACACGGTTTTCCAATGATGGTGAGAATGTGAAAATACTGGCAATTTCATATAGTGTGCAAACTGGTATAATTTTAGTCATTAAAAAAAGTTTAACAATGTTTTATATGGGCATACCTTTTTTTTTTTTTTTTGTATTTCCATTGTCACTGCAAAGATAAGTGTGAAAGGAGATATACTCAAAGAGATGACTTACAGAACTATTTATATCTAAACAACATTTGGGAAAAACAGGAATTTCCATTAGTAAAAAATTGTGTCATCTATGCTACACCCATACTAGGGACTGCTAGGTGTCATTTATAAGAATAAAGAAAATTTATGTATTAACATTTCACATTATATAGTGAAAAAATAGAGCACAAAAAGAATGTAAAATATAATACAAATTAAGTTAGATATGTAAATGTGTAGGTTAGTATCCAAACTCCACAAGGAGTTAACAAGCTCAACACCCAAAATACAAATAACCCAGTTAAGCAATGGGTAGAAAACATGAATAGACACTTTTCCAAAGAACACATCCAGATGGCTAACAGACACATGAAAAGATGCTTAATATTACTCAGGGGACTACAAATCAAAACCATAAGGAGATACCATTTCACACCTGTCAAAATGGCTAAAATTAACAGCACTAGAAACAACAGTTGTTAGCAAGGATGCAGAGAAAGGGGAACTGTTTTATACTGTTGGTGGGAATGCAAACTGGTGCAGCCACTCTAGAGAACAGCATGGAGATTCCTTAAAATGTTAAACATAGAACTATTCTACAACCCAGTAAGGTGTTTACCCAAAGGATACAAAAATACAAATTCAAAGAAATATATCCACCCTGATGATTATAGCAGCATTATTGGCAATAGTCAAAGAATGGAGAGGGCTCAAGTGTCCATGGACTGAGGAATGGATAAAGAAAATGTGAGATAGATGATAGATAGATAGATAGATAGATAGATAATAGATATAGATATATAATGGAATATTACTCAGCCATCAAAAGAATGAAACATCATGGATGAAGCTAGAGTATAATATGTTAAGTGAAATAAATCAGTCATAGAAAGATAAATACTGTATGATCTCACTCATATGTGGAATCTAAGAAAGAAAACAGATGAACATATGGGAAAGGGGAAAAGAAAAAAAAGGAGAGAGGGAAATAAACCATAAGAGACTCTTAATGATAGAGAACAAACTGAGGGTTGATGGAGAGTGGGTGGGGGATGGGCTAGATGGGTGATAGGTATAAAGGAGGGCACTTGTGATGATCAGTATTGAGGGTTGTACGTAAGTAATGAATCACAGAGTTCTACTCTAGAAACCAATATTGCACACTGTATGTCAACAACCTAAAATTCAAGTTTAAAAAAAAATATATTTTTAAAAGAGCAAGTATGTGTCATTGTCATATCTCCAGAGCAAATCAAGGACATTTTGCCTCGAGGGTGTACTTAAGGGTATGGTTAAACAAAAGAAAAGAATGTGGGGAGGTGATGTGCTCAAGAAGGCTTCAGGTCACAGAGCAGTCATCATGGCAGATTTGTATTAGTCCAGTTCACAAAGATGAGTAAAAAGGAGATCTAGAGAGGCTAATATCAAAGAAGGCTAAAATTCATTGAGATGCTATATTACAAACTCAGAATGAAGAAGAACAGATAGTGAAAGAAGTTGAAAGTTAATGAAGGAAAGTTTGCTTAATTAAAAATCCTATGACCAACCCTGAACATGAAAGGTGTTGTCATGGGAATTATCAATGATAATCATCTTGTTTAACCTTATATGTTTCAGATAAGTCATTCAATGGGAAAATCTACCACCTTAGTGATCAAGTGTGAGAGTAAGGTAAAGGTAATGTGAGAGGTCCCAGAGGAATCTACTATAGCTTCAAGAACCCATGTCTTAGATATATCCATTTTGGTGTCATTAATTTCATCTTTTAAATACACTCATCAAGCATTTGAATCTTTTTGTTAAATGAAAAATATTCAGGAACTAAGGAAGCTATGACTCTGAGATCTGGCAGTAGCTATCAATTCTGATCATCAATCTTTTATTGTTATTTGATGTATACATATTAATCAGGGTGATTATTTGCCAAAATTTTATTGTATTTTCGAACTTCTTAGTCTTTTTACATACCCCATCAATTTTGACAAAGAAATGGAAGGCTCTGTTGTCTTTATTCATCATGGAATTCGCTATGCATATATTATGTATAAATATAATTCAACATTTTTATAGTATTTATTTGAGAGAGAGCATTAGTGGGGAGAGGGGAAGAGGGGAAGAGAGAAGCAGACTCCCCAATGAGCAGGACTTGATCACAGGACCCCAGGATCATGACCTGAGTGGAAGGCAAAGGTTTAACCAAATGAGCCACCTAGGCATCACTAATGGTGTTTTTTTAGGTGCATGGAAGAGAGCATAGTATAATTATTAAAAATCTTGGGGATTATCCAAGGGTGCCTGTGTGGATCAGATTTTTAAATTTTTTGAAAAATAAATATAACACAAATGCTTCACATTATTTTTCATGTCAATTTTTTAAAGATTCATTTATTTTAGAGAAAGAGAGGGAGAGATGAGGGGTGGGCAGAGGGGGAGGAAGAGGGAATCCCAAGCAGACTCTGCATTGAGCATGTGGCGCTTGTTCCAATGACCCTGAGATCATGACCTGGACTGAAACCAAGAGTCAGACGCTTAACCAATTGAACCACCCAGGTGCCCCTATTTTTTACATAGTTTTAAATACTTTATAGTGCTTTGTACTTTATTACTCTTTTATCTTGTTAGGCTTACCTTCTTAATAGGATTAGAAATTCCTAAAGCGCCAAGACTATATTATACAGTTCTTTAATATGCATTTAGTCTACATGCTCAATAGCTAAGAAATGCTGGAAACTCAAGAGAACCTCAATGTACAGAGCTATTATTAATTTTAAAACATTTAAAAGTACATATAAAGTGGAAAACATACCTTTTTTGTTTCAGTGCACCATCCTTAGGATGGAGCCTTCCAAACCTGACTATTGTACATTCTTTGGCAAAATCCATGGAATTCTAATGTATAAAGACTTTATGGAATATTGGGATGATGTGGAGACATTCCAGGCAAGACCAGATGATATTGTCATTGCCACCTATCCCAAATCTGGTAAGTTTCTTTATGTTAGTGTTGTTCTCATCTATAAATTGCAAACCCACCTTTAATGGTAAATATTAAGCTGTTCACTTTTACCACATTCATTCTTCATATTAAAGTCCAGATAGGGTAGTTTTAGTATAGATATGGAAAAAAGTGGATATTCAGTTCTAAGAGCACAATCTGTACCTGTAACTTGAGCAGCACATTGACAGTAGTATTGTTGGCCACTTTAGAAAACTATGTGATATAAATGGATTACTATAGAACCAAAACTAAAATTTTAAACTACCAACTGTGCTTACCTAATGTCACTATTATCATTGTTGTATAAACAGAGTATAAGTCATTTTTGCAAACTTTTAAAAAATTCTTTTTCAGCTAACCAGGTCTCCTTCCTTAAATCTGTCCCCCAAACTTCTATTTTAAGCAACACCTTTTTTTTCTTTTCCCTGAGATTAGCTCAACTGTTAATCATAGTTCTGGAGTCTCACAATCATACACCTTTAGAAATTAGAAAGATCCAACCTAGACTTCTCTTTCTGGTTGTTACATTTAACACTTACATAAGTTAAATACTAAGTAGATCTCACTTCATTATTATCTTACTCCGCCACTGTAGGAATTCTTCCCAAACACACCCTGATAATCTCATTCTCTTGCTTAATTTATGTCATTGCACTTCCAGACTTTTTTAAAACCTTAAACTCGAATGTGAACACCTAGGCATTTTATGCTTGGCATATTCTTGCCTCTTCAGCCTTCTGCCCACCCGTTTCTTCTTCAATTGTGTCTTCATAATTTATTTCCAATTCTTTCCCTCACCAGTGTACTATTCTTAAGTGTCTGACCTTTGATTGGAAAAAAATAATTCTGTCTGGTAGAACCCTTCTCTACCTCACAAACCTGGTGAAC
Source organism: Vulpes vulpes (assembly GCF_048418805.1). NCBI lineage: Eukaryota > Metazoa > Chordata > Mammalia > Carnivora > Canidae > Vulpes > Vulpes vulpes. The sequence goes on from NC_132781.1 coordinate 65,013,288, forward strand.
TAATCTCAATAGTACGTTAAGGCTAAGTTGAATCCTCATGTTGTCTTGAAGGCATTTCTTGTAAAAACATCACAGAGGGAGCAGCATGCTTACTTAAATGTTCCCCCTTTGCAGTTCTTTCAATTCCTGTGCCCACTTGTATTATAGCATCATAAGAAAAAAGAAGTGTTGTAATTATTGGGCACTGTTTCCAACTCTTAAAAGTGCCTTTGAGCACCAAAAGGCAAAGATCAGATACGTTCTTTTCTGTATCCTCTGTCTTGGGTCTCAGTTCGAGGCATCAGAAACTATCAGTAAAATGTGTAGTTGAACCATGCTTGAGTATATCATCTATTATTATTTTTTTCTCCTTATATTTTTTTCTTTTTTCCAAATTTACATTTTTATTTTGGTACAGTATTTGCATATATCTACTAGACAGAAAAGAAAGTCCAAATCCTATGCTCAAACTACATGTCTTTGAAGAATAAGTCTCTGTAACACATGAGACACTACCATAGTGAATATATCTTATTTAATTGTGTATTCTTGGCATTTAGCATAGTGACTTAGCAGATACTCAATATATATGTGTTGAAAACAATTAATGAATGACACCTCCCTGCTCACATTATCCCAAAAAAAGTAGGGAACACCTCTTCTCATTGACCTGTCTCTTCATCATTTCTTTGCATATTTTCCCCATTTCTGTTTCCCATTTATTCATTCAGCAAATTTTTATTGAGTTCCTGCTATGTGTCAAGTGTGATATTAGCCACTAGAGATATAATGATGAATAAAACACATTTAAACTCTACCCTCTCAGATTTTATAATCCAGTAGGAAGTATAAATCAATTAGATGGCAGATATATTACAGAATGAATGTGCCTTGGTTGAAGGAAGTCCACCAAGGTATTGAGAGAACATATGGGAGGAGCACCTTGCTTGGGGCTCCTCAGAGGCTTCTTTGAGTCAGCAAAGCAAAGCAAAGACATAAGAGATTCAGCTCCTAGAAGAGTGTTCCAGGCTGAAAGAATAGCACATACATGGGCATGGGAGATTCTGAGGGCATGCTTACTTTCTGGCTTCTTCAACTCTTTCCGTTCTTCCTTCTTGACCATCAGTATTTAGTCCATTCTTCAAGACTTACCTGAAAGCTTTTTCCCTCCATTCCCCAATACTCATCTTTTCTTTCTTTGAATTAAACTCAGCAGTCAATTGTGTATTATTTTCACTTGTACAACTTTAGTCAGCTTAAATATATTTATTGTTAACTTATCCTAGATGTCAGGGGATGCCTGGGTGGCTCAGTAGTTAAGTGTCTGCTTTTGTCTCAGGAAGTGATCCTGGAGTCCCAGAATCAAGTCCCACATCAGGCTCCTTGCATGGGGCCTGCCTCTCCCTCTGCCTATTTCTCTGCCTCTATCTCTCTCTAGTCTCTCATGAATAAATAAATAAATTCCTTAAAGAAACAACAACAACAAAAAACTTGTCCTAGGGGTCAGGAGCTATATCTTCTTTATCTTTGTTTTACCTGAAAATGACTAATTAAATACAATACTTTTCATATAGTAAGAATTCAATAAATCAAGCCTCCTTACTTTTTAGATTTAAAAATTTAAATCCCCAACTGCTTACACAATGTCCCAATTCATCATGGACAAATTTGGATTCCTACGACAGCTGTGTCTTACTACAATATTCATCCTCATTTATTGAAGCTATTTTGGGGTCTTGCATGATTAAATATTAGAAGAAATGTTTCTTTAGTTCTGTGGCTATTCTGACATCTTTCAAATAATATTGCATTAGTACATTCTTACTTTGTCCAGTTATAAATACACTACTTGCATTGTCAGCTTGACATGGTCAGTGGAACACTGAGGTTTGTCTAATTTTTACAGGTACAACCTGGGTTAGTGAAATTGTATACATGATCTGCAAAGAGGGTGATGTGGAAAAATGCAAAGAAGATGTCATTTTTAATCGAATACCTTATTTGGAGTGCAGAAAAGAAAATCTCATGAATGGTAATGTTTAAGTAGATTTTTAAAAGTAGATTTCAAAAGCTATGTACATATATTTTAAAGTATGGATATAGACAGTGCAAGAAAGAAGACTGTTAAGTAAGAAAGACAATTAGTATTATGTCCTCTCCACGGAAAGCATGTAAATTTAAATTTAAATCTTAAGGTAACTGGGTGATGGGTACTGAGGAGGGCATTTAATGGGATGAGCACTGAGTATCATACTATGTGTTGACAAATTGAACCTCAATAAAAATGAAAACAAAAACAACAAACAAACAAAAAATAAATAAATCTTGAAAAAGTTTATGGTATAGCATTTGTCTGAAATAGAGTGAATAAGGATAGCTCTTATATGCCTTCAGTAGAGCCTAGTAATATGTGAGCATTTATCTTTATATGAACTGAATGTGATAATACATTAAAAACTATAAAAATATCCACAAAATTTTCAAGGATATATACAAAAAGATATTCATCACAGATTCTTTTAATGTTGTGCAAAATTAGAAACAATGTTTTAGTCAACAAAAGAATAGTTTAAAGTAATAGCACTATGTAAATCATTAAAAATTTTAGGATGTTTTATGTTTCTTCACATTGCAGTTTTGGTAAAATATATTGAGGAAAATATCAATTAGAAAGTATTAAAAATTCCATCTGCATGTGTGGTATTTAGATGGTTCTGAGACTGGTCATATGGATCCACAGTTGACACTTGAACAATGCTGGGGTTAGAGATACCACATCTCACAGAATAAAAAATCTGCACATTAACTTTTGACTCTCTTCAAATTTAACTATTAATAGTCTACTATTAGACTGGAAGCCTTACTAATTACAAAAACAGCTGATGAAGCATATTTTGTGTGTTATATATATATATTATATACTGTACCCTTACAATAAAGTAAGATAGAGAAAAGCAAACGTTATTAAGAAAATTATAAGTAAGAGAAATTATATTTATACTACTGAACTGTAAAAAAAAAAATCCATGTATAAGTGGACTGGTGCAGTTCAAGCACATGTTGTTCAAGGGGCAGCTGTATTTATATGGAAGACTGACTACCAAAATGTTAATAATGATTTTCCCAGAATGGTGAAATTTTATTTTGTCTTATTTTTTATTTACAATTTCCTCTATCTAAACTTCTGTCATGGTATGTATTGTTGTTATTACTATGAATACAATATGGAATCTTAAAGTTAATTTCATTTTTAATATGTCTGTAAAATCCATATAAATATCATGTTTGAAGTTGTATATATTCTTTAATTTTTTTTAAAAAACAGGAGTAAAACAATTAAAACAGATGGCGTCTCCTAGAGTAGTGAAGACCCATCTGCCAGTTGAACTTCTTCCAGCCTCATTTTGGGAAAAGAACTGTAAGGTAACCAGAGTCAATTATTCTTAAAATTTCACATTTGTTTGTTCTTTTATGGAATTGACAGATATTTAATAAGTGTGGATTAAGGTCAGTATAGTCAGAGTCTAGATTTCAACTCCAACTCTAGGGATGATTTGGAAACAATAAGCCACAGCTTCCTCGTCTGTAAGAGAAGGTTAATACCATCTTCTTCATGGAGTTGTTATAAGGATTAAATGAAGTAATGCTTGTTAAGTGCTTAATAAAGTATCTAGTATATTGTTAACAACAAATGGTAGCTTCTTTTGTATTTGTTGTTTTTACTGATGGTATTGGACGTATTCCTTTTTGCAAACTATCGTGCTTGGCATAATAAAGCATGCAAGTGAACTAGTCAAAGAAAGATAAGCCAGACAAGTGTCATATAATTATTTACCAAGTTCCTATCATGTGATGTGCCTATCATGTGCCAGCAACACAATGATTAATAAGACACATGCAATCTTTGTCTTCAAAGATCCAGTGGGGGAAAGGGGCAAATAGACAATGTAGGAGGTGCCACAGGTCAAGTAAGAAGAGAATTCTAGCCCAGACATTGAGAGCAGGGGCGGTATCTAAAAGCAGGTAACATCTCAGCTGATATTTAAAAGATGTATAGGCGTTAGTTCTTATAATCCCAGAGGCAACCGCAGTGAGGATCTGAAACAAGTTCAGTTTAGCTGCAAGGTTGAATGTACACATTGACTGGATAAATGAAAGGAGATAAACTAAAGCTTGACCACAACAGACAATGAAGCTAAGTTGAGAAGTTTGAATGATATTTGATAGCAATGAGTTACAGACCTTTTAAGTTGGTGATTGACTTTATCGGTTTTGCTTTTTACAAACAGTGATACATGTAACCCTAAAATATTAAGTCTTGGATCATTGATGCTGTTTCTCAAGACCTTTCTAGCTTTTCTTAGGATAAGCTATGACCCATATATACTACACACATATGAGATGTTGAAGTACTATATGCAGTCATAATAACAAAATAGGGGGCTGGCTTATCACAGTCATGAAACATTTTTACTGTACATTGTGCTCCATAGTTACTTGGTTTATTTGACATTTTTATGGGGATCCATGGTCCGAAATTCTAAAGATTCTAATGTTTCTTGTTTGTTTTTTATCAAAAGCAATTCTAGATAGAACATATACATCTTGCTGATATTATTCCATACATAAATTTTCTTTCATTAGTGAATGCCATTTATGTATTTTGCAGGAGATGTGTAACCTTTTTTAAGAGATTTGACCAAGTCACATTTTTCCTTTGCACAATGGGCTGTAGCCCCTTCAATTATCAAATGAAAATAGATATATTTGCAATAGTCTTAGTTTTTTTTTTTTGCAATGTTTACTAAATTGCTTAATCTTCACAAAACTGCTCATCACCTCAGAGATGCATCAAACAAGTGGATTAGTGAACTGAGTATTTCTGGAATAATTCACTGGGAGACAAGTAGATAGATGGATTGAAACTATTTGTAAAAGTGTATCTGGAGTGGTGAGCCAGAAGTAAGATGTGATTTTTTAAAAGTAGAGGGGAACAGGGATCAAACCAATAGATAAGAGAAATAATTGAAATAAAAAAATTTGAGGCCCTAGAATTGTTGCAGGACACGTATATTGGGAATAACTAATAAGGAAGAAGGGAAGCGTAAACTGTCTTGGAAGAATACATGATGTTCCAGAATAGGGCTTCAAAAGTGAAACCTTTAGGGTTTCATGACAAGATTCACAATTTGGTCATAAAAGTGGTTAGCTGAAGTAAAAATAAAAGTAACAATCAATGAATACAAGATCATAGAGAATCAGATGGTTCATGCATGCAGATACTAAAATTACACTGGATGAGGACAAGATTAGGAATGGAGAATAATACTATAAGGCAGATGTTCACATTTTCAATTACAGCAAGAGAATGACCACAAGTTTATAAAGGCTTTAGCTGGGAAATGGATGAACTGAATATCACAGGAACAGAGGTTTTTCAAGTGTAAGATTTTTAAAGATTTTATTTATTTGAGAGTGAAAAAGAAAGCACAAGTTGAGGGGAGAGGGAGAAACAGGCTTCCCATGGAGCAAGGAGCCCAAGGTAGGGCTCAATCCCAGGACCCTGAGATCATGACCTGAGCCGAAGGCAGATGCTTAACCGACTGAGCCACCCAGGCATCCCTCAAATGTAGAATGTTTCAAATGGATTATGATCCCAAGTGAATTGTGGGTAAACTAGCAACTTTGACTGTAGGCAAAGTCCTATTTTCAGGAAAGACCTAGATTTTCCTCTAAGACAGGAAGAGCATGTGTGGTAAAAAGTGGGATATAGAATAGTTTCTGCCAAAACAGAGATAAGATAAACTAATGGGAGTTTAGGGGAAGAGGGATTACTTTTGTTCACCCTATCCCATCTGGGGAAATAAAAAGCTTCACAGAGACCTGGAGCCAAGCTTTAAATATGGATCCAATTTTGAGATGTAGAGAATATTCAAGACAGAGGGAAATGCAAGCAGTAAAAATGAAGAAAAGCAAGCAGTAAAAATTCTGAAGTACATTCATGGATATAGTGGCAAAGCTATATGTAAAAAGCTAATATGCAAAAGGAAGTAGGAAGAGTATTAAATTAGGTTGGAAAAGTTCATAAGGCTAATGATAGCTTTGATAAGAAAAGAAAGTTCACTTTTTATTTATAGGAGGTTTATCTAGCAGGATCTTAAAATGAGACCCATATTTTTTTTAAAAATATTTTTTGAGAGACAGTGAGAGGGCTATATTTCTTAAAATAAACTAGAGGATTTTTTAAAAATTGTTTGACAGTATAGAAACTTGAAGAGTTAAGACAAGCTAGTGAGCCAAATCAAATTCAGTAAACAGTGGTGAGTCATGAGTAGCCTTCCCTGATGGCAATGGGTCAGGTGCCTTAAGATGGAAGTGGAGCCCATGGAGAGATATTGGAGGTTACTTCTGCAGATCTTTTCCTGCAGCATTGAGTATCAGACCTAGGAGAGATCATAAAGTTCTGGCCCAACTCACTTATTGTACAGAAAATTTAGAGCCAAAATTGGTCCTTTGCACAAGATGATAGAACTTTTTAGTGCCAGATGGGCAATTAAAACTAAGGCTTCCTGATAGCTATTTCTGATTGGTGATTCTTCTGTATGTAATATTGGTGATTCTTCTGATGTTGGTGAAGATTATTTTTTAACTGAGACCAATAAGCATTTAATTAGACCAATAAACATGTTCTTCCCTTCTAAGATTACATGAAATTTGTAACATTAAGATGAGTTATAAAATGTGAAAATGGCATGAAAAACGAAAAATGAGAACTAGCCCTGAACAACTGTTCCACAGAGCATCCACAGAGGATGCTGTCATGTCAAGTTGCTGAAGAATTTTTCTTCTTCATAATTTTATATATTTTAAACACTATCTACAGGGAATATGTATGATACTTGTAGTTGAAAGCATTAAGTGTTTTCTTTTTACATCTTGATGAGACTACATTTGAAAAAAATTAGTGATTTAATATATAATTTCATCTTCTTAGGTGATCTATCTTTGCCGGAATGCCAAAGATGTAGTTGTTTCTTATTATTATTTCTTTCGAATGATAACTGCTCATCCAGACCCTGGATCTTTTCAAGAGTTTGTGGAAAAATTCATGGATGGACAAGGTAAAGGCAGCTTCTTTTCTCTCAATTCTTTATACAAGACAAATGACATTTCTGAGCAAAAATTTTTGTTGTCTGCTCTGATCTGTTATCTTCCCTGATCCTTAATTAAAACACAGAAATTCCCAAAGCCTTTGAACTCTAGAACAAGCATAAGGTTTCCAGATGTGGATGGCAAATTGCAGAATCTGGACACTTCAGTTCAGTGCCTAAAAATAAATATATAAAAGTGTGTTTGGAGGTTGGAATAAGAGATTTTCCTCTCTAAGACAGATTCAGTGTTCAATTCTTTCATTTCAGTTGGGAAAAAAAAAGGTGTTTCACAACTTTACAACTCTACTGAATAAGGGGGCAAGGAAATAGAGAAGAGAGAATGCTCACTTGTTTCCAAGGAAAGTTTCAAATGCTTTATGGGGTCAGAATTCACAAAGAAGTCTGAATATCTACAAAGTTCTTATTTTTTTTCCACTCAGGGTATAGTCTGAATGTTTCAACTAGATTTCTCAAAACCATACAAGAATTACTTGAGCAGAAATTCTGGGAAATTTTACCTTTTTATTTAACTCCAGACTAAGCAACTATTTAAAATTGAGGAAGAAAGTGTTCAGGAAAGTCCAGTATTATGTAAAGAAGGCCATTCTGATCCTGTAGCAATAATTGCAGGAAAATTGATAATAATATCATCTTTATATCCATACAAGATATTATTGACTCATAAAAGTAGAATATATGTACTTTATGTTTGTTGCATTTTGGAAAAAATTCTGCTAAAGGATCATGAATTAAACATATGCCTCAAGATCATCAAAATTCCCATCGTAAGGCAGAGAAAGATAATATTGCACCTCTGCAAAATGGATGAATAAGATCACTATAATTATCATTATCTCACTTTTTCTGTTAAGAACAATTGCCAATAGAGTCAAACAACAGAAGTGATAGTTAATGACAATACAAAGCAGAATACTTTGTCTCACATAGCATTACATTATTTTGTCAGCAAGTTATTGGGTGAAACACTGGGATATGCATGAGACAAGATAAGGGAAGAGAGATACAGCATTTCAGCTTATCACATCAACTTCAAAATCTTCTTTTTTGAAATGAGAATAACACTAAAGGCCCTGACAAAACATCCCTACTATATAAACTGCAAGTAGTATAACAAAAAATTACATAGTTACTAGCTTTAGTTGCCAAAGCTAATTTGTAAATGGTAAATTGGAGACCTAGACTGAATTCAGATTATAAAATTATTAATAATTCTACTAACTCAACTCTCTTCACTGACAACTTGATTTTACACACACACGCAAACACACATACTTCAAAAATGCTCCTATAAGCTCTGAATCAAGTTAATGGGACAGGGATTTCCTGCACTTTTTATGTGTCATAAACAATTTCAGAATGATGAAGGTTTAGAGTAGGTTCCTGCACATGGATTACTCAACAAACTTTGCCTCTCTTGCTGCAGAGAAATTCGCTTAAGATGTGTGACTGATCTCTGGGTTTCATTCCATGATCATTTATTTGTATTTATTTGTTGCTTCTGTTGTTTGAATACTCATTTTCAAGCTGTATAAGGATGATACTATGCCCTTATATTATTTTTATCTGACTTTAGTGCCATATGGTTCCTGGTATAAACATGCAAAATCTTGGTGGGAAAAGAGAAAAAATCCACATGTGCTATTTCTTTTCTATGAAGACATGAAGGAGGTGAGAAATTGAAAACATATGGGCTATTGTACATCTGAGACTAATATAACATTTTATGTTATTTAAATAAACATTTTACAAAAAGAAAACATATGGGCAATTTAGTGATTTCTAAAATATTAGCATTTGACAACACTCTAGATATAAAAATCTGTCTTTAAATAGATAATGCAGCCACCTCCAAATAGTATTTAACTTTAGTAATTACTTAATTACTAAAGTAATTAATTACTAATTAATTAGTAATTAGTTACTAATTAACTTAGTAATTATTTAAAATAATTAACTTTAAATACCTCCAAAATGTATTTAACTTTATTTATTTATTTATTTATTGGTATTTAACTTTAGTAATTAAGTCTTCAAAATATTTTTTCTTCTTAGGATATCAGAAAAGAGGTGATAAAAGTGATGCAATTTCTTGGAAGGCAGCCGACAGAGGAGCTTGTGGACAAGATTGTACAGCATACTTCATTCCAGGAGATGAAGAACAATCCATCTACCAATTATACAACAGTACCAGATGAAATCATGAACCAAAAGGTTTCTCCCTTCATGAGAAAGGGTGAGAAAGTCATGCAATTTGCCTCAGTTGCTATCAGAAGTTACAAGTTGAAATTGTTATAGGCAAACACCTATTAAAGTCTATTCTTGCCTTGTAGACCCAGTTGGTTTTCTTCAGAGCTGTTGCACATTTGACCAATCTTTTTACTGAGTTACCAGTTCTGTAGAGGCATTAAAATGGTACTACTACTACGGCTACTAAGCTGCTACTACTTCATGATTACTTATTATATGCAGCATATTAAGAATGGCCAGCAGCCACCCCAGCCTCAGCACTAATACCACACCCTACTAGCTATTATAAATAAAGCCTGTATGCCTTGGTGATGTACCGTGTATGTTATATAAATGCATATAATTTTAAAATTCTAATTCTCTTCAAATTAAAATCAGACACTCAAAGGAAAACTTCTATTATTATCTCATTTTGAAATGAGGAAGTAAGCCTAGAATAATTAGCTTTTCCTTGACCAAGTGGCAAATATTTTTCAAGACCAAGTGGCAAGACCCAAATTCATCAAATTGTACAAATATATACAGTTCTTTGTATATCAGTTAACCTCATTAAACCTGTTTTAAAAAGATTACATTTCAAAGCACTTGCTGGAAAATACAGCTTTGTTTAGCAAAATATCAAAATACAGTGAAGTGACATTCTATTGGAAGGAGGAATGGTCTGATGAGATGTGGTCAGTTTATAAATCCAAAGGCAGGTAGAATATGTAGAGTATTGGGGCATGGGTCTACTTGTAAGTGAAGCAGAAACAGAATAGAGAAAATCTTGCTCTTTAGACCAAACTTTTAGTGACAGTGTCAGAAATTTTTAAGATAGTAAGAATAACAAACCTGCCACTGGCACCAACAGAAAGCCCCTGAAAAGAGAGTTGGCATATGGATTATATTTTAATTGTTTAGTTTTCAGATGATCTCAGTCTTCTTTTTCATAATGTCCACATGTATTTTTAAGATGACATAATGGACTTAAAATAGTTATCCTTGTAAAGGGCTGCTTTGTGCTATGCCCTTAGACCCTACCCAATTCTCAACATACATTTTCTGTCTTTGGGGGTTATTTTACTGGGAAAGTTTAGAGCTCCTTGAACTAAGGGGAAGGGAACTACTAATTTAAAATACTCCTTCTGCTAGGGGAAGGTTAGATGTGATGGAAAACAAAAGAAAAGGACCTACTAGTCTTGCAGTAACACAAGGTGGAAAATGCTGAGAAACTTACATGTCAATGGCAGCAAAAATGGATAGAAAGCAATGGATAGGAAGAAAGTCTGAATATGAGTATAGAATTAGATGTAGTTGAGGACAACTTCCAAATTTATGCTTTGGATACCTGGTGCTGACTTTAAACAGGTTATGGAAAAGGACACAAAGAAAACACAATTTTGTGGGGAAGAAAATGAATTTAATTTTGAACTAAGTTGAACTTGAGCTAGTTGTATGGAATCCAGGTGGAAATATCATATAGACAGTTGGCCATGGAGACATAAGCCTGGATTTGAAGTTAGTATGAAGATGATAGTTGAAATTTGGAGAGCGTGGCTAAGCATGGACCTCATCTTAGGAGCTCTAGTATTTCAGGGACAATTAGAGAAGAAAAATTAAGTAGCATAAGAAGAAAGAATCAGAGAAAGAAATTTGCTGGGTCTTATTTGTTAAGAATCAGGACAAATCTTTCTTTGCAAGCTTGAATATACATATTTGTGCATATATATATGTATGTATGTAAACACACACTATTTATGGTATATATTTTATTTATAATTGAAGATTTAAAAATAGAATTTGATCAAGTATTAATGAAAGTAATGAGTATTAGAAAATTTCATAATTCTGGCTAGAAAACATGATTTTTTTACTGTTTGCTCTTCTGTTATAGGGATTGCTGGAGACTGGAAGAATCACTTTACTGTAGCCCTGAATGAGAAATTCGATATACATTATGAGCAGCAAATGAAGGGGTCTACACTGAAGTTAAGAACTGAGATTTAAAAAGGATTTTCTTAATATACCTAAAATTAAATATATCTAAGATTTCTTCTCATATTCTTCACTTTTTTTCAAATTTTAAATTGTTAGGTGCTTAGGTGGCTCAGTCGCTTAAGTGTCCCACTCTTGATTTTGGTTCAGGTCATGATCTCAGGGTAATGAGATCAAGCCTTGCATTGAGCTCTGCATTGAGTGTGGAACCTGCTTCAGAGTTTCTCTCTTTCTCCCTCTTCTCCTGTCCATCCCCCCACTTGTGCTCTCCCTCCCTCTTTCTCTTTCTCTACAAAAAAAAAAAAAAAAAAATTCGATTGGTAGAGAACTATATAAAGGATCATGATCAGATTCACATGATTATTAAGATGCTCATATAAAAACAAGAAGTTTTTTCCCTGTTATGATTTTTTTTCAAATATTACACAAATCTCTAATCTATAAATTATTACAAATCTCTGATTTATGTGTATGATGTAGGAACACACAGATAGTTTGAATTGTCAGAATCACACTCCAAATTATTTATTTTTGTAGTTACTTTTTTCCACTTAGTAACACATTTAGCATATGCATATATTTATATATACATATATGCACAAATATATATATTAATAACTGTGCCTGAACTTTGAAGACCTTGGGAGAAAAAATTAAAGAATAAATACATTTGGGGTAATAACTATACCTACTATTTCCTTCTTGATATCCTTTCATTTTCTGCAAACTGGCTCAATTTGGAATTTACCTTAGTCTAATATAAATTTGGACAGAACAGATTTCCAGATGTATATCAATAATCCTAGTGAGTACTATTTATGCTTGAATGTCTTGAGAAATATTTATGCTCCAGAGGTCCTTTTCTCCTATATGCAATGTAATGGATATAAGTTCGGTAAAGTTTTAAAGAACATGATATTTGCCTGTAAAACAAAGCAAAAACAAAAGTAAGAAGAGGAATTATTATTTTCTATTTAAGCACTGTTTTGGCTTGTGTCTCCTATTTTTCTGTATTTTATTGATGATTTTTTTCTATATTATGCTTATTATAACACTCAAAGCTTCCTTTGGAAGACACACAAGATCACAATTGTGAACACAATCACAATTGTGTCTTTAGAATATTACATCTTTTATTATTAAGCTAAAAGATAGAGATAAACTGATAGAATTTGTGCTCTTATTCCTTGAAGAAAAATTCAGGGATTTATCAGCACTCTGTTCAATAATTATAATTTTTCAGAATCAAAGCAATTTTAAAAAAAATGTATAACAGTTACACATAATGCAAAAATTGGAGAATCTCAAAAACTATTAAGATTTGGTTGGGGTGGGATGTGAGGTAGAATTTCAGTCTATAAAAGAAACAATTGTTATTATTTTTTAAATATCTATTCTGTCATGGTTGTTTTTCATTTATCATTATAGTTTATAATAACAGCTTTTTAACTGTGTAGTTTGTAAAACTAATTGTTGGTTTTGCCTACATATTAAAACTAAACAAGAATAAACTCATGTATCTTTCTGACTTTAGTTCTTTAGTGAACCAATGTATTCCAAATTGGCCTGACTGAAATTTGGACCAATCATATTTCCCCATAGCATGTCCAGAAATATTTGTAACTTTCTTGGAGAAAGAAAGAGACTAGGATCTGCTTAAAATTCAAATAGGAACTTAAAACCCTCTGAGTCCCTTTGTCGTCTTCCTTAACCTGGACTTAACGTCTGTGTGAGCTGGAGACAGTTTAGAGCCTTGGACAGCATCATGAGGTGAGGTTACAAGGGTAGCCATTGTAGCTTTGTTTCTGTGCCTCCAGGAAAGCTAGAAATGTCTGATTATCTTAGTCTTTAAGGCTTCCCAATAATTAAATCTCTAGAACAATATCTTCAGGACAAGTGCTAGATATTTAGAAACACAAAGGCTTGTTGACTGATTGATTAATACCATGTTGAGACCAGAAAGTGTTTAGTAAGCATTTACTTATGAGTATTTTAACTGCATATAACTTGAACCATACCACAGAGTTCCTTTATGTGACTAAAACACCTGAGAATTCAATTTGGACAACAAAATAAAAAATAGAATAGTACTAGATTATAATCCACATAGATATAAATATCTACAAATCCATACTGATATAAATTAATTGAATAAGTAATTAAGTGATATATATATATATATATATATCCATATAGAAGAATTCCAGCTATTGGACAACTCCCCATTCTATCCCTTAAGTGCAGGATTCAATAGTGACTTCCCTCAAAAGAGTATGGAAAGGATGAAGGATAGGATAGTGTAGAAAAAGTAACTTTACAGTGGAGAAACTTGACAAATACTATCTCAGCTCGTTGATCAAGGTTAAGATCTTCAATAATAAGATGTAATTATAGACATGTCCTTGGTATATGATGAAAATGGCTCTTAACTTTGTTGATCTTCCCTCTCCTCCAAACCTAAAACCATTGTATAACTATAGAAAAAAACATCAGATAAAATCAGGTTGAAGTAAGGACAATACAAAAAATACCTGACCAGTTCTTTTCAGTTTTATCAAGGCCATCAAAAACAGGGAAAATCTGAGAAACTGTCATAGTCAAGAGGAGTCTAAAGACATTACTCTTAAATGTAATGTGGTACCCTAGATGTAATCCTGAGACAAGAAAAGGAATTAGACTAACATTTATAAAATTCTAATAAAATATGGCCTTTAGGAAATAATAATGTGTCAACTTTGATTCATTAGTATGCAACAAATGTACCATAGAAGTATAAGAGGTTAATAATAGGGGAAAATGGATGCTGAACATACAGAAACTCTTTGGAGTTCTTTCTTTCCTATAACTTTTTTTTTTCTGTAAAATTCCAGATAGTAAATATTTCCAATTTAGCAGGGTATATGGTTATGTTACAAATATTCGACTCTGTCTTTGTAGCTTAAAGGCAGCCATAAACAACAACACATAAATGAATGAGTGCGTCACCTTTGTTAAAATAAAATTTAATTACAAAAACAAATGGAAATGCAGATTTGGCCTAAGGGTTATAGTTGCCAGCCTCTCCTCTAGATAATAACTTTTCTTTCTTCCATTTTTAGAAGTGAAGAGATATCTCCCATTTTTAGAAAGCCTAGGAATGCATCAAATGGTATATTTTATCTGGAACTTACTTGCTCTTTGTTGACTGTCTTTCAGAATATCTAGATAGCCACATTGCTAGAAGCAAGTGTCTTAGAGCTTATATTAAGTACATGAGTCTATTAAGACAAGTGTTGGGAGTTAAAACCTTTATCTTGACTTAATCTGTACCCATAATTAAACATCATATTTAAAAAAAAATTATAAGTATTAAAATTAGAATGAGTGCTACAGGGATTTTTGCTATTTCCTTTAACCACAAATGAAAGAAAAATAGCTCTTCCACCATCAACAAGAAATATGCTCTTTCCTTAAAATCTGAATTTCTTATACTATGGATGAATAGTCTTTGGTATCTGAGTAATGCCAACTCTCTACTTGTGCCCTAGATTCAACTGTCATCTACTCTAGCAATTAACATTTCTCTTCTGTATCCTCACTATCTTCTCCTCTTGCATGATCAATTCCCATCAACAAAAATGTTGGAATATCTTACAAATGAAAGCACAACAAATATTTGCATCTAATATTTTCCAGATATTCCTACATTTTTCTGTTCTTCTGTATGTTGGAAGCATTAAAGAATTCTCTATAATCACTGTATCTAGTTTTTCATTTTACTCTTATCCTACTCTTCTCCTACTGTATCTTTCTGAATGTTTCATTAAATCATTTTATTAAACATTTACAAATACAAAAGAATATACCTATTCATACAAACATATGCATTTGTCTAAATATATATGGTATAAAGAATAAAAGCAAAAAGAACATCACTGTGCCACTATCAGCCTAAGAAATGGAGCACTAATCAATACCAGTGAAGACCCTCTGCATGTCTTCCCAGTCCCATTCCTTTATATCTCCTGTGCATATGTAATATAACCACTATGTTTTTGTTTTTGTTTTTGTTTTTAAGATTTAATTTTTTTAAGTACCTCTACACTCAGTGTAGGGGCTTAAACTTAAACCCTAAGATCAAGAGTTGGATGCCCTATCTACTGAGCCAGCCAGGCACCCCACATAATCACTGTTTTGAATTTTGTATTTAATTTTCCTTGGATTTCCTTTATAGCTTAACACACTTGCATGTTAACCCATAGCCTTTTGCTGATTGGCAAATTTTAATTGCATATAAAGACTATCATATTCAGTGTGTTCTTTTGTGACTTGCTTTTATCATGGCTCAAGGTCATGTTATTAAGATTCTACTTATCTTAACATTTATTTGCACTATGTTTGTAGTACTATATTTACTCATTTTCATATTGATGGATATTTGATTAGTAGGAAACTTCCTTTTATGCAATAACATTTTGAATATTTATGTATATATGTTCTTAAAAAATGTCTTGTTTTTCCACATACAAGTCAATTGACTGGGTTGTCAGTTCTGTAGATTTTCATTGTTTTTTTTATTTATTTAAAGATTTTATTTATTTATTCATGAGACACACAGAGAGAGAGAGACAGAGGCAGAGACACAGGCAGAGGGAGAAACAGGTTCTATGCAGGGAGCCCAACACGGGACTCGATCCGGGGTGTCCAGGATCACACCCAGGGCCGAAGGCAGTGCTAAACCGCTGAGCCACCCGGGCTGCCCAATTTTCATTGTTCTTAATCCTGACTTATTTTCTCGTGGATGCTAACATTTATTGTTGTCATATTTTTAATATTTGCTATCTTCAGGGAATAAAATTACATTTCACTGTGGTGGTTTTATTTCATCTTTCCCTAATTAATTATGGCTATTCCAGAACACAGGAGTTCAAGTTCAAGGAGAAGTTCAAGGAGAAGGCTATACATATTGCTGGTGTCATGGCAAAGGGTAATTAGATGGCAGAAGCATGAGCTCTTAAAGCTTTGGTACAACAATGCTATCTCTCATTTTTATCACATTTTATAGGCCTAAATTCAAAATCTGTGATAATATTTTCTTCCTCTAGTGAAAAATATTCATTTATTTCTGCCATATGCCTAAGGAAATGCCTAAAATCATTTGACTTCTAGGGATTGAGATATTTCAAACATTTTTAAGTGGTTTATTTCCAATTTAGCCCTACTTCTTTTTTATAATAATTCATTGTAGCATAATTTCAAACTTAGAGAAATTAAAAGAGTGATATGAATATCCTACACCTGCTTCATGCATGTTTTTCAATTATTCGCATCTCACTACATGCATTCTCTCTCCTACTCTCTCTGTGTGTATACACACCCACCCTCACTCATTTGTTCACACACACACACACACACACACACACACACACACACACACACAGATATGTTCACAGCCATTCACTATCACTATTCTTTTCCTGAACTGAGATCAAGCTTTATATAATCACCCTCAAATATGTCAGCATGTAATTCCCCCAAAAAGGGGCATCCTTCTACATAACCATAGCTACCCAAATCAGGAAATCAACACTGATGTAATGCCATCATGCAATTCATATATCATATTCAGATCCATCCAAACTGTTCCATCCATTTTCTTTCTGTTCTAGGATCCAATCCAAAATGGTGTGCTCCATTTAATTGTTATATTTTTATTGTTTCGTTAAAGCCTCAGCCGTTACTCTGCATTTTCTGTGTCTCACAACTTTTGTCATTTTAGAATGTAGAGTTTTAATTTTGTTGAATATCTCTCAACCTTGTGCATCTCAACACTCAGGAGATACATTCCAGGCAGGAGTAGAAGAGAAAAGATATTGTGACTTTCTCCACATTGTATCAGGGGGTATGCAACACTGGCCTGTTCCATCACTGATGTTGCCAAACTTGATCATTTGGTTAAATTGGTGCCTGACCCATTTCTCTAGCACAGTGCCACCTTTTCTATCTTTAAAATTTTATTGATGGTTTCTATTTCTGTCATTCTTAATTTATTACAAGGCAATATAAGAAACAACTTTTCCTTTCTCCTCATTTATTCATTCATATCAACAAGTTCATGACTCCCTATTTAGTTCAAAGCTATAATATAGCATATCATGATTTATTTTGATACCCTATCCCAGATCTGTCCAGTGGGAGTCCCTTCAAGCTGGCTTTGTGTCTTTTTTATATTTCCCATTATCTTTTGAGAATTCCTTTATTTTATGGCTTATTATGTATTTTCCTTCACTCAACTCTGAAATCAGCTGTTTATTCAAGAAATTTGAGTTCCTTTTAATGGAGGATAAAATTTAGAAATCAAGACCTGGGTGATTTTTGTGCTCCTTGTTACTAAGTTACTGTTGCTTCTAGGCCATCATAGTGCATAGCTACCTGACACTGTTTCTCAATATTTCAATCTCTCTCTTTCTTCATATATATATATTGATTATATCAATATTTACAATATCAATCCAAAACCCCAAAGATATTGTCTAGCCCTCTTATTTTCTAAAATTGTAAATATGTTTCCACTATCTTTACTGTATTTATTTGTTTCCTCAATTCCCCCAACCCCATGATCATGCTGGCCACTTTCCCTATCCTCTTACTTGACTTCTGGCCTCACTGCCACTTTCTCATTCTACAGCACACTGTTGTCTGCAGGACCCCAGTACCTTCTTAGCCCTTAGCAATGCTACCACTTTCAAGGCGGGTGGGGGGTGGGGGTAGGAGATGAATTTACACTTACTTTTGTGACCTAAGGTTTTCAGGATTCATTTAAAAACATAGGGTTATACAAAACTTCCTCCTCAATCCCATCTTTTTCTGGGATCTGGAATCCAACTTTTATATTCCTAAGCCCACAAGGCTCTCAAAAGCTCTGTTCGATTTCTCAGTCATCTTTTAGAAAATCAGAAAAAGGCCTGTGGGAATAGCAGGGCTCAATTTTGTAGATTTTATTTCTTTTCTATTTTAGCCCAGGATTTTAAAATTTTATAATTAATTCACCAAAGTAAAATAAACTCAAAAGAAGCAGAAAAAAAAATTAAAATCACACAACATGAAATAACCTGAATAGTCCTTAACCAGTTCAAAAAATGAATTTTTAATTAAGAGACTCTTGAAAAGAAAATGCCTATTTTCAGATGGCGTCAGTGCAGTATTTTGCCATACATTTAAAGAAAAGTTAAGATCAATTTTACATAAACTTTTCCAAAATATAAAAGAAAGAATACTTTCCAACTCATATTATAAACCCAGCATAACTATGGTACAAAAAACAAAGACAGTACAAAGAAAGAAAACTATAGACCACTATCTCTCCTGAACTTACAAAATTTCTTAACAAAAATATTAGCAAACTGATTCTAATAATATAAAAAGTATTACACACTATGTCAAACTGGAATTTTAGTCACATATGTAAGGTTGTTTCAGTATAGCCCGCTATATTAATAAACTAGAGAAGAATTATCATAATGTCATAACAATTGATGCAGGAAAAGCGTTTGATAAAATTCAATGTTTGGTGATAAAACCTCAGCAATTTGGGAAAGAGGAGAACTACATCAACTTGATCCAGAATTTCTAAGAAAAAATAATCTATGGTTAACATCATACCTAATTGTTGAAGACAATTTCATCTTAAAACTAGGAACAAGGCAAGAATGGCTGTTTTGATCATTTAAGTTATTAAACTTAATAGAAGTTTTGGACACTGCAATAAGGCAAGAAAAAAAAGAAATAAAAATTGTACAAATTGTAAAAAAGGAAATAAGTCTGCCATGTTGATAAATGGTGTTGGAAAAACAACACAGCAACATGCAAAAGGATGAAACTGGACCACTATCTTACACCATACTAAAAAATTAACTTAAAGTCTATTAAAGACTTGAACATAAGATCTGAGATCATAAAACTCCCAGAAGAAAATGTAGGCAGTAAGCTCCATGACATCAATTTTGGTGATGATTTTATAGATTTAACTTTAAAGAAAATAAAAATATATATTCCAAAAGATATCTACACCCTCATGTTCATTGCAGCATTATTCTTAATAAGCAAGCTGTGGAAACAGTGTATGTATGGATGGATAAAGAAAATGAGTGGATATATATATATACATATATGCACACACACACATAGTGTGTGTAGTATTTATATATACATACATTATACATATACATATATGTAGTATTATTTATCCATAAAACATAAAGTTTTGCCATTTGGGGCAACATGGATTAAGTTTGAGGGCATTATGCTTAAGTGAAACAATTCAGACAAAGAAAGATAAACACCCTATGATCTCATTTATTTTGGAAACCTAAAAAAAAAAAAAAAGAACCTAAACACACAAAAAAACCCATAAGGTCATAGATCAGAGAACAGATTTGTGGTAACCAGAGGCAGAGCTGGGGATGAACAAAATGAGTGAAGATGGTCAAAAGGTACAAACCTCTAGTTATAAATAGTTATGGGATGTAATGTACAGCATGATGACTATAGTTAATAATACTGTATTGTATATTTGAAAGTTGCTAAGAGAGTACATTTTAAAAATTCTCATCATGAGAAATAAATTATTCCTATGTATGGTGACAGATGTTAAGTACACTTATAGTAGTGATTTTTGCAATAATACAAATATCAAATTATTATGTTGTATACCTAAAATCAATATAACGTAATATGTCAATTTTACTTCAACTAAATAAATTATCTTTTTAACATCTGAAAATAAAAACAGATTACAAATAAAGTTGCCATGTCTACTTTATTTGACATAAATATGAATGTCATATTTATGACATATAAATATGTCATATTTATATCTCTGTAGATAGACCCTAATGGCAAAGAAATGAAGTCATCTGTCATTGACTAGAATGGAACTGAGGCTTCTTGCCAACAATCAAGTCAAGAATCTTAGAATTGAATTCTCCAACACAAATGAAGCCTTAAAATTATTGGAGCACCAACCAACAATTTGACTATAAACTTGTGAGAGCCCTAAGAGAGAACCATCCTGCTAATCATTTCCAGGTTTCTAACTTTCTGAAACTGTGTAAGATAATAAATATTTCTTGTTTTAAGCCACTGTATTTTGGGGGTAATTTGTTACACTACAATATGTAACTAATCCAATGTGGAATAGGATATTGCAAATACTAAGTGTATCTCTCCAGAGAATACTAATTACAAAGAAAGAGAAATGTTAAAATTAAGATATAAAAAGCTGTCAGACTCTAGCTTGACCAAGCAATCAAGGACAACATTTACTTTGTCTCTCTCTAACCCAAATCAAGTTAAACTCCATAAAGGCAGAGAGTTTGTTTTATACAGTGATCAAAGCAAAGAGTATGGGAAGACTTATTCACTACAGTACTAATGAGTATTTGATGAATGAATGTCTACTCAGGTACATATGCATATCTATTATTAGCAAGAATTTAAAAAAATAAATTCCTTACTCATTTACCAGTGAAAATGTTATTTTTTTCATTTATGTCAATTTTTGAAACCATTGGACATAATTTTAACTGAATTATGTAGTACTTTTGTTCAAATCTCTAAATATCAAAGCCAAAATTGTCTATAAAAGGCCATATTTATTTCTTTTTCTTTTGTATTCGAGTTTTTATTTAAATTCCAGTTCATTGACATACAGTGTAATGTTAGTTACAGGTATAGAATTTAGGGATTCATCACTTATATCAATATACGCCCAGTGCTCATAACAAGTGCCCTTCTCTATATGTATTACCCATTTAACCCATCTCCCCACCCACTTTCCCTCCAATAACCCTCACTTTGTTCTCTATAGTTGAGTCTGTTTCTGATTAGTCCCTCTTACACCTCACCCCATGTTCATTTGTTTTGTTTCTTAAATTCTGCATATGAATGAAATCCTATGGTATTTGTCTTTCTCTGACTGGTCTATTTTGCTTACGATAATACTCACTAGCTCCATCCACATCATTGCAAATGGAAAGATTTCATTCTCATTCTTTTCAGTGACTAATATATATATATATTAATACATATATATTATATACACACATATATACATTATATTAACATATTAATTATATATAATATACATGATTATATATTATATAATTAATAATATAATAAAAGTAATATATATGTGTGTGTGTATATATATATGTATATATAACTTCTTTTTATCCATTTGAGTCTTCTGATAATTTGGCTACTGTTGGTATTGCTGCTATAAGCTTTGGGATGCATGTATCCCTTCGAATCAATATTTTTTTATCCTTTGGATAAATACCTAGTAGTGCAATTGCTGAATCATAGGGTAGCTCTGTTTTTAACTTTCTGAGGAATCTCCATCTTTCTTTCCAGAGTGGCTACACCAATTTGCATTCCTACCAACAGTGTGAGAAGATTCTCCTTTCTCTGCTTCCTCACAACCCCCTGTCATTGCCTATGTTGTTAATTTTGGCCATTCTGACTGGTGTGAGGTGATATCTTATTGTAGTTTTGGTTTATATTTCCCAGATTATAAGTAATGGTTTTTTTTGGGGGGGGGGGGCTGGCAGCAGCTTTATTTGGGAAAAGACACTTGAATTGGCTTTCAGTTGGGGGCATGGACAGAAGGGGTACCCAGAGCAGTAGACTCCCCCTAAGGGTAGGCTGAGGACTGGGACTGAGCCTTAGGTGG
This sequence comes from Vulpes vulpes, assembly GCF_048418805.1. Classification (NCBI taxonomy): domain Eukaryota; kingdom Metazoa; phylum Chordata; class Mammalia; order Carnivora; family Canidae; genus Vulpes; species Vulpes vulpes. Next base: position 65,035,371 of record NC_132781.1, read on the forward strand.
GTCTCTGGTAGGCAAGGCTCCCCTGCATAGCGCCTTCCCCCAAAGACTTTATGGGGGCCACAAGAGCAAGGAGGCTGGGAGGGCCCACGGTGGCTGTTCACTTGGGCAGGGCGTCAGATGACTCATACACCAGCTTGCCATCTGAGTCTTGATCTTTTTCACAACCACAGCCTTGCAGGAGCTGTTGCAGCTGAAGGAACCGCCAGAGCCAAAGCTGGACTGGAAGGAGCTCCGGCCATAGTTGAGGCCAGGGCTTGTGAGGCCCCCATAGGCCAAGTTCAGGCCACCTGAGTAGCTGCTGGTGGTCAACGTACGGATTCTCATGTTCTGCATCCCAGACTCCAGCCGGCTCTCCTCGCCCTCCAGCAGCTTGCGGGGGGTGGCGATCTCGATGTCCGGGGCCAGCTTGACATTCATGAGCTCCTGCTACTCGCAGCTGCTGGGCCATGTCCCGCTTGGCTCGCTGCAGGGCGGCTTCCAGCTCGGCCAGCTTGGCACTGGCGTCCTTGATGCCAGCTCCCCGCGCTGCTCGGCATCCGCGACGGCAGCCTCCTGGGCAGCCCCCTGGTTTTTGAGGGTTTCGATCTCAGCCCGAGCTGATGCTCCGGTTCGCCTCGGAATCTCTGCGTGCGGCCGAGGTCATCCCCGCGCTTCCCGGCCAATGTCTGCAGCTCCTCGTACTTGATCTGGTGCATGGTCTCGGCCTCCGCCCGGCTGCGGCTGGCGATGTCCTCACAGTGGGCCTTGACCTCGGCGGTGATGCCGTCCAGGTCCAGGGAGCAGCCGTTGTCCATGGGCAGCACCGCGGACGGGTCCGAGATCTGGGACTGCAGCTCCTGGATCTCCTCTTCGTACAGCTGCCGTAAGAGGTTGATCTCGTGGGTCAGCCCTTCCAGGCCGGACTCCAGTTCTATCTCGTGCATGTAAGCTCCATCCACATCCTCCTTGATGAGGACAAATTCATTCTCCCTGTCTGCACGCAATTTGATCTCATCCTTGTATTTATTCTTGAAGTCCTCCACGAGCCCCTGCGTGTTGCCAAGCTCCACTTCCAGCTTCAGCTTCCCCTGCCCCAGGGTGTCCAGCTGCCTCCAGAGGTTGTTGATGGAGCTCTCAGACACGTTGTCTGTGTTGTTCCGAGTGGTTTTCTGCTGCAGCAGGAGGCCCCACTTGGTCTCCAGGATTTTGTTCTGCTGCTCCAGGTGTCTGACCTTGTCGATGAAGGAGGCAAACTGGATGTTGAAGGCTCTTGATCTGCTCCCTCCTGGGTGCGCACCGCCTGAATGTTGGGGTCCCCCTCCAGCTTAAGGGGGCTCAGCAGGCTCTAATTCACTGAGACAGCCGTGATGCCCCCCATGCTCTGGGCCTGTCGTAGCCCCCGACCACACTCATGCTGCTGTTCAGGCCACCCCGGAAGCTGCCGCTGCTGCTGCCCACCCGGGAGAAGGTGGAGGAGCTGATGCGGGAGTCGGGCCCTGTCACGTAGGAGCGGCTGCTGAAGACCTGGGGAGCGGAGGTGGACACCTTGTAGGACTTCTGAGTCACCCTGATGGCCTGGTGGAGGCTGCTGCTGAGGCTGGTGTGGAGGCAAGGAGGCTGAACCTGGCAGAAGTTCCAGAAGGAGTGCGAGGAGCTGCTTCTAGGTGGGGATGATGAGTAATGTTGAGCATATTTTTATTTATCTGTTAGCCATCTGTATGCCTTCTTTGAAAAGATGTCTATTCCTGTCTTCTGCCCATCTTTTAACTAGATTATTTGCTTTTTTTGGATGTTTGGTTTTTTAAGTTCCTTGTATATTTTGGATACTAACCCTTTATCAGATATGTCATTTGCAAATATCATCTCCCATTCTGTAGGTTGCTTTTTAGTTTTGTTGATTGTTTCCTGTGCTGTGCATAAAATTTTATCGTAATAGTTCATTTTTGCTTTTATTTCCCTTGCCTCAGGAGACATATTTAGTAAGAAGTTGCTATGACCAATATCAAAGAAGTTATTGCCTGTGTTCTCTATGATTTTGATGATCTCCTGTCTCACTTTTAGGTCTTTCATACATCTTGAATTTATTTTTGTTGTCCAGTTTCATTCTTTTACACTTTGCTGTCCAATTTTTCCAACACCATTAATTTAAGAGACTATCTTTTTTCCATTGGATATTATTTCCTGCTTTGTTGAAGATTAGTTGGCCTTATAACTGTGGTTCATTTCTGGGTTTTCTACTCTGTTCCATTGATCTATAAGTCTGTTTTTGTGCCACTACTATACTGTCTTGATGACCACAACTTTGTAATATAACTTGAAGTCTGAAACTGTGATGCCTCCTATCTTTGCTTTTCTTTCACAAGATTAATTTTGTTTTCCGGAGTCTTTTGTGGTTCCATACAAATGTTAGGATTTTTTGTTCTAGCTCTGTGAAAAAATGTTGATGGTATTTTGATAAGGGTTGCATTATATGTGTAGACTGCCTTGGGTAGCATAGACATTTTAACAATACTTGTTGTTTTGATCCATGAGCATGGAATGTTTTTCCACTTTTTTGTGTCATCTTTGATTTCTTTCATTAGTGCGTTATAGTTTTCAGAGTACAGATCTTTTGCCTCTTTAGACTTATTCCTAGGTATCTTATGGTTTTTGGTATAATTGTAAATGGGATTGACTCCTTGATTTCTCTTTCCTCACTTCATTATTGGTATATAGAAATGAAACAGATTTCTGTACATTGATTTTGTATCCTGCAGCTTTACCGAACTCATGTATGAGTTCTCGTAATTTTTTTAGTGGAGTCTTTGGGTTTTCTATATAGAGTATCATGTCATCTGCAAATAGTGAAAAGTTTGACTTCTTCCTTGCTGATTCAATGCATTTGATTTCTTTTTGTTATCTGATTGCTAATTACTGTGGCTAGGACTTCCAGTACTGTGTTAAACATCAGTGGTGAGGAACACCTGGATAGCTCAGTAGTTGAGCATCTGCCTTTGCTCAGGACATGATCCCTGTCTGGGGATCAAGTCTTACATCGGCCTCTCTGTGAGGCTACTTCTCCCTCTGCCTATGTCTCTGCCTCTCATTGTGTCTCTCATGAATAAATAAATATTTTTTTAAAAAAATTTTAAAAATAAACACCAGTGGTGAGTGTAGACATCCCTGTCTTGTTCCTGACAGTAGAGGAAAAACTCTCAGTTATTCTTCATTGAGGATGATATCAACTGTGGGTCTTTCATATGTAACCTTGATAATGTTGAGGTATGTTCCCTCTATCGCTACTTTGTTGAGGGTTTTTTATTAAGAATGCTGTTGTACTTTGTCAAATGCTTTTTCTGCATCTATTGAGAAGATCATATGGCTCTTGTCCTTTCTTTTATTAATGTGATGTATCACACTGATTTGCAAATATTGAACCACACTTGTAGCCCAGGAATAAATCCTACTTGACTGTGGTGAATAATTCTTTTAATGAACTTTTGGATTCAACTGGCTAGAATTTTTGCAGCCATGTTCATCAGGGATATTGGCCTATAGTTATTTTTTTAGTGAATTCTCTGTCTGGTTTTGGAATCTGAGTAATGTTGGCCTCATAGAATAAGTTTGGAAGTTTTCCTTCCATTTCTATTTTTTGGAGTTGTTTGAGAAGAGTGGGTATTTACTTCTTTAAACATTTGGTAGAATTTACCTGTGAAGCCATCTGGCTCTGGACTTTTGTTTGTTGGGAGATTTTTGATTACCAATTTAATTTCTTAGCTGGTTGTGGGTCTTTTCAAGTTTTCTATTTCTTCCTATTTCAGTGTTGGTAGTTTATATGTTGCTAGGAATTTATCCATTTCTTCCAGATTGTCAAATTTGTCGGCATATAGTTTTTCATATATTCTTATATAATTGTATGTTGTTTAGTGTTTTTGGTTGTTATTTTTCTTCTCTCATTTGTGATTTTATTTATTTGGGTCCTTTTTCTTATCTTTTTGACAAGTCTGGCTAGGAGTTTATCAATTTTATTTACTTATTTTTATTTTTTGTGAAGAACCATTTCCTAGTTTCTTTGATCTGTTCTACTTTTTTTTTAGTTTCTAGATCATTTATTTCTGCTCTAATCTTAATTATTTCTCTTCTGTTGGCTTTGGTTTTGTTTATGTTCCTTTTCTAGCTCCTTTAGGTGTAAGGGAAGGTTGTGTATTTGAGATTTTTCTTTCTTCTTGAGGAAAGTATGTACTTCCCTCCTATGAACCCTTTGACTGCATCTCAAAGATTTTGGATTAGCATGTTTTCATTTTCATTTGCTTCCATGTATTTTTTTTTTTATTTCTTAATTTCCTGGTTGAGCCATTCATTCTTTAGTAGGATGTTCCTTAACCTCCATGTACTTGTGATCTTTCCAATATTTTTCTTGTGGTTGATTTCAAGTTTCATAGCATTGTGGTCAGAAAGGATGCATGGTATGACCTTAATCTTGTTGTGCTTATTGAGGCCTGATTTGTGACCCAATATATGATTTATTCTAGAGAATGTCCCATGTGCACTTGAAAAGAATGTGTATTCTGCTGCTTTAAGATGAAATGTTCTGAATATATCTGGTAAGTACATCTAGTCCAGTGTGTTATTCAAGCTATTGTTTCCTTGTTGATTTTCTGCTTAGATAATCTGTCTGTTGTGGGAGTGTGGTGTTAAAGTCCCCTACTATTATTATCAATGAGTTTCTTTTTGTTATTTAATTGCTTTATATATTTGGGTGCTCCCAAGATGGGGGCATAAATATTTACAATCATTAGATCTTGTTGGATAGTCCCCCTCTTTATGATATAGCGAAGGGTCATATTTATTGTAGACATTTTAGAGCAACTGCTCATAGAAAAAACATTAAACTAGTTTCCAACCTAGCAACTGCTTAGGGAAGTTCTATGAAAAGAGACTGTATTAGTCTGCTTTACTAGAGAAATGAAACAATCTCAAATTTCCCATTAACTGCAACAAAGGGTTATTCCTTGTTCATGGTGCTTTTACTCTGCCATGGTTCCAGACTTTAGACAGGCTGAAACTCTGACACATGTGTTTTTCATTTTAGGTCTCAGGCTGAAGGAGCAGCCCTTTTATGAACATGTTCATTCTCAAGGTAGACAAAAAATGAGAGAATCATAGTAAAATGCAATGTTTCTCAAAGTGTCTTTGGCATGTTCTGACTTCTATTCACATTTAATTGGTCAAAAAAATCATGACCTAAATCCAAAGTCATTCATTGGGCAGGAAAGTATTCTCCTTCCATAGGCAAAGTGGAAGACAGTAAATATTTGCACACATTAATATATCAACTCTCATGGTTTTCTCTCACATTTTTTTTACAGCCTTTTATTATCAAAATTGATGACATTGGGGATCCCTGGGTGGCGCAGCGGTTTGGCGCCTGCCTTTGGCCCAGGGCGCGATCCTGGAGACCCGGGATCGAATCCCACATCGGGCTCCCGGTGCATGGAGCCTGCTTCTCCCTCCGCCTGTGTCTCTGCCTCTCTCTCTCTCTGTGACTATCATAAATAAATAAAAATTAAAAAAAAAAAAAAAAAAAAATTGATGACATTGATTTGATATCCTACAGGAAGAATTTTACTATCAAGAGTTCAAGCATTCCCCAGTTCTGCTCTTAACCCTTGCCAATACCTAAAACTCAGTCAGTTATTTATTTTCTTCTGGTGAAAATGCTGGAATCATTACATAAGGCTCACACAAAGGCCTGTGAAATTCCCCATACCATACCTTACCATAGCATACCTTGCTCCATACCTTAAAGATTATTCAGAGTACATACTACATACATACTAACATGATTATAAGAAACCGGAGATTTAAGCTTGAGATATCTTGCCCTAAGGTTCAGTCTTGTCCAAAGATTTATGTGAGTACTATGTGATGAGTTGTTTAAAGAGGGTAGGGTTGATGAAATCCACTGTTGTGTTACCACCATCCCTCAAACACTTATAGTCTCATGCAATGTATAATTTATCTTTAAAGAATATCTTTCCACTTATTACAATAATGATTTATGTCTGTGCATTTTAAAAAATATTTTATTTATTATTCATGAGAGTCAGAGAGAGAGAGAGAGAGAGAGAGATAGGCAGAAACACAGGCAGATGGAAAAGCAGGCTCCATGCAAGGAGCCTGATGCAGAACTCAATCCCAGGACTCCAGGATCACGCCTGGGCCAAAGGCAGGCACTAAACGGCTGAGCCACCAAGGGATCCCTCTGTGCATGTTTTGTGTATAGTCACACATGTTCCGCATTCACAAAGTTCTGCAAATTTGTAAAATTTATTCCTAAATAATATTTATTTATGAAATGTATCCCTACAAGAAAAGAATATTTAAAATATTGTTTCAGTGATCTAATTGAAATGCTTTTTTAGACAAATAACAATTAATAACAATTAGAGTTTGGGAAAGTAGACCCTCTGAAAAGTGGGGCAAGTTTACTATGCTGGATACCTTTAGTTTAGCCCTCCAGATTCCATCCTGCTTTCTGCCCTGCAAGGCTATTGTGTATGGATTACATCAACAGGATGCTAGGCTCTCCAGTTTCTATTTGGCAGGAGATCTGAAGGAGAGAGGAGAATAGTGTTAAGTTGATTATTTCCCTGGGTCTTTCTCATGAGGTCAAATTAAGTGGGCTATATTCTTCTATCAAACTAACTTGAAGGGCCTCTCATCACTTAATTATCTTTTCATTAATGACACATTTTCCTCAGCAGCATCTAGTGACGCTAAATCCTGAATCCTAGAATTGCAATTATTCTAGAACATAAATCTCCAATATCCTTCAAGGAACATAACTGGAGGCATGATAAAATCCTGAGGATCATTTTCTAGGTGCAAAGCCTGAAGGGGAGGCACACTAGAAATATTTCCCCCTTTTTTCAGATTAATCTGTAAAAAGTATCCAATTGTCTCCAGGTATTTTGCCTTCCTGAAATTCCATAGCAATGTGACATTCAGGCTGTTTCTTAGTTTCTTCCCTAAGCAGACTACAAGATAAAATCTTAACAAAGCTTTTTCCACTAGTGTCAAAGGCACTCTTTGAGATGTTCACAGAGGATGATAATATATCTTTATACTTAATCACATCTTTATATTTTGTTGAATGATAGGCTTCAACTTCAAATTCCATTTTTGTGCAGATTGATAAACTCATAGATTTAAATAACTTTGACTTTTGTTAGCAGCATAATTTCAAGACCTAGAGACAAAAAGGAACCATGTCATAGGTAATATTTTGATCATATGCAAAATGACAAGAGTTTCAAACTATTTTTTCCTATTTTGAAACAGAGTTTTTACCACAATCACCACTATTACTAGGTGGCTAAAAAAAGTAATATATAGATCTGCCTCTGAATATTACAGGCATCATTTAAAGAACAGAATATATTACAACTTTCTTGGCCTCACAGCCTTCTCCCTTTGCTCCTATACAGGGAACATGTTCTTGCTGGTCTAACTTGCCCATGCAGTTCTAGAGGTACAGATAAATCACCTTTAAGTGAGGGTTTCTAGTAAGAGCACTTGAGTCATGAAACAGCATCTGTGTTTTGTGTGGATTTTACAGTTGAAATGAGAAGCAAAAGTAAAAGTAAAGGGCTTCATTTACTATACATAATTATTGAATAGCAGTTAATTCCAGAGGCCAGGCTTAGATATCCAAGGGCTCTTTGTTTCTTTCTACCACCACAAGTAGCAACAAAAAGCCTCCCTTAACCATTTACCACTTAAACCAATAGCAGTCTTTGTAAAGTTAATCATTAATCTCATACAGCTCTACAGACTTCTTTTGCCTTCTTAATGCTTAAAACAGATTATCTTGGCTGACTGAACAATATAGAGAGGGAAATTTCCAGTAACCAATTTGTAGAAACAAAATCTGGACCTCTAGTTCTTCAAGACAGGCATCTGGTAAGTAATTCATCAACTTTAAAGTGCCCATATTTTGTATAAAACTAAATTTAACAACTGAAAAATTAGAAAATGAGAAATGGAAAATTCTAGTGTGGATGTTTTGTTATAAAAAAAGAAATATTCAGAAATTCTTAGGTCCAGATTTTCTATAATAAATTCACAGGATTATTTTTCATATTTAAGATTGTGTGAGGTAGTCTGCTAATTTTAGCTTCATAAAGCTAAAAATATTTTTAAAGGTTATTTATTAGTCTTCCATCTTCTCAGTATTTCTGTTTAGTTCAAAGAAATATTCTTGTATGGTTCACTGCTAGGTTAAATTCTTTAAAAATCTTTATGTAACAATATGAAGATCAGATCTATATACAATCAGATACAAGTCAGCTTTGGTTTACTTCTTGAGATTACCAAAGAATTGTATTGTATAGATAGATGTTAGATAAATGCATTTTCCATTGATAACTACCTTATTTTCTTTTTTCAAAAGTAATGTGATTATGTGGCATGTTTTTCACTACAATACATATGTGATCTTTTTTATCTTTAGAGAACCACTACAGTAATGTGTTCTTCAATTTCTAGAAATTTATTACTTTCTTAAAGGTATCTTTCTTTTTTTTTTTTAAAGATTTATTTATTTATTCATGAGAGACACACACACACACACATAGAGAGAGAGAGAGAGAGAGAGAGGCAGAGACACAGGCAGAGGGAGAAGTATGCTTCATGCACAGATCCTGATGTGGGACTCGATCTCGGGACTCCAAGATCACGCCCTGGGCGGAAGGCAGACACTAAACTGCTGAGCCACCCAGAGATTCCCTCTTAAAAGTTTTGAAACAAAATTTGAGATATGTTATTTTTTTTTAAAATGCACCCTTCTATAACCACTTCAGAATGGTCTTTTCTATATCTATTTGATTTATTATCAAAGCAATATTCTAAGAACCCCACATCAGTAGAGAAGTTATTTTACATCATTAAATTGTAGTAATAAGAATATTTAGCATTATATTTTAATAACAGATAAAAAGCCAAATATTTTAAATTGAAGCAATTCTAGTAAGTCAGATTAATTTATTTAGGCTAATTCCTGTGACCACTCAATACAAGTTTTTAAGTGGATAAATGTTTACAGTCACTTTCATTTTTCTAAAAAGATAGAAATATTTTCCTCAGGTGCATGAACATTTATAAGCCCAAGTGTTCTGAAAATGTGCCAAAATTATATTTTTACTTTTTGGTATGTAGATTTTTAGTTATCAATATTTATAAAACTATATTGAACTTCACTTTTATTATATCCCCCACTGAATATGGGGACAAGTAGTTGAAGCCTGTGATATTATATGACACCTAAATTTCCAGATATACTAAAAGACAAAAAGAAGCATTTTATGTGGTTAAAAAAAAGTTCACTTGGGGTCGCATGACTCACTTACAATTTTGTGATAGCTCAGAGTACGCAGAGGGTATTTTTCAACAACAATTGGACTCTGTTTTCTTTGGAATGTTGGCAAATTTATATCTTTCTTCATTGCATCTAAGAGCAACTTCCTCTTGTGTTCTGAAACTTGATAGAAATAAACTTGAAAGAGTTTGAAATTGATTTCAAAAGTCATTAGGAAGTAGCTTTCCAAAGCTTTTATAAATTTGTAGAATACTTTCAAGGATCTGTGTCCAGGCAGAACCTAATATGTTCCAGTCTAAGATGCACAAGTAAGACAAAGTCATCTACTTCTATGAAGGACTGAAGCTTTACTAAGCTTCACAATGTACACATCTCATCAAATCTCATAGTACCACATCCTGAGAATAGACTTTAGAGAGGAGGAGGAGGAGGAGTGGAGAAAACACTAATCTTCCTTAGAGAAAAGAAACTCAATGTTTTGGAAAAGATTTATTGATAAGGGATCTGACATTGCCCAGGTAATTTTCTTTAGGTCTCATCCAGCTCACTATGGACAACTGTGCTCTTGGCAATGTGGATTTAAGGCTTGATATAACTCCAGTCTTCTCAAGTTAGCAGAAATCAATGCTTTCAGCCTGTATAAATGTCATTATTTCTCAAAGACTGGGAATTTTGTATCCTAGCCTCCAAAGAATGTTTTGCTACAAAAATTACATTTCTCATGGAAGTTGTAGACAGACAAGGAAGAAGGAAACATTTTAAAGGAGAATGATGAAATGCTTCTGTTAACAGAAGTGCTTGAATTGGTTTAACATTCAGACAGAATAAATATATGTGTGTATATATCATACACATATCATATATCAATTTTTATTTTGTATTTTTATTGATTGATTGATTTAAGACACACAGAGAGAGAGATAGAGAGAGAGGCAGAGACACAGGCAGAGGGAGAAGCAGGCTCCATGCAGGGAACCCTACATGGGACTTGATCCTGGGTCTCCAGGATCACACCCTGGGCAGAAAGCGGTGCTAAACCACTTAGCCACCCAGGCTGCCCCATATATCAATTTTTAAAGGATGGGTTTAGAAACAGAAAACAAATAGAGGCCAAAAAAATAACAATGCTATTATCTCATAAGATAGGAGTCAAAACAAAAACGATGAAGTAAGGGGAGAGGCAAGATGGTGGAAGAGTAGGGGGTCCTCCTTTTCTCTGGTCCCCCAAACCTACCTAGATAACTCTCAGACCATCCTGAACATCAATGAATTCAACCTGAGATGTAAAGTGAGAACAGCTGGAATGCTACAGAGAGAAAAGTGATCACTTCTGATAAAGTAGGAATGTGGAGAAGAGAAACAGAGGGGATATATCAGAAGATAAATGTAGGGGAGGAGGGTAAAGAGCCTCTATAAGCTGCTGCAGGAAAGAAGTGCAGCATATAATCAGGACCTTTAGAATCTGCTCCTGAGAAAGTCTCCCCTGCCTGAAAAGTGCTCAGTAGGGAAATAGGGAAGAATCACAGGAGGTCAGTGAAGTCTCAATATCTCAGAGACACAGTAAGAATAGGGGCGCCAGGAAGAAAACTCAACTAGTGTCATAAACTGCAAACCGAGGTCAGGTTGTGGGACTGATGATGTCCTAGGTCCTGGTAAAGGACTGGAACACAGCAACCCTCCCAGGTCATCTGGAAGAGGTGTACCGGATGCACAGTCCATAGTCTAACAGCTGAGCACTCTCTACTCCCAGGGCTTGGCAACAAACAGAATTGTGCTATCCTCTGTTCCCTCCAGGAGAGGCAGAACCAGGGAGTGCACAGGATGATGAAAGTTCTCCCACTGTTAGCTTCCCTCCAATTTGTATGAATCAGGGCCCCCACGCCTGCCCCCAGGAGGATCTGAGCCAGTGTGCACTGAGAAACTGCAGTTCAGTACACATGGGGAGCTCTTGGCTCTGGGGCTAGAGATCTGGCCACCACCATTTTAATTTTTTTCTTTTCACATTTCATCTGGGAGAGGTGTGGCCTCTAGGGAACAAAGGTCTCACAGGATAAACAGCTCACACTGAGCCCAAAAAGAGATGGGATATCTCTACCCAGGCACAGACACCTGAGAGTCAGTATAGCAGGCCCCTCCTCAAGAAGGCCAGATGGAAAAACAAGGGATGAGCAAGTTTACTGACCAAGCAGCCCTGGAAACTCCAGGACTGAGGAAAAATAGTATATAGAGATCTCAAGGTTTCTTCCTTATGATTTATCTTTTAGGTTAAAAATTTCCAATATTCTTTCATGCAGCCAAGAATACTTTACCTGGCAAGGCTGTCATTTAGAATAGAAGGAGAGATAAAGAGCTTTCAGGATAAACAGAAACTGAAACAATATGTGACCACCAAACCAGCTATGCAAGAAATATTAAGGGGGACCCTGTAAGCAAAGGAGGGAACCCAAGGAAACAATCCTCAGAAACAGGGACTATATAGGTAATGCTATGACACTAAATTCATAACTTTTTAAATAGTTACTCTGAATGTGAATGGGCTAAATGATCCCATCAAAAGACACAGGGTATCAGACTGGATAAAAAAGCAAGATCCATCTATATGCTGTCGACAAGAGATTCATTTTAGACCTAAGGACATCTCTAGACCGAAAATGAGGCAGTGAAGAACAATTTTTACCATGTATATGGTCCTCAAAAGAAAATTGAAGTAGCAATCCTCATATTGGATAAATTAGATTTTAAACCAAAGATTGTAGAAAGAGATGAAGGGGGACACTAAACCATACTTAAAAGGCCTATCCAACAAGGAGACCTAACAATTATGAATATTTATGCCCCTAATGTGGGATCAGCCAATTATATCAATCAATTGATTACCAAAGTAAAGAGATACATAGATAATAATACGCTAATAGTAGGAGACTTCAACACAGCACTCTCCACAAAGGACAGATATTCTAAGCAGAGGATCACCAAAGAAACAAGAGCCTTGAATAACACACTGAACCAAATGGAATTCACAGATATATACAGAACATTCCATCCTAATACAACTGAATACACATTCTTCTTCAGTGCACATGGAATTTTCTCCAGAATAGACCACATACTGGGTCACAAACCACATCCTAACTGATACCAAAAGATTGGGATTATCCCCTGCATATTTTCAGACCACAATGCTTTGAAACTAGAATCAATCACAAGAAGAAATTTGGAAGGAACTCAAACACTTGGAGATTAAAGAGCATCTACTAAAATATGAATAGGTCAACCAAGAAATTAGAAAAGAATTAAAAAGTTTCATGGACACAAATGAAAATGAAAGCATAACTGTTCAAAATATTTGGGATACAGCAAAGGCAGTTCAAAGAGGGAAATACATCTCAATAGAAGCCTCCCTCAAAAAATTGGAAAAATCTCAAATACACAAGCTAACCTTACCCCTAAAGGAACTGGAGAAAGAATAGCAAATAAAGCCTAAATCGAACAGCAGAAGAGAGATAATAAAGAATAGAGTAGAACTCAATGAAATAGAGACCAGAAGAACTGTAGAACAGATTAATGAAACCAGGTAGGAGCATGGTCTTTGAAAGAATTAATAAGATAGATAAACCCCTAGTCAAAAAAGATCAAGTATTAGGTGAATCTATGATAATAAATATTATATTACATAATAAGCACAATCACCATTTTATATTTCAGAGAGCATATATTCAAAGTAAAAAAAAAAACTCACATACTGTGGATGTTAAAAGTTTTGAGAGAAATTGACAGAAATGTACAGAGGGAAGTCTTACACAATATTAATCTGAGAGATTAAATTTTAAAAATATTTTGAAAATTTAAAAATATGATATTGAATTCATTTGTATATATACATATATAAACACACACATTTATGCTTATACTACAATAAATAATACAACTTGCAGCAAAATGACCATGTATTAACATGAAATCACAATCGCATATAAAATACACAATTTATGATGTTTACATTCTCTAGACCAACAAATAGAGAATCTAATTAAAAATTGTAAAATAAAACAAATTAAATTAACAATTTAAAGCTGAATTAAATACATTTTCCTTAAAATGCTCTATTGGGTTAGTAATCATCATATAATTAAATACAAATTATATAGTAAATAAAAAAAACTGGAAATATTAAAGTCTCTGGGATTTGGCCAAAACTGACCAGGGATAAATTCAGAAATTTAAATGCTTTCATATTAAATTAAAGAAAAAAAACCCTGATTACTCATTGAAAACTAACAACAACAACAAAAACAAAAAAGGAACAGGATGGTCTTCAGAATCCATGAAACTGGTTATGATTGGTTTTGAGTATAGATAATATACAGTGTTACGTTAATTTCAGGAGTACAACTCAGTGATTTGACAAGTTTAGACACTATGCTATGTTCACCACAAGTGTAGATACCATCTGTCTTATTACATCACGATTAAAATATCATTGCCTATTCCTTATGCTATACATTTTATTCCCATGATATATTCATTTCATATCTAGAAGCCCATATCTCCTTCACTCTTTCACCATTTTGCCCACCCCTACCCCCCTCCCTTCTGGTAACCATCAATTTGTTCTCTGTATTTATAGTTCTGATTTGCTTTTTGTTTGTTTATTCTTTTTTAAAAAAATTTTAGATTTGAATCATGTGGTATTCTCCAACTTATTTCACTTAGCATAATACACACTAAGTCCATCCATATTGTGTCAAATGGCACAATCTCGTCTTTTTTTTTATGGCTGAGAAATATTCTACATCCTCTTTATCCATTTGTCTATTGATGTACACTTAAGTTGTTTCCATATCTTGGCTATTGTAGATAATGTTACAATAAACATAGGATAAGCATTTAGCTTTTCAAACTGGTGTTTTTGTTTTCTTTGGGAAAATACCCAATTTTGGAGTTATTGGATCATATGGTATTTCTATTTTTAATTTTTTGAAGAAACTCCATACGTTTTTCTGCACTGGCTGCACAAATAATACATTCCCACCAACAATGTACATGGATTCCTTTTTCTCCACATCCTCACCAACACTTGTTTCTTGTCATTTTGATTTTAGCCATTCTAAGTATTGTAAAGTGATAGCTCATTGTGGCTTTGATTTGAATTTGCCTGATGATTAGTGAGGTTGAGCATCATTTCATGAGTCTGTTGGGCATCTGTATGTTCTGTTTGGAAAAATGTTTATTCAAGTCCTCTGCCTATTTTTTAAACAGCTGGCTTAGGGTTGTTTTTTGTTTTTTGTTTGGTATTGTGTTGTATAAATCCTTTTATATTTTGGATATTAACCTCTTATTGTATGTATCATTTGCAAATTTCTTCTCCTATTCAATAGGTTGTTTTTTTGTTGTTGTTGTTGGTTTCTTTTGCTGTTCAACAGCTTTTTATTTTGATGTAGTCCTAATAGTTTATTTTTGTTTTGTTTCCCTTGCCTTAGAAGGCATACCTAGAAAAATGGTGCTATGGCTGATGTCAGAGAAATTACTGTCTGTGGTTATGATTCCTTTTTTTTTAAAAATTTTTTAAAGATTTTATTTATTTATTCATGAGAGACACACACACACACAGAGAGAAGGAGAGAGAGAGAGAGAGAGAGGCAGAGACACAGGCAGAGGGAGAAGCAGGCTCCATGCAGGGAGCCCGATGTGGGACTCGATCCCAGGATCCCAGGATCCCAGGATCATGCCCTGGGCTGAAGGCAGGCAGGCGTTAAACCGTTGAGCCATCCAGGGATCTCCCTGTGGTTATGATTCCTTATGTCACTATGTACATGTTGTTTGACTTTAGGAATTGCTCATAACATCTCTAAGCTTCAGTTTCCTTTTCTTAAGAGAAGGGTAAATAATATCTATCTCAAATATTACTAAAAGGTAAATTATTATTATAGTTACTTTTTTATTGTTAATATTTTATTGATCTTTACTTTGTCAAGCATATTGACATGTTTCAAGTACTTTACTCATTTAATTCTTACAACTATCCAATGTGATGGGACATAAAATAATTCCCATTTTACAGATGAGGACAATATGACAAATAAAATTTACATAAATTATTCAAAATCACACTTGAAAGATCCTTTTGAAAAATGGCTCCAATCCATTTTATGTGCTCCTTAAATGTTTATTTCTCTACTTTCTCCCATCTGCCCTTGCCTATTTTTTATCTTACAAAAATAGGAAAATTTGCTTAACTTTCTAACCAACTCTGCAGATATTGACTATTTCTCTACAGGAGAAATCCAAAACTCCTACTTTTCAGGTAAAATCATATAGCACCAAGGTGACAGAAAAATCAAATTTTAAAAAAGAAACAAAGACAAGCACACACATACACAATTATATTTTTAAGGAAGATACATTTGTTATCCTATTCCTAACACATATTTCACTTAGGTTTACAAACAAGCCAGCCCTATTATAAAGCAGAGTTGTTTATGCTTTCAGGGACTGAGATGATGACCTCACTGATCTTTTTCATTACTATGGTACTGAAGAGCTGTTTTCTGGATTTTATTAGGCCCCAGGGGATCCCAAATGGAGAAGAGTATAATTAACTCTTCACCATCAAATACTTACATTAAATGATCCTGGCAATAAAAGAGTGCCTGGTAGCAAATGGCATCCAGTACTTCCTGCCTAAGTACAAAGAATTGCCTGAGGATATCAAGTAATCGAGTACATTTATTTTGGGAAGATCTGTATGAGATGGAGGAGACAGGCAAGTGCAATTATCTCAAGTAGCAAGCACTTTTGAGGTTAATAACTTTTTCAAGACTGATTATAAAGCACAGATTAAATATAAAAACTTAAGCTCCTAATCTCTTTTTTGGGACTGAATCAAGTATGTAGAATTGTTCTCCAGGTGAAAGAGAATGTTTTTTTTTTTGTTTGTTTGTTTTTATGATTTGAATCAGGATTGAAATTTTAAAAAGAGGGTGAATTTTGAGAATTTGATGGTATAAATGGTGATAATATGATAACACTATTAGAAATACATGCCAGACAGCATGTTGCATTTCATACAATTAACTTGCTTCATTTATGAGATTTTTTCAAGTTTTATTTAAATTCCTGTTAGTTTCATTTATGAGATTATAATAATGACAATGACACAGTGACAATGATTCTGTGAAATGGGTAATATCTGGTCAGATAAAGAATTGGATGCTCAGAACTGTTCCCTTGCCCAAAGCCACATTGTTGGTAAGTTCTAGATTTTTCTAACAGTGGCCTTTCCAGCAACAAAGCTGAGTGTTTTCACACATTAGATGTGTTAATACCCAGGATTTGAAATCTGATTTTACTGAATATACATTTTGTATCATAGGGCAAGTTACTTAAACTCTGAAATTTCCAATGGTGATATGAATTTCAAAGCTATTATTAAGTTGGAGTGGAAATAAACAATATGGAAATTATAATGCCTACAAGTGCACATAAATCTTAATATTCTTCATACATTACGCCTTAATGTTAACCTATGTTACTTTAGCCATTTATTTTGATAATATAAACCAAGATCATTTGTAAGATATAATGTGTGGGAAAAGAACATGGCCTCATTTCTACATATACAGCAAACAAACTAAAAACAACCATCAAAAGGCACATAATTGGATAATTGATTACACAGATAAACGGCAAGGGTCATGTGAAAAATGCAGAATACTCTGTATTATTTTTGATATTTTATAAATGAGAAGCTTTTTTAAATGTGCACTTTGAGTTTTGATAAAAGCAAAGCATCATTTTACTTAGTAGTATCCTAACAGAATTTGTTGGTAATAGAGGAGTGTTCTGTTAAATAGCTCCCCCCTTTCTTGTTCCTACTGTTGTGACTTAAAGCATATATTTGGGCAAACAGAGAATGTTCATTTTACTTAGAAGTATCATGCTAGAGGTGAAACAAACTGGAGTCATCATTTTGACCATTAAGAGACTCACATATATAGTGTTTCCATTGTTAAAATAGTGAGTTTTTATACATTTAAAAAGGAGTTAATAAAATTTATCCCATTTAGGTGAAGAATTTGTTGAATATCAAAATATTATCACTTCCCAGGAGAATAATGTATTGACTATTATGAGTTTAATATTATATTTTTATGATTAAAGCACATCATATCCTCAGGTAAATATTTCATTATTTTAACTCAGTAATGGGCATGAAAGTCAATTGTTTTGTTCAGGTTAAGATAGGCTAAAATTGACTTTTATCAGTGTGAAGAATATTAAGGAGTTTCCAAGGGCTTATAATTACCTTCCAGAGGAAGTTATATTCCAAGGGACATTTTCAGAGAAGTAAACAAAAGAGACCTGAGGGAAACAACCATCTCCTTTCAACATATCCTGAGCTCTCACCAACTCAATTTCTCTCACATAGTAAGTTATATGCAACTCGAAGGTATTATTCTTTTAATGATTTTTTGGCTCTAATTCTTAACTTTAGGATACTCATTTAAAGCTCTTGAGAGTTTAAAGGTAAGTTAAATTTGACTGCATATTTTACACAAATACTTTAACTTGGGCTTTTTTAGGAGTCATAATGCTAATTTAGAATATTGAACTCATGCAAAATCTGAATCAGATTTAGGAGATATTAAAATACAGACATGTAATTAGTTCACCTTTATCTAAAATAACCAAATATTGTTAAAAACACAAATATTGCAAAAGTTACAAAAAAGTGTATATAAATTAAAACATTTCATTATGTAATTTTCACACATGAAACAAAGTTAAAAATGTACAATTTCTCCTGTTAGAAATGGTTCCAAATAAAATTTTATACAATCAGATAAAATATATGAGTAAATGAGGATAAACTATTAAATCATTAACATGATTCAGTTTTTCTAAAAATCATTTCATATGCATTTTAGTAAATAATATCTCTATGTACTTATAAAGTACTTTAGTGTGTGTGAGATATTGACCAAAAGGAATACTATTTTTTCCTCTTTTCTACCTAGAATATTCTTCTGTATCTTTAATTAGCTAAATCTCATGGTCAAAATCAAATCACACCATTTGTACTACAGATCTGGTGACCACTTCCACATTATTGGACACTTTTTAAATGTCATTTTATATTAGAATTTAAGTCTTCAGTGTTTATATTACAAGGTAGTATAGAATAGTGATTAAGATCACTGGTCCTACAGTCAAACTATCTGGGTTCAAACCCAGTCCTGCCACCACTTACAGTGTGCCCAGGGCAAGTTACTTAAGTTTCTCTGTGTTAATTTCCCCTTTGTAAATGGGTATAATAGGATTTAGAAGGTTTTTATGAGAAACAAATAACAAAATATGCGCACTAAAAGCAGGGCTGTGTGTCTGTGTACATGTGTGTAAATGGGTGCGCATTTTGAATAATGATTTAGAATGTAAGTTTCTTGTTGATTGAGTTTATGATCTACTGATACTTTTCAGCACATCCAAAGTGCTAGCTTAATAATTAAAATTACAGTGGTAAGATAAAAAAATAGTCTCTGATTATTCTACCTAGAATACTGCAGAAGCTTCATTTTATTTTAATATACATTTATTAACATCAATAAAGTGAAAACTTTAGAATTACAGAATCAAATATATGTTCCAATATTGGGACAATGAATCTAAAATTCTAACTAGGGAAACATACATTGTAAACACACTAAATATGTAAAATAGTATCAGTATATTAAGGATATGGAAATGGAGAAAAGACAGTAATTAATTTTTTCTTTAGGTCATGAGGAAGTCTTCTCAGAGGATGTGAAATTTGTGCAAGATTTTGAGGAATGAATGAGTTTCAGATACACAAGAGTATCAGCTCAAAGACAGAAAATGCAGGTGCAATAGCTAGATGTGGAGATATCTATACAGATGTAGGTATAGACATAGAGATAGAGATATTTCTTTTATTGCTTTGTTGCTAGAGGCTAATGTCCAAAAGAGGAAGAGATAAACAGAGGGTCACAGAGGTTGATGTGAAAACCGGGGAAAAGCTCTTTCAACTCTATCCTTTCGATTTTGGGGCCAGTTTTAGAGATCCCACTTGTAGTTGGCATGTGGAGGGGAGGAACTGAGCTTGGAGATAAGAAACTAAAACTAGTTTTAAGATCATTGCTACAGTACAGGGTGGATGATGAAAAGGACAAAATCAAGGCAAATTTGTAGGCAATTGTAATAATGATAAAATTAATAATGGCTACTACTTACCAAATATACCCCATGTCTTATCAATATACACATTATATCCATCCATCATCTCATTTCAACATCACAATAGCTCTATAAACTAAATAAATCATTACTTCTGTTTTAAGATTAGGAAATTGAAACTTGGGTTTATGATTTGCCCAGTGTCACAGTGGTAGTACATGACAGATCTGGCAAATGTATCTAGAGACCTTATAGTCTAAACCACTAAGCTAGTTCATAAAAAGATGATACTTTTCCTAGGAATACATGAAAGATAAAAATAATCAGATCTGTGAGACAGTTGGATTTAGGAGATTCAAGAAGAAGGTAGAATCTAAGACGACTTAATAGATTTTTTACATGAATGGTGGGATGAATGAGTTACACAAAGAATCCAGGATGAGAACTGGTTAGTGGAGAACAAGGCTAATGAGATAAACTGTGGTTACTGAATTTTGAAGAAGTTGAGGAACACTTGGATAAAAATGGGCAATGGCAGTTGAATAAATAGGTCTAGAGCTCAGAACAAAGGGGATCTCTGGGTGGCTCAGCGGTTTAGCGCTGCCTGCAGCCCAGGGCGTGATCCTGGAGACCCGGGATCGAGCCCCATGTCATGCTCCCTGCATGGAGCCTGCTTGTCCCTCTGCCTGTGTCTCTGCCTCTCTCTCTCTCTCTCTCTCTCTCTCTGTGTGTCTCTCATGAATAAATAAATAAAATCTTAAAAAAAAAGTTTGTTTAATAAAAAATTATTAAAAAGTTTTATGGCACTTCCCTAAATAGGATCACAAATTATTATGAAGCAGTACTTAAAAGATATTAAATAAACTTTTACTGGAGGCCAAAAGTCCAAGAAAATTTTGTCCATTAGCACAAAGAAAACTAAATTTTAATTTTGTACTAGCTTATTTTGATATTCAAACTCATTTTTAAATAAATTCATTTTAATCTTAGCTAGCTTAATATATTTATATTAACTGTAATATATGAAATATAATAATTATATTAGCTTTATATATTTATATTAAAATTTCCTCTCAGGTTCCTGGGTAGCTCAGTGGTTGAGTGTCTGCCTTTGGCTCAGGTCGTAATCCTGGGTCCTGGGATTGAGTCCTGGATTGGGCTCCTGCGGGGAGCCTGCTTCTCCCTCTGCCTATGTCTCTACCTCCCTCTGTGTCTCTCATGAATAAATAAATGAAATCTTTAAAAATAAAATAAAATAAAATAAATTCCCTCTCAAAATTCTTTCCCAAGACCTTCTACAACTTTTTTTTTTTTTTTAACATTATGATTTTTTCCTTTGTTTTCTCTTTAAACAACCAGCCTTGCTTTAGGATGAAATTACTTTCTTTTCCCTCAACAACAAAAAAATGCATTTCTTTTCTCAAACCTTATCTTACTAAAAATATATCATATTTTACTGGCAAAAAGAAACATGTTTCTTATTTCTAGTAGCTTTAATTATATATATTAATTAGAAATTTTAACCCTTAAAAACCATAATTTCTAGTGAAAACTAAGAAATAAGCAATTGTGAACTGTTTGCTATACCAGAATTCTTTAGATTGGCAAATTTATGAATATACTTCATAATTGCTAAAAGCATATGCCTTTTTCAGTTTCCCAATGTAGTATTAACACATCCAAATATCTTTTAGTTTTTGACAGAGAATGAGAGGGAGAGAGAGAGAAAGCACAAGCAAGGGGAGCCACCAAGGGAGAGGGAGAAGCAGGGAGCCTGACATGGGGCTACATGCAGGACCCTGGGATTATGACCTGAGTCAAAGGCAGCCGATTAACTGACTGAGCTACCCAGGTGCACCTAGTGCTGAGTGTTTTGTGTAAGTGATGAATCACTAAATTATACTCCTGAAACCAATATTACAGTATATGTTAGCTAACTAGAATTTAAATAAAAACTTGAAAAAAAAAAACTTAAGAAACTCAACACTCAAAACCAAATAATCCAGTCAAGAAATGGGCAGAAAACATGAGCAGATATTTCTCCAAAGAAGACATACAAATGGCCAACAAGCATGAAAAAATGCTTCACATCATTTGGCAGCAGGGTAGTACAAATCAAAACCGCAATGAGATACCACCTCACACCAGTAAAAATGGCTACAGTTAACAAGTCAGGAAACGACAGATGTTGGCAAGGATGTGGAGAAAGGGGAACCCTCTCACACTGCTGGTGGAAATGCAAGCTGGTACAGCCACTCCAGAAAACAATATGAGGATTCCTCAAAAAGTTAAAAAAAAAAAAAAAGCTACCCTACAACCCAGTAATTACAACTACTTGAGCACTTGCAACCTAATGTTTATAGCAGCAATGTCCACAATAGCCAAACTACGGAAAGAGCTGAGATGTCCATTGACAGATGAATGGATAAAGAAGACATACATACAATGGAATACTACTCAGCCATCAAAAAAAAGAAATCTTGCCATTTGCAACAACATGGATGGAACTAGAAGGTATTATGCTAAGCGCAATAAGTCAGAGAAAGACAGCTATCATATGATCCCACTCATATGTGAAATTTAAGAAACAAAACAGAGGATCATAGCGAAAGAGAAAAAAAAGATGAAATCAGAGAGGGAGACACACCATGAAAGACTCTTAATCATAGGAAACAAACTGAGGGTTGCTGGAGGAGCAGGGGGTAGGGAGATGTGGTGACTGGGTGATGGACATTAAGGAGGGCATGTGATATAATGAGCACTGGGTATTATATAAGCTTGATGAATCACTGAACTCTACCTATGAAACCAATAATACACTATATGTTAATTAATTGAATTTATTTTTTTTAACGAGAAAAAAAATTACATTTCACTGGCTTCTACTTCAACCTGTGCCCACTAATTTTTATATCTTTTTGGTCTCCAAAATCCCTCTAGCAAAGCCTTTATTTACACAAAACAAGACAAACAAACTTGTGCACCTTAACACACCTGCAGTAATCAAAACGTGTCATTGTGGACTGGCCAAGAGAAGTCCCCATGCACTACATCAGCAATCCCGAATGTGGACTGAACCAGCAGACTCCATTCAGGGAGACTTTGGGCAGGAAATGGGGAAAGGACCAAACCAGTAAGCTCCAGTAAATAAGGACTTTATTCTGGAACTGGGGAAGAGATTCCAACATGGACTTATGGACTGAATCAAGGGCTAGGGACGTGCTCCATTAAAGCCTCCTGTGAGTCTAGACTGACTTACTAACCCTGGACTGGAAAGCCAATTAGATCAATAGCTTGAATGCAAGAACAGAGCTGAAACCAAGAGGACTTACCAATAGCCCTCTGAAAGGGCAAGGGCAAGAAAAACAGTGAACTCAAAAGGGCTTTTGGATGTTATACCTGTGTTTCTCGTCCCTGAATGTCATTCACTTTGGCTCTCAAATCTGTTAAGAAACAAAATTCAACGGAATAAATTTTAAGATCTAATTTATTAAATGATTCATGTTTT
This sequence comes from Vulpes vulpes, assembly GCF_048418805.1. NCBI lineage: Eukaryota > Metazoa > Chordata > Mammalia > Carnivora > Canidae > Vulpes > Vulpes vulpes. The sequence continues at coordinate 65,058,407 of NC_132781.1, forward strand.
GCATAGCTTCCCACCCAGCACTTAGAGAAGAGCTCTCTTGGCTTACAAAGCGATAAAGGTGTTGTGAATACATGGCATTTTCTCTGCCACAGCCTGGCAACAGTGTTTGGTACCCAGTACTTCCCAGCAAATACTATTTTTGAAAAAGAATGTTATTTATCAGCTGGGGGGAGGGGGCAATGTTTAACCATGAACTTTTAAAACTTTGTTTCTTATATTTCTTATGCTTTCTTTTTACAGGCAGATACCCTTGAAAAGTAACAATTTTTTTAAAAGATTTTATTTATTTATTCATGAGAGACACAGAGAAAGAGAGAGGCAGAGAGACAGGCAGAGAGTGAAGCAGGCTCCATGCAGGGAGCCTGATGTGGGACTCGATCCCGGGTGTCCAGGATCACGCCCTGGGCTGAAGGCAGGAGCTAAACCGCTGAGCCATCCAGGGATCCCAAAAGTAACAAATATTAACAGGAAATATGGTAGTACCAATACCATCAAATCATAACCCAGTGCTGTCATAAATTTACTTTTGAGGCCTGGCAAACCCAAGATCAACTTAAAATTTATTACCTATTGTATTGGAACTCTGTGGTATTTATAAATCCCAAGACTTTTGGTAAAAGCAAAATAATAATAATATTTAAATATATACTCCTTCCCAGTGATGCTCAGGAACATCCCAGAACCACTAATGTATTATTACCCTCTCATATTAGGACAAAACTATTGTTAAAATTATGCATGGTGGCAGGTCAGTGGACTCTCTTGTTTGGGTGGAGAAGAGCCAGAAACCTACTATATCTCAGACACGCTTAATTACACAGAAAAAAAATCCTGAAGTCTCTAGTTTCTTACCACATAATTTGGCAAAGTATTTACACACTCCTCATCAGCACTCCATGCTCATAGGCCTTATTTTTCTTTGTCAGCTTAAGGTGATTGCATGTGCTTTTTTCCTGGCTGGAAAGTTCGCCTCTTCTCCAGATTAATTCTCCCTTATTTCCCAGGGCAAACATTTCTAAGCAGCTTGACTCTGTCAAGTTCCTTCTATTTATAGATATATCCCTGCTTCATAGCACTTACCACCAATGAAAATTTCAACTTGTTGGTATGATTGTTTGGTCAGTATCTATCTTTTCCCCTCACTTCTAAGGACCATGAAGATAGCCACAAGTTTTAATATTCATTAGATTCCGCAGTGCACAGTGTCTGCCAGATATTCAATAAGTATTTTTGAATTAATTATTTTTGCCTTCACAACATTGTCCTTTATGTTAGTACGTACAAGTGTAATGAAAAACAAAGCAGAACAAATAACAAAATCAATAGCAGCAACACTTTGTTCTAGAAAACAAAAAGTTGGTAGCTAGCCAAGCAAGGACTTGCACATTTCCTCTTTTGTTCTATGATACATTTTGACATAGTGAAGAATATAGCTGGGATTAGTCTGGGTAGTATGGACATTTTAACAATATTAATTTTTACAATCTGTGAACACAGAATATCTTTCCATTTATTTGTGTCTTCTTCAATTTATTTCATTAATGTCGTATAGTTTTCAGTGTACAGTTCTTTTTACCTCTTTGTTAAATTTATTCTGAGGTATTATTTTTGATGCAATTATACATGGGTTGTCCTCTTAATTTTCCTGATAGTTTGTTAGTGTATAGAACACAAAAGATTTTTGTATATTGTTTTTGTATCCTGTACCTTTGTAACTTTTTAAAATAAAAAGTATTTTGCATGAGGCAGGATAGGGGTGGAGTTGGAAGACTTGAAAAGAAATAAAGGTAAGAAATCGCATATCAGAGAAGGTGCAGGTTAAATCGTGGCCACTGACTCCAGAGACTTCTGATTTTAATCTGTGAAGAGAGGTTCAGCAAGTGCTGGTGGGCCTCATGAAGCCTCATAAACCTGAGCTTCTTGGATAGTCTCTGTTTTTCTAGAACTACAGAGAAAGCAGAATAACTGCTTCGGTTCCTGTGAAATTGGGAAAACAACATCTTTTGAAGTAGGACTTAGGATATATACCCAAGCTCTAGCACTTCTTATAATGAGAGCTAAAGAGATATGAAAGTATCTTCATTAGAGCAATGCTCAGAATAGGAAATGACATGTCACCAGTGTTAAAGTTCATCAGAGCACTCTATCTCCTATACTTTACCTACCTCCAGTTTGTTTCTTTTACCCAGCCTTTGTGTCAGTTCCTCTTTCCCACCCTTCCTCTGTGGTCTCCTCCTTGTGGTCTGTTACATATAATTTAGATAGAATAATTTACCTGTCACAGCTAGTAACTTAAAGGAAGGAAGTACTGTGTGTTAAGCTACTCTTCAGTTTTCAGTTAAGAAGACCCAGTGCAGTTATGGGGCTTGTTTAAATCCCCCCTGCAATGAACGGGCAGCACGTTGGTTACACTCCCCTTACTCCAAAGTCCAATGCTTTTATTATCTATCCCAGCAATCTTTGCCTGAGGAAATGATGTGTATAATTCAATAGACCAATGGAAAGTGCTGATGATATTTAACATGTAAACAGCATATATGAAATAAATCCTGTGAGATCTTATTAATTTTGAGACTCTTCCTTCTTCCACTCTTTCTTAATGCCCAGGAATGTGATCTAGTGCTGTTGGACCTATAATAATAAAACTAATTTATTTAATAAAATATCTATTTTTTAATAGATATTTTTTTATTTGAGAGAAGAGAGAAGAAAGAGAGAGACAGCAGGAACAGGGGTGGGGAGTGACAGAGGGAATGGGAGAAACAGACTCCCCCGCTCAGCAGGGAGCCTTAGAGCTCTATCCCAGGACCCTGGGATCATGACCTGAGCCTAAAGCAGATGCTTAACTACCTGAGCCACCCAGGAGCCCCAATTTATTTTTACTTTTATTAATGTTATTAAAACAAAGACTTCTTAACATGCTTCCCTTTGTTTAAAATCTAGTTTCTGAAAAATGGACGAGAAGCCGGATATCTACCGGAGGGAGTTAGTGGATGTTCAGGGTGTCCCCCTCTTCTGGAGCATTGCTGAGGAGTGGTCCCAGGTGGAGTCATTTGAGGCCCGACCTGATGACCTTCTGATCTCAACCTACCCCAAATCTGGTATGATCTTTTTATTTATTTGTACTCACTGATGCGTACTTTTACACATAGACCCATATATATATATAAGCCCATTGATCTTCTAATCATTAGTCAAGGGAATGCAGTAGCAGTTGCTGGGAGAATTTTGTCTCAAATCAGATAAACTGACTATTCTAAAAGGCCTGCAAACGAATGGGGGCTAACCTGTGGGAAAATTAATGCTGTCATTTTATTTTCCTTTTCAAATTCAAATAAAAATTCTTAAAACTGCATATCTTAGATGATTTGGATACATTGGAATTACATACCTATACCTTCTATGCATTTTAATGTTTACATATTTTATCCATTGTATTTTAAATATATTTTGTAAAATGTTAATATTTTATTATTTTAAAATTTTTATTTTATAAATGCATTTAGAAATATTTTGTTACAAAGTTAAACAGCTGCTGACTCAATAGATGATCTCAGAAAGGAGAAATTAAGATGACTCAATAAGAATCAATAATTTTTATTTCTCCAGATCTTTTTATGACAGTCTTCTAAATTATCCAGTGATAAAGGTCAGAGAGATATCAGATAATTGTTTTTCTCTTGCCTTTTATCCAATTAACTTACTTGAGCTCCTAATCAATCAACTGTTCCAATTGCTAAATTCTCTAACGTCTACTTTCCTTTATATTTCTGCTTCATTTCTTAAAGGAATTAAGGACAAGAAGTTTTTAATAAGTACATTGACTACTAATGGTTTTATATTATAAATATTAAAAATACTACATAGGGCTATGCAACAAAGCCTGGGAAGAAACACCTGAATTTTTGAAGGTTGTAATATCAAAATTATAATACTCCAGGAAACCTATCAGGAAATAAGCAAATGTACAATACAGACCTTTGAAGAAATAGAAAACAAGCTTGTTTTGGTAAAAGCTTTGTTTTTTCTTTCTTACTATTTATATTGCTCTCCGAGCTGATTCACCAAGCCCAAATTGTTTGGGACCCAAACTACCTTTCATCTCCTTGTTGAGATACAAGTTGAGAAAAGGCAAGGCACCTACAGAAAAATGCACATGCTCTTTTTGTTGTTGTTATTTTAAAAATTATGTTCGCAAGCAGGAAACCATTAAAATCACCTTTGGAAGGTACCATTATACAAACAATTCATTTATGAAAGTGCTCTTTGAAGCTGGATTTCTTCTGACATATTCAAAGATAGGTGGCTACATGGCTACACATAAAATAATTATGTGGTCATTTTTTTCTTTGATTTTTTTTTCCTTTTACTAACTGTTGAGAACATGTCTTAAAGTTATTAATATATCAATTCCTTGTTAATTTTGTTGGAAAGGATCCAAGCTAACTTACTCCGTATATGAGGCAAATCATGTGCTTCTTTTTTTTTTTTTTTGCAAAAATTACAGAATATCAACATTTCCAATTTGAAGCATAGCTAAAATGGCATTTCTTTCCATTAGATTTCAGTGGCTACAATTTGAACCATCCACCGACAGGAAATGAAATGTATTCTACTGTACTTTAGAATATAGGTTTCTTTTTCTTCAGACTACAAAATCTTCAAGGATAGTATCAATTTGACCCACCTTTTTTCTTAGCACTGTAATAGTCTGTGTTATAAGGATGAGAGAGATAGTCTCATACTAATGATTTAGGGATAAGGAAGGGGCACCTGGGTGGCTCAGTACTTGGCTCACCCACCCCTTGGCTCAGGTCATGATCTTGTGGCCCTGGGATCAAGTCCCACATCAGGGTCCCTACAGGGAGCCTGCTTCTCCCTCTGCCTATGTCTCTGCCTCTCTTTGTCTCTCATGAATAAATAAATAAAAGTCTTAAAAAAAGAAAGTATGAGGAGGAAGAACTGTCTATCAGAAAGGACTAAAAGAGAGGCCTAAAGTACTGTAATTTATGGAACCAATCCAAAGGCACATGCTTATGCAGGTCATTCATCAAATATCTATTCAGTGCATAGATTAATTATTTAATTTAATTTTTTAGTTTCCACTCATGAATATTCAATTTAGAGACTATCATTCATTACATGTTTGGTAAAGAGGAAGGGATGGAAACAGTTAAAAAGATTTTTTCCTCCTATCTTTTAATTGATTTTTTAGCCCAGCATCAATAACCTGATCATTGAATACTGTAGGAAGTCAAATAGGCCAAATACTTATATAGAGATTTATGATGATATTATCTCTCTATAAACTTATAAGTGGAAAATGTATTTAATAGTGAACATCATAGCTTAGCCTAGCCTACCTTAAATGTGCTCAGAACAGTGACATTAGCTTGCAACTGGGCAAAATTACCTAACACAAAGTCTATTTTAAAGTAAAGTGCTGAATATCTCATGTAATCTATTGAATACTATACCATAAGTGAAAAAAAGAATGATTGTGCGGTATAGACTGGTTATAAGGTTTCCATTGTTTGCCCTCATTATTGCCTGGCTGCCAGGGAGCTGCAATGCAACATCACGAGAGAGAGAGAGCTTCATATTGCTTATCACTAGCCCAGAAGAAGATCGAAATTTGAAATTCAAAGGTCATTTCTACTAAACACTTGAATTACACATAATTGTGAAGTTTAAAAATTGTAAGTTGAACTATTGCCAAGTAGGGGGGCTATCTATATTTTGAATACCTTTCTCAAGATTAGTGAGACACAATCTTATAAAGACCAGGGTGACTCCAACCACTTAATGATCTACTGTCTTATGTTTGTGAATAACACACTATTCATCACAAATGCATCACAAAGTTCTCTTTTTATCCTTTTTTCACACCTCCACCAAATGTTTTTTTCCCTCAAATACTCTTCAATCCTAAAGTCTAATAATATTTTTAATATTAATAAGAAATTTACAAATTGCTAGTCGGACCAATTGAAATCCACCTCTTCCTTCTCCATTCCACTCAGGAGGGTGTGCTACATGATTTATACACTGTCTCTTAAATTACCCATGTTTTACTTCCTTATTATGGCTTAACTTTATGATTGTTTTAATCAAATTTACTCTCTCACATTCACACATACACAATACATATGTATACGTTCAAGATAGATAAAAATGTCTCGTTGGAAAAGGAGAATGGAAAGGAAGACCACATTTTTGTTTTTGATATTATACAACTTCTCTACCTATATTGACCCTCTTATGCTCTTTTTGACAGAAAAGTTTAAAGGTGTTCCATTTTTTTTTCCTTTAGGGACAACCTGGGTCAGCGAAATATTGGATTTGATCTATAACAATGGAGATGCAGAGAAATGTAAGCGGGATGCAATATACAAACGAGTGCCGTTCATGGAATTGATAATTCCTGGATTCGAGAATGGTATTTTCCTTGAATGTTCCTTTTCATCATAGGAATAAATCCCCCTAACATTTTGTGGTGACAAGAGGAGTCATGATGGAATTGATATAGACAGACCTTGGACATTTGAATCATAAATGTCTATAATAGAAGAAGAACTTGATTCTACTAATAACCATATTATATGCCTCTTACACTCAAAGACAATATCTGCATAAGGGAAAATTTTGATGAGTATATTTTTTTCTTAATAGCACAGATGGAAGTCTTCAGCATTTAAATGTACAATCATTATATACAGAAAATTCAATGTTTGTTCCAGAATAAGATCATGTCTACTGCTTATTAGCTGATATTCACAGACTTGAGAAACAGAATTATGGATGGTCTTGCATTATTAAAATTTTAAGGATTAGTTATAAACCTTATGGCTTAGTTTGATCTTATAAATTAAATAAAGAAAGCTGGAAAGGGATTTTGAAATATTCTAGTTCAATTTCCTCATATTGTAAATGAGTACAAGAGAAGATAAATGAAGGAAAATTTTGGATGTCTTGACATTGGCCTATTGATGTTTCTACCTCAGCAAGACATTATATATGAGGCTGGCTGCCTGGGAGCCTGGCCCATTAAATATGTTATATATATAATATGATTTTACAGTTATTGTCTGTTATACATAGAAAATAAAATATACATATACATACATTTTCTATGCATAGAAAATAAAACAGTATAACTAACCAGAATTTATCATTTTTTAATCTTGTTATAGATATTATAGATGTCCAATGCTATATAGTCATTTCAAGCCATATAGTGCGGTTAATGTTTACAAAGCCTTAGATTATATTGTAATTGACCTTTGTGATTCCACATTTATAATAGAATTTAACTTTTGTTCTTGCAGGTATAGAGTTGTTGAAAAAAATGCAGCCTCCTAGATTAGTGAAAACACACCTACCTGTTCAACTTCTCCCTTCTTCATTTTGGAAGAATAACTGCAAGGTAGCAAGTTAAAAAAAAAAAAAAAAAAGAAAACCTTATTTGTGTTGAAATTTCTTTTACTCATCATGCAGAAATTATGATGGGAGATTCCCACCTCTGGATAAAGCATGCCAAAAATAATGATGTGGTCTCTATATCCAATGGTTGAAATAATACCATTGGAGACCAGTGCATTATATAGATACAGACTTAGTGCCCAAGCACTGGTTATCTCTAGGTTTTCTGTTCTCTAAAATTTCTCTTTCTATCAAAATCTCTTCACTATCTACTTTAAATATTTAATTTAATTATTTAAATAATACTAGAAATGCTTCCTCATGAATTCAATATAATTGTAATTTATAAATATGGATTTATAATTATATATAAGTGGATTTGTTTTAGGCTTCTTTTTAAAATAACCATTTTAATTCAAGTATAACATTTATGGAAAAATGTACATAAATCCTAGGCACACATCTTGATGAATTTTTACAAAGTGAGTGTACCCATGAAACCAGCACCCAGATCAAGAAATAGAACATTACCAGCCACCCAAAAGCTCGGTTTTTTCACATTCTGGCAACAATCCCTATCTTCAAAGATAACTACTATCCTGATGTTTTTACCATAAATTAGTTTGCCAATTTTGTTTGTAATAAGAAAATATATATAATCTTGAATATTTAATTTATTTCATTGAACATAATATTTACTAGATCAATTCTTATTCTTGTAACTTTGTCTTTGTTTTTTTAATGTAACCTGCTGGATCACAAAATGTGGTACCCTGAGCAAAAATAGCAGGTTAGAGAAGCAAATCTCAGGCTAAATTCAGACTACCGAATCAAAGACTGTGGGGATGAGGTTCAGATCTGAGTTATAATAAAAACTCTAGGTGAATTTGAGCCATGATAATGTTTGAAAACCACTGATATAAGGCATTCCATTATGTTTATTTGAATATTTCACGACCTACTTACCCACAGTACTATTATTGGTGGACAGTTGGGTGGTTTCTGTTGTCAGTAATTAAAAAAGTACTTCAATGCACATTCTTATATAAGTTTCCATTACACATACACATACATATACATATTTCTCTTGGTTTTATATCTTGGAATGGAATTAAGGTGTCCATTTGTCCAGCTTTAGGCGATCGAAGACTTTGCTGAGTTTGATATTTTCAAATATCTTTTCAAATCACTTGGATCAATTTACACTTTGACCAGTAGTGTGAGAGTTTAAGTTACTCTATATCCTCATTAACAAACATATAGGTACAAATATTTATTTTTAGACATACTAGTAGATGTATGGTGGCATTTCATTGTGGTTTTCTTTGTATTTCCCTAATGACTAATAATTAAAGGACTTTTACATAGCTTAGATACCTTCTCCGAGGTATCTGTTCAAGTGCCATGCCTTTTTTCCTGTAAGGGCTTCTTTTTTTCTATTAGTAAGGTAGAAATTCTTATATATTCTGGTACAATTCCTTTGATGAAATCATTGGACATTTTATATCTTAATTCATTCTATTTTTCCTTTTTTTTTACTTTCTTAACTTCTTTTTAAAAATTCTTAATTTTGAGGTTGGTCATTATATCAGTTTTTCCTTTATTTTCTATTTTTTGGTGTGTCTTTGTTTAAAAAATGCCTTGCCCAAAGTTATGAAGATATTCCCACTTCTGTTTACTTCTATTGGCTTTATTGTTTCGGTTATCACGTTAGATCTAAGAATCTATTTAATATCTATAAGTATCAATGTCCTTTTTAAAATTTTCTGATATAATAGTAATTCTCTCTTTTCCTCTCTCTCTTTTTCATGCACACACACACAAACACACTATTTTCTGAATGTTTATTACTAGCATATGGACAACTAAATCTTTTATCCTGTAAACTTGCTAAATTCACATAATAGACCTAACAGATTTTTTTTGGTAGATCCAATCATTGTTCTACATAGATGTTCATGCTTTTAGAAAATAAAAAATACGAAATATTCTTACTTCTTTTTTCCTAATCTGGATGCTATTTACTTATTTTTCTTGACTTATTGAACTGGATAGAACATCTAATATAATACTGAATAGGAGTGAGGAGATGCTCTTGTCTTGCCCTTGATCTTAAGGAATATTCATATGGTGATGTCACCCAGAGGTTTTTTGTTTATTCCACTGACCTAACTGAGAAAGTTCTGTTCTATTCTTACTTTGCTGAGTTTTTAACAGGAATACATGTTGGATTTTTGTCTAATGTTTTTTTCTGTGTCTATTAAGACCAATCATATGATTTTCCATTATTTTAGTCTGTTACTATGATTAGTTGTCAGTTGACTTTGAAGTGTTAAAACAATCTTTCACACCTTTTATTTAATTATTGATTGTATTAATTTATGATATGTGTTAATAGTTTTCTTTTATATATTATTGGGGCCAATTTGCTGATTTTTAAAATAATTTGTGTCTTCGGGAGATACGGACCTGTACTTTCTTTCCATTGTAATATCTTTATCATTAGAGAATAATCTCTTTGGTATTAGAGTAATTCTGGCTTCATTAAATGAGTTGGAAGGTATTTATTCTTTTTCAATTTACTGGAAGTATTTGGTTGGAATTGGTACTGTTTCATTCTTAATATTTTGTTCAATTCACCAGCAAAGTGATCTAGGCCTGGAATTTTCTTCATCTGAAAAGATTTGTAACCACAAATTCAGTGTCTTTCATATAAATATTTATGTCTTCCATGTTCTTCAATGTCTTTCATTATTCAGATCATGTATTTTTCCTTGCATGCTCTTTCATAGTTTATGCATTTTAAAGACTTGATTCATTTCACTTAAACTGTTAAATTTTTGTAATAAAGTTGTTCATGATATTCCTTTAAAATTCTTCTCATATATGCAAAATCTGTACTAATGTCACTTTCTCATTTTTCATATTTTTCTATCAGCTATAGAGAGAAGGATGTTAATATCTGACTATATTTTTTTAATTTCTCCTTGGAATTCCATTGTAATTCTGTTTTAGCTTCCTGTAAGCGAAATTCTTAAATAAGTACATAATCAATAAACATTTATAGAAGTGCTACTGTGTATGTACCAGATATTGTAATTGTCATTATAAATGCAAACACAAATAAGACATCCTCTGCCATCTGAGTATGTTATCTTGTTTAATTTTTATGAATACTATTGGGCTTTGTCTTCTTGCCAGTCACTTCCCTTTGCCCATATTATGCAATGGTTTAATATGTCAGTGATCTCTGCAGTGTATGTCATATGGTATAAGAAGTAAGCTTAATGGATTTCAGTGGACTTGCCTGAAAACCTAATTACCACTGAGACATAGCAATGTCATTTCTATTGGAAAATATGTTCCTGTTTTCAAACAGATTTAAGGCTCTATGCATAAAGTAAATTTTAATCTCACACAAAATTATAAACAGCAATAATTGGTATGTAGCCATGATCATGAACAGAATGAAGAATGTTTAATCATTGTTGATTAAATGTACCCAAATTATAACTTATTTTCAGTTAAAAATAAGACATTTTTTTTTTCAGCTTTAAAAGTTTTACTTTAGGGATACCTAGGTGGCTCCGTCAGTTAAGGTTTCAACTCTTGATTTCAGCTCAGGTCATGATCTCATGGTCTTGAGATTGAGTCCAGCATTGGGCTCTGTGTTGGGTGTGAAACCTGCTTGGGATTCTCTCTTTCCCTCTCCTGCTGCCCCTTACCTTCTCTTTATCCCTCCTCTAAAGAAAAGTAATAACAAAAAAAATTAAAAATAAAAGAATGTTTATCTTTTTCATGTTTTGTAACTTTTATGTTTCTTTTTACATGTCTTAATAAGTGATATACAAAAATTCTAAATTTAAGAACAATATTAGCTCATTTTTGTTAATTTAATGTTTACTGCAATTATTTGGTTTTCTGTGTTTTGAGATGTTCTTTTCAAAGGCTGAAGAGAAACAGGGTGTGAAAGTACAAGTCTTATGTTAAAACAATATATATCGTGAATATTTCATGTCAGGATATACATGTAAATGCTGAGATCAGGAAATAGAAAAGAAATAATCAGCATTCTTGCAAGATAAGCAAAAGTTTACCAACTATTAAATAATATAAATGAAATGACGATTGCCATATCTCCCCACAGATGGTGTATGTTGCACGAAATGCTAAAGATGTGGCTGTATCTTACTATTATTTCTACCAGATGGCAAAAATACACCCAGAGGCTGGCACCTGGGAGGAATTCCTGGATAAATTCATGACTGGGAAGGGTAGGTTCAACTCTTACTTTAATCAAGGAGTTCTATGGTGAAAAGTCTTTTTGCCAGGAGATAGAACAGTTAAACATAAATCTGCGTTTATTATAAACCTAATATTTGCCTAGCACTCCACCAATGTATTAGGTAGACTATAGAGGAAGCAGAATATATAGTTGTCTCTTCCTTTTGGGAGGGACGTGTGGGTGGATCAGCGGTTGAGCTATCTTTAGCTCAGGGCGTGATTCCAGGGTTCCCGCATTGGACTCCCTGTGAGGAGCTTGCTTCTCCCTCTGCCTAGGTCTCTAACTCTCTCTCTGTCTCTCATGAATAAATAAAATCTTAAAAAAAAAAAGAACTTTTGGGAAACATGTTAACACAGATATTTCAGTTCTTAGTCTTATTGTTTCATTAGTGCTTAGTGACAACTTTTCTTCTCTTGCTGTGCGTCTGTTGTATTGTTTTGATTTTATTCATATTTCTTGGATTCTCTTTTCTTTACCATTCCCTTATTTTTACTATATAAACCGAAAATTCTAGGCTGATGATTTTAGCCTCAAGGCTCTGTTTCTCTACCTTTGTATTCTTTCTTTCAGGAAAACATTTATGCCAATAGTAGTAGCTCTACTTAAAATTCTCATATAAACATTCTTCTATTAAAAACTCTTTTCAAGGCAAGAACATCTCAATGATATCTTGCAAACCTTTACTCCTGTTGCTACTTGGACTATTCTCTGTCCATAGAATGTCTACTCACTCTTATCATTATCAAAACCTAATTCTTCTTCTTAGACCCAAATACACTCTCTTCCCCCACAGCCCTTCATTAACTTCTTCATCTCTATGATTTTCTTTCCCTTTCTCCTTCTTCTATGAACTTCCCTGCCACTCCCTCCTAAATAGATTACAAATTCAATAAGAACAGGGTTAATTATCCTACCATCCCTCTTTCTTGAACTAATAAGTGTGTTTGGGTTGATAATAATGACTTGGAATAATATTTAACAATTCTTTACATAAATAGTTTTAATTTTCCAATTACTGTGTCTTTCAACTTAGTGGCTTTTGGTTCTTGGTATGACCATGTGAAGGGCTGGTGGGAGAAGAGAAATGATTATCGTATCTTTTACCTATTTTATGAAGACATGAAAGAGGTAAGAGGCAACTATAATTTTTTTTTAATTTTGGGGGGAAACCTCAGATTCATCTTTCTTTGTATCACTACTGCTCCTGCTCTAGTTCAGGCAACTATCTTATTTGAAGTACCTCATTTTGCTTCTATTGTCCATTCGGAGAAAATTATCTGGAAATCTAAATGAGAGTATGCCCACTTCTTGAAATCTGTCAGTGATTTCTGTTTCTACGTGAAATACAAAATCATTAAGATAATTTAAAGTTCAGCATTATTTAGTCCCTATCTCTCCAACCTCTTCTGCTGTCACTTTTCCTTTTCTTACTAAGTGAGCCTGCCCGAAATATTTTTTTCCCACTATTTTCAAATTATCTTTTTCTCATCCTTCATGTCTTAACTTAAATGTTAACACTCCAGAGTTCTTTCATGTCCATAAGGTCAAATAATCCACTTTATTATTATCTGTTAAAATCTCTTTTGCTATTGTTCTTTTCATATCATTTACTACCACTCATTATTTGACATATGTGTTTCTTATGTTTTCTTGCCCTACTCTAATATAATGTAAGCTCCTTGGATGTAGGGATTAAAATGATTTTATTTGTGATTGTTTCCCCAAGAGGTAAGCACAGTAGAGAAAAGATGTAATTTAATTTATAAGACATCTAGTTTTTATTTTTTCATCTTCTATCTGGTTATTAGTGTGAAAATTAATTCATTCTCCAATTTTATCAAAAACTTATCCTGATCTGATTATTCAAATAGTCCATTTAAGAAATGTTCTGCATTTCTTAAGTTGAATGTGTTTCAGGAAGCTTGTTCACACCTAAATTCCTTTAGATAACTATGACTACCCTTCATCTCTTATTTGGGAAATCTGTTCCATGGCATCTAGGGAAATTGCCTTACCCAGCTAAAGTGACCCCCTCTGGCAGATTCATTAGATTCCCAGCTTCTTCTACATCCTGTTTAAACCAGTTTTTACCCGTCACTCTGGATTAAAGGGTGACCAATTACTCTAATTATGTGTCTTGAAGCAACAAGGGGGGTGGGTGGGGTGGATCTTGAAGAGGATAAGTGTTATCAGGAAAGAAAACCTCCCACGTTAGATCATAATAAGGTCTTTAAGCAAAAGAAGTTTAGTGTCCTTAAATATGGGTGGAGAGGCTCAAAATTACTCAAGAGTTCCAGAGTCTCTGTGCCATCAAATCCATCCCAAATATTCCCATTCCAAGCCTGAATGGTGTACATTTTTCCCATCACTTTCATTTAACTTTCACAGGATAGACTTGACACAATTTGGATTTCAATTTTCACTGTGATTCTTCTCCTTGAATAAGATGTGTGCTGATCTCCAGCAAGTTTATTTCTGCTTATACAAGAAATAGATTATTTTAGAGCCACTACAGAAATTCTCTGATTCTGTTTCCATGAATTGAGATGGGTAGCTCAATAAACCTAAACAGATTGCTTTTCTGCCAGATCATGAGGTCACTAAGATTACGGCTTTCAGCCTCAGTTTGATTTGGACCATCAAGAAGATCATCTCTGTAGTGGGTAACAGGGCACAAACCATTTGGTCTGAATGCTACTTTTTCACTATTCTTACAAGGTATCCTATGGAGTCTGGAGCACAATGGAATGGAAATCATAAGAATACATCAAATGTATCTCTCCTTTTCATTGTTGCCTCTTTCTCTTCCATACCATTCCTTAGGCTGGAAATGGACAGGATTTTGTTTACTTTCCTCCTCATATATTTATATTATCAAAAAATCTAGGTAGGAGGGAGAGATAGAAAGAGTATTTTCTTTCCACTATAACTGTCTGAGATAAATAATCTGTTTTTTTAAATTGTGCCATAATTGATATATAACATAATATTAATCTAATGATTCAATATATGTATATATTATGAAAAGATCACAGTAATTCTAGCTGATATCCATCAGCATACGTGGTTATTTTTTCCTTGTGATGAGAACTTTTAACATCTACTCTTTTAGCAGCTTTCAAATATACGATGCAGCATTGTTTGTTAACTACAGTTATTGTTGACTGCAGTTCCTGATCTTAGAGGAAAAGCTTTCAGCTCTTCATTATTGAGTATATTAGTTGTGGGCTTGTCATATACGGCCTTCATAATTGTGGTATATTCCCTCTACACCACTTTGTTGAGAGTTTCTATCATAAATTGATGTTGAATTTTGCCAAATGCTTTTTCTGCATCTTTTGAAATGACCATATGATTTACACCCTTCATTTTGTTAATATCGTCTATCACATTGATTGATTTGCTAATGTTTAACAATTTTTGCATCACTGGGGTAAATCCCATTTGATCACGGATTAAAACCTTTTAATGTGCTGTTAAATTTTGTTTGCTAATATTTTGTCCAGGATTTTTGCATTGATTTTTACCAAAAATGTTAATCTGCTATTTTCTTGTGTTATTCTCATCTGGTTTGGGTATATGAGTAATGCTGGCCTTGTAAAATGGGTTTAGAAGTATTACTCCTTCTACTTTTTGGAAGAGTTTAAGAAGGATGAGTATTTTTTAAATACTTGGTGGATAGGAGTGCTTGGGTGGCTCAGTCGATTATGCATTAGGCTCAGGTCTTGGGCCCAGGATCCAGCTCCCTGCTTAGCTGGGAGCCTACTTCTCCCTCTCCCTCTGCACCTCACCACCCACCCCCTCTGCTCGTGTTCTTTCTCCCTCATCTCTCTCTCTCATAAATAAATAAATAAATAAATAAATAAATAAATAAATAAATAAAATCTTTAAAAAAATATTTTTGATAGGTAATCTATTCTTGATATTAGATATGATTTTAAAAAGGAGATCAAGGATTTTGAAGATTATACCTTATAATAGTAGTAGTTTGCTTTATTACCACTTGTTATTCTACAGATTAATTATATTTTTGAGTGTGAAAGATTGAATATTAACCCATTTTTCTGCATTTTTTGAAACAAAATTATGGATATTAAGGAGAGCACTTGCTATGATGAGCACTAGGGGTTTTTTTTAAGTTTTTTTTTTAGTTTTTATTTATTTATGATAGTCACACATAGAGAGAGAGAGAGGCAGAGATATAGGCAGAGGGAGAAGCAGGCTCCATGCACCGGGAGCCCGACGTGGGATTCGATCCCGGGTCTCCAGGATCGTGCCCTGGGCCAAAGGCAGGCGCTAAATCGCTGCACCACCCAGGGATCCCTAGCACTCAGTGTTATATGTAAGAGATGCATCACCAAATCCTATTCCTGAAACCAATGTTACACTATATATTAACTAACTAGAATTTAAATTTAAAAATTTGAGAAAGAAAAAAAAAAACAAACAAAATTTACTCTTCTTTTTAGCAGATGATTGCCTGGCCAAGACTAGGACATGTACTTTGGAATGCAAAATAAAAAGTGCACATAAAAATATAAAATAATTTCCTTTACCACATTGACATATGTAGAACTTTATTAAATGCACTGCCTATTTTATGATTAAATCTCTCTGAAATAATTCTTTCTCTTTATATTTTTTTTAGGATCCAAAACATGAAATTCAGAAGTTGTTACAGTTTCTAGAGAAAGATTTGTCAGAAGAAACTGTGGATAAAATCCTCTATCACAGCTCTTTCAATGTGATGAAACAGAATCCAAGTACAAATTATACCACTGTACCAGATTTTGATATGAATCATTCTGTATCTCCTTTCATGAGAAAGGGTGAGAAATCATATACTAGTTTCTATACAGCTTGCTAATTACAGTCATGGAGAGTATAGCCATATTATAGGAAATGGAAAGAGATTGAGTATGCTGGCAAGAAAAAAGAAAATTAGGAACGAAAAAAAACTTAGGGGAAATAATTTGTGGCAAATAAACTATAATTTCTATAAGCCTAACATGTAAGACAAACCTTCTAAGGAGAAATGTTTACTCAAGAGCTGATGTATTGATTAGCATGAGTCTTGGCCTCCTTTGCTATATCAGAAGAATGCCTTTCATTTGTCTGAACTCTCTAAATATTCTTCAGATTCCTTAAAATTTTTGCTGTGGTGAGTAGTCAGCTTAAATGATGTTAGGCATACCAAGTGAATGATGAAAAGTGTCAATTCCCTGAGGTTGTTGCTATGATATGGTAAATCATTGCATCTCTAGCATTATCTCAATGTATATATAACTAGCATCTTGCAAAAATAGTCACTTAATAAAAATATGTTAAATTGAATTGCATGTTGAGAGAGAGAAAGAGAGAGAGACAGAGAGACAGAGAAGCATAGATTCTGTTACTTATGTATGTATTAGCTCTGCTGTGAAACAAACAACTCCAAGGGGCACCTGGGTGGCTCAGTCAGTTAAGCATCTGCCTTTGCTCAAGTTATGATCCTAGGGTTCTGGGATGGAGTCCTGCATCAAGCTCTCTGTTCAGTGGGGAGTTTGCTTGTCCCTTTTCCTCTGCCTCTCCCCCTGCTTGTTCTTCTCTTCTTCTCTCAAATAAGTAAATGAAATCTTTTTTTATTTTTATTTTTTAAGATTTTATTTATTTGAGAGAGAGAGAGAGAAAGAGAGAAAGAGCATGAGTGGGGTGGATAGGGAGAAGCAGGCTCTCTACTAAGCAGGAAGCCTGATGTGGGGCTTCATCCTAGGACCCTGGGATTATGACCTAGAATGAAGGCAGACACTTAACTAACTGACCACCTAGGCACCCCTGAAACTTAAAAAAAAAAAAAAAAAAAGGACTTCAAGAATCTCAGTGGCTTAAAACCACAAGTTTTATTTTTTGTTTAATGTTGGTGAATGTGGGTCATACATCAGTTTTGCTTATTCTTTTGAATCTGTTCAGTTTTACTTGGTTTTCATGGTCTCAGTTTCTTATGTCTTCTCTTTCTGAAATCCAGGCTGAAAAAGCTACCCATTTGTGGGATATGCCCAATATTCTAGTAGACAGGAAAACAAAAGAGGTGTTGGAAACTTACAATGCCTTTAAAGTTGCTATTTAGATGTGGTATATATTGCACATATTCAAATTCTATTAACCAAAGCAAAAGAAAAAATTGAAGCCCAAAGTTAATGAGGCAAAGAGGAGTCATACAACACATGTCAGTGGGCCGAGGTATAAAATCTTACAGTAGAGAGTGGAAAATTATTAATATAATCTAAGATAATTTTGGAGAAACAAGTACTGAGGTAAGAACTTATATAGGGACTATTAAGGGTAATTTCATTAATTATGATGTATCTTTGTGCATCCAGAGTTTTTTTTTTTTTTTTTTTTTTAGAAAGTTAGAAAGTATGCCATGGGTAAGTCTTTCCAGGAATATTTGGATCTCAGCCAGGTATGATTTTTGCCTCCCAGGGAATGTTTGACAACATCCAAAGACATTTTTGATAGTTCTGACTAAGAGTATGCTATAGGCATCTAATGGGTACAGGCTGAGAATCCTGCTGAAAACACACTATAATACACAGAGCAACTCCCACATCCATCCAGCCAGTTGTCTGGCTTTGAATGTCACCAGTGGAAATATAAACAAATAAAATAAAATGCCAAAGTTGAGAAATCCTGGGACAGATGAACAAAGTTATTTTGTCATATTTTCTCCCCCACTCCTTTTTTTCTCCCTAAAACTAGGCTTGCAATTGAATTCTGGATTACCTGTTAGAAATGCCGTTGTTTTTATCAGAAATTCTTTGCAAATACTATGTCCCTTGTCTTTCCTTAAAGGTTTTAGATATGGTTAATCTTTTGAAGACTGAGCAATCTTGTAATAACACATATGTTTAATTACATTTAACCCAGTCATTTCCAAATCTTACTTGATCATAGAAATTTTTTCATAAATTATCACTTAACATTGGAAAATATAGTTTTAAAAGGACTGAAAAATTATCTCTTTTTTTGTTAACAAAGCTCTTAGGGCCAAAAAATAAAGATTTTGAGACATTGGATTTTCTCCCAGTGACATTTCTTGAAACTATTGAAGGGATTACTTCTTTATATAGGATACTGGAAAAAAATCCCTGGGGATTTTTAGAAAACTAAGAAGGCCCAAGAGTTTGAAAGGATGGAGTAATGAAATGGATATGAAAACGTTGAAGATTTAAAAATACACGTGTGGTAATTCAAACGAAAACTGATCTAAGGAAATTTTATAGTAGTCTCAAATGTACATTTTATCTTTCTTTTCAGGTATTTCAGGAGATTGGAAAAACCAATTCACCGTAGCCCAGTATGAAAGATTTGAAAAAGATTATGAAAAGAAAATGAAAGGTTCTACACTGCGGTTTCGTTCGGAGATTTAAGAAGTCCTGCTCTTTCTCCGACTTGTTTAGCTGACACTTAAATTAAAATTAAATTAATTAATTTTTTTCTTGACTATGATATATATACAGAGTAGAGATTTAATATTTCTTTCCTATTTTGACTTACCTTATCCCTTCAAACATTTAGTGACAAGAATTCTGTATGTTAATTTTCTCTATTTACTAATATTAGTGGTTTGTAATAGAATATTCAAAGAATTTCAAAGTCTACATATAAAAAAACAATACTGTCTGTATGATTTTAATTACCTTCCACAATGTTCTTACTCTTCTTAAAGACAAAATAATAAAACAAAGTTTAAAATCTATAAATACACCTGCTTTATTTTTTAAATTCAAGTTTTGGGTCATTGGACTTGCACAGCAGATATTTAGGGGAGTCTTCAAGTTGGGTGAATTAGAACCAAATATTCCCTTAAAAAGGCTTTAATTTCTCCTTGTTATATGTTTAGACTGATAACCAGAGTAATATAAGAACAATGACATTTTTGTGCAAGGAATTTACTGAAGTATATTGCCCTAGAATGGCTTACTGAAGATTCCATTTGGATAGTTTATCAAAATCAATCTTAGTCTCCTGCTATAGTTTGTATGTTCATGATCTTAAACAGCAACAAGAAAGAACTAAACAAACGTGTTACCAAAGTATTGCTTGCATAATAATGCAGTAGTTACATAAACAAAGTCATCAGCTACCATAATATGAAACTAATAAATTGTGTATAAATATTGTGCCTCAGAGATGACAAAATATAAAACATGGGTCCTGAATTCAAAGATCTTTAGGCCAGGATAGCAATAAAAAGAATATACAGAGAAATAATTGTAAGAAAAACATAAGAAATAGCCACAATATCAAGAGCTGATATTTACTGAGAGCTGTGTGTCATACATCATGCTATACAACTTACATGGCTTCACTTTAACTGATCTTCATTCAATTCTTTAAAAAGGTATTCTAATTTTTCCTACTTTTCCTAGTCAGTAACCTGGCAGTGCACTTAACCACAAAAAGCAGAAAGAAAGGACAATTTGGTTCTGATCTTTTTTTTTTAAACAGGTATCCACTCTTATCCCCACATTCCATATTAACTTACCCTATACTGTCTCTCTTCCATGTTTGCAAATTGCTGCTACTGCACGTTAATCGTACCTCATGACATCCAGCCAATCCAGGTGTGTTTACACATTTACAAAGATCATTAAAAATGTCCTCTGATGGGGAAAATAACAGTTGTCAAATTTCATGCATTTGAAAACAATAAGAGAAACTGCTTTGTTTCAAAAACCTTCACATTGGAATAAATAATAACTATTCTTTGATTTTGTTTTTATTTTTTTCTTGACTATGATATATATACAGAGTAGGGATTTAATAATAAAATAATCTATATTGGATGTTACAAGCTGAGTTTTCAAACTTCTTTTATGACTGGGGAGTCTGGATGGCTCAGTTGGTTAAGCACCCAACTCTTGATTTTGGCTTGGGTCATTAACTCGGGGCTGTGAGATGGAGACACCCCCCCCCCCCACAGGCTCCCTGCTCAGCAGGGAATCTGCTCTCTCCTCTCCTCTGCCTCTCCCCCTGTGCTCACTCTCCAAGAAAAATAAATAAATCTTAAAAAAATAAGTTTAAAAATAATAATAGTAGTGACGCCTTTAAAGATAGAGAAAATCACAAAGAATTTAAATGATTTTCCCTAAATCATATATTTAGGATGTAGTGAGATTTGTTCTATAATACAAATAACTGACACTGGTTTTCCAATACAATGTCGTTGAAATGAACCATCGGGAAGTTGTCATCCCAAACTTCTGCCGAATATCCTCTATGTCGTCTGTTTCCTTTATTTAATGAAGATTTAAAATTGTATTTTAAGGGACACCTGGGTGGTTCAGTGGTTAAGCGTCTGTCTTTGGCTCAGGGCGTGATCCCAAGATCTGGGATCGAGTGCCACATTGAACTCCTTGCGGGGAGCCTGCTTCTTCTGCCTGCTTCTTCTGTCTGCATCTCTCTCTGTCTCTCATGAATAAGTAAATAAAATATTTTTTAAAAAAATGAATAAATAAAATTGTATTTTGAATACATCAAGATATTACTTTTGGCCTAAAATATGCTAGTTTTCAGGGGTTTTGTTACGCTTTGGTTTTGGAGAGCAACAGTGGAGAATCAAAAAATATAGCCAACATGCAACTGTGGACAAAACATAATTCGTATTCAATATTAGTGCTGCAACTATAAACATGGTAGGCTTTGATAAGGCAAACAATCCCATAAACTATAGCAACCACATACCCTGGATTTTCATAACAGTCTCATTTCAGATGTTTGCCTTCTTTTTCTCATATATATGCAGGTAATTTTCAGATCACATTGCCAATATTTTGATTCAGAAAACATTAGCACTGCATTTGTAATTCTTGACTTAATATAACAATCACACTTTTTTGAGCATTAAAAATATTAAATACTGTCTACTTACAGCACTCAGTTGAAATGGAAGAGTTTGAGAGGACTTACTTAAAATCTACATTTGATTTGCTCTGCAAATGATGTGAAGTACCTTTTCACTGATAAATACTATAATCTCATGTAATTTCATCAACCTGGTCCTTTTCAAGTCTCAACTATTTTAGTATTTATAATAACCATCAAGAGTTTTAATTTGAAGAGAGGAGATTTCAGTTTATTGAAAATAGCAGCTGAGTAATTGAGTTTGGTATGTTCATAATCTCTATTAGGAAATGTGGTATTGTACTTTGAGTACCTTACATTCACCTAAAACAATTAAGACAGTTGCTGCAATACTATTCTAGACAGTGTCACATGACACTTCTCAAAGTAAAATAAAAAAACAATAGATATTCAAGATCAAGACTGTAGGTGGCTGCTTTTATGTTTCAGTAAATGATGTGTTTTCACTTTTATTGTGATATTAATTTAGCAAACTAATGACATAATTTTCATATCTTGTGATATTGATTTAGCAAACTACACATAATTATAAATAGACTTATTCTTGTTGATTAAATATAATTGTATAAAGCCTGAAAAGTGTTTAATAAATTCAGTAACTACATAATATTAGTTATAAGATTACCATATAATGGTAATAATGATATTAATTATAAATTATAATACGATATAATTATATTACGTGTTATAATAATGCATGTGTGTGTGTGTATACCAACCTAGGTATTCTCTTGGGATATATATATTGCTATAAATATATTGATTATACAGAGCCTAAAGAAAGAAAGAAATCAGAGCTGCTCCTCGGGAAGAAGAATAGGAATAAAAATATATATGATTTAAATTAATATATATTCTATTCAGAATGGCAACATTTAGAAAAATTAAAACCATAAAAATAAATAGAATTCTTAAGGGATCACTGAAAGGGACTGTTTCTCTAAAGCACACTATCCCATACTTGATTTTCACTGGTTTCCATCAACCAATTAATGAACAAATTAATGATCTATGTTCCTATCACTACGCTAGTCAATGTTAGAAACAAATGCAGAGCACATGGCTCCTTTCTTTGGGAAGTTTACAAATGAATAAATCAAAGAGAGATATGGGGCTACATATTAAGTGTCAGTTTGTTTTGTTCAGACGTTAAATATCTCAAATTCTGATACGGTATTATTTAGCTGTGAGAGACAGTATATATTGCCTGTCAACATTGTTTTTGTCTCTAGAAGGAAAGAGGGGGCATTTTTCTTTAGAATTTTTTAGAACTTTCTAGACAATTAACTATCACTAATCTATACACCAAAAGATAGAGACCAGGAAGATATGGGGAGAATTATTAGAATCAAAATAATAGATACAGACCAGAATGTCCATACTAAATGTTAAAACAAAGGAAGATTTAGTTAAGGTAGTTTTAAAGAATTAGTAAGATAGGGAGAGAAGGAGGAGGAAAAGAGGAAGAGAAACAGAGAAGATTAAAGAATGTGATAGAGAATTCCATTTTATATATATGGTTTCTCTCCTACAAGATCGCATCCAAAGAGGGAAAGTAACTTATCTTCTATTGTTTCCAATTTCTTAAGGAGATAAAATTTTTCAACATGAAAAATCGGCATTTTTTATACTAACTAAATCTTTTTAGTAAATATAGAATTACATGTGATTCCTTGAACAATTTACACCAAAAATAAACTAGCTTTACAAATCATGTCCATTAGTATGCCCTGTATATTTATTTTTCAAAGTGGAAAGAAACATATAAGTACTATGCTGAAGAAAGTGAGAAAATACTCAAGTTTCAATCTCAACCAAGGACTTTAAGAAAGACTCTACTAATGAAAATATAAGGGTTTTTAACTTTAACCAAAAGTATGGGGAATCCCTGAAAAATTTTAACCAAAATTGTCACAGCCAGATTTATTCTTTTAAGGTAACTTAAAAACGGATTGTATATTTGGTATAATATTTATATATAAAATACATAAACATGTATATAATTTATGTATATAATTCTTTGTATACATATATCAACGCATCTACTATTCTCACACACAGTAGTTTTACTGTCCTAAACATCCTGTTTTGCCTATTCATTCCCTCTTCCGCACTAACATCAGTCTCGATATTTTGTCATTTTCAGAATGTCATATAATTAGAACTGTATAGTATATAGTATTTAGTTTTCCTCCATGTTTTCTTGTGGCTTGGTAGTCCATATCTTTTGAGTGCTGGAGTTTAATTATCCATTCTCCTACCATGGACATCTTAGTTGTTTCCAACTTTTGGTCATTATAAATAAAACTGTTCTAAACATCCCTGCACATTTTTATGTTGACAAAAATATTCAAGTTTTTGGGGACAGTGCCACAGAGTGTGATTGTTGGAGCATATGGTAAGAGTGTGTTTAGTTTTACAAGTAACTGCCAAACTGTCTTC
This sequence comes from Vulpes vulpes, assembly GCF_048418805.1. NCBI lineage: Eukaryota > Metazoa > Chordata > Mammalia > Carnivora > Canidae > Vulpes > Vulpes vulpes. The sequence goes on from NC_132781.1 coordinate 65,082,462, forward strand.
CACAGTGGACGTGCCGTTTTGCATTCTCACAAGCAATGAATGAGAGTTCCTGTTGCAGGATTTGACGTTGTCAGGATTCTAGATTCTGATCATTCTAATAGGTTTCTATAGCAGTATCTCACTGTTGTTTTAATTTGCATTTCCCTGCAATTTAATTTGCATTTAATTTGCATTTAATTTGACATATGATGTGGAGCATCTTTTCATCATTTTATTTGACATCTGTATAATTTCTTTGATGAGGTGCATGCTGAGGTCTTTGGCCCATTTTTTAACTGGGTTATTTATTTACTTATTTTTAAATTTTAAGAGTTTTTTTGGGGAAAAAAATTTTTTTGGTTCATTTTGGAAAATAGTCCTTTATCAGATATGCCTTTTGCAAATACTTTCATCCATGCTGTGGCTTGTCTTTTTATTCTTTTGACAGTGTGTTTCAAAGACCAAAAAGTTTTTTTAATCTTCAGAATTCTAGTTTCTCAATTCTTCCTTTCATGGATTGTGTCTTTGGTGTCATAACTAAAAAGTTATCACAATGTGTAAGGTCGTTGACATTTTTTTCCTATGTTATATCCCAGAAGTTTATACTTTTTCATTTTACATTTAGATCTGTGATTCATTTTGAGTTAATTTTTGTAAAGTGTTTAAGGTCTGTGTCCAGTAGTTTGGAATTTTAGAATAAAATTTATATCATTATTCAGTGATTTGCTTTTCCTTAGAAATGGTAGGTGTCTTCAAGTGTTTTTTAACTAATCTAAATATACTGAATAATTTTTTTGGATTAGTATTTTGCAGGTATATATATACCTTCAAAATACTATATATAACATCCTTTTATTTCTAGTCTTACCATTCTTTATGCTTTATGTATTTTCTTGTAAAAGACTTTTGCTACATCTTTTTTCCTGATCTAGTCATCTGTATTTTGATAGTAAATTTAATCCCTTTTTATTATAATTGCAAATACATCTGGATTTGTTTCTGCCATTTTATTTTATGCTTATATTTATTCTTTCTCATCTTCTTTCTCTGTCTCCTTTCACTTTCTTTCCTCACTTCTTGCTTCTTTTGGATTGATTTTTCCTAATTCATGCTTCCACTTCTACTTGCTTCAAAGTTATATGCTTCATTATCATTATTAATTTAGTAACTCTTCTCAAAATTTTTCATGCGTAATTAACAAGATTTAAACATAATCAAAATCTTGAACTTTCCCCTCCAACTAATATAAGGAACTTAGAGTCCTTTTAAATTAATATCCTAATTTTGTCTTGTATTTAAGTTTTGTTATATAGTCTTAATCCTATAATTCCCAGATTGTTTTAGTTTTATACAATTAGGACTTGTTTATAATAACCGTCATGCTTTCTTAACATGCCTTCTTGAACATCTACCAGGATTGCTTTCACTCTTTAATTTTACTCTTTAACTTTTCTCGTAGTGGAGTTCCACTGGCGGTGAATGCTTGGCTTTTAAAATCATAAAATGTCTTAGCCTTGCTCTTAAAAAATTATTTTGCTACACACAATTCAAATTGCACAGATATTTTCTGACAGCACTTCAGTATGTTATTCTATAGCCCCTGCCTTTTATCATTGCTTGTGAATTTAATGGGCAGCCCAATTATTATTCCTTTATGTGTCATCTTTTTTTCTTGCTTCTAAGATATTTTCTTCCTTTTGATATTTGCAAGTTCACAACTGTAATTTTTAAAAATATGTATCTTTTCTGCAGCATGTTGTGTATCTTGAGCCTGGGAAGCCACATATTTCATTATTTTTGGAATTTTCATCCACAATTTCTTTAAATAACTTATCTCCTCTATTCTTTCTATTCTCTCCTGTTCGAACTTTAATTACACATATGTTAGAATTTCCCATTTTATCCTATTTTCTACATCTCTGTTCTTTTACTCTTCCTTTTCACAGCCTCTCTTGGGGTCATTCTTTTTTAGGACTGTTCCGTTATTTAGTGTCGTTCTGTTGTACTGTTTTGTTGTTCGACCATCCATTGAATTTTTTATTTCTATGATTTTAATTTTTAAAATTAGTTTCAGTATTTTCTTGCAGCTGTAGAGTAATTTGATAGTTTAATGTTTATTGATATCTTATTTCTTAAAATGTTTTATCTTAATTAGTTTCAACTCTGATAAAAGCAACACTGAACATTATTGAAAAACTTAGATCTTTCCACAAATCTCTTTTCTGTAGTGGATTATTTCCTCCGATATTACACAATTGTATTGTGAGGCAATAGTTGGACGAATTTTACAGATTGGAATCCAAAGACACTCATACTAAGACAGTATTCTGTAGAAAATATTTGTATTTGCACTTCTCAGGCATCAGTAGCCACTACTAGCCAGGAGGTAGTAGTGCAGCTTTAATACTAGGGCTTCCATTTGCAAGTCTGTGTAGAGAGTGCACATTTGATCACAGACCCACATAGAGGCAGGCTTCTGGTAACAAATCCTGACATGGTATTATTAATATTATCAACTCACAGTCTTACCAGAGAGGGGTATCTTTCATTGCAGGGTTTCCCTGACTTCATTAGCTCTGCAGTATCTGTTGCAATAAAGGTTTTTCTAAACGTTAGTTTGCCACAGTGCAAAATCCTATTTTGTGTTTTCATTCTTTCCATCTGATTTCTCACGACTCCTGGTGATTAGAGGTTACTACATAATGGCACAAAAAAAAATGTTTTATGTATTTTTTTGCCAAAAAATTGAAAGAAACAAGGACCACATAAAAATTTAGAAATGCAGTTTGAAGCAGCACTGGCTTTGGCACTGTGGAGTTTAGGGACACTCCTCATTTAAGGAAATGTCAAAAAAGAGTAACATCTGTGCCCATACAGTTCTGACAGTCAAATAACTTGCACTGATATGCGTGATCCACTCACATTGCCTTGTTAGATATCTGCTAAAGATTTTAAATGAGACTGATATATCAAAACCATATTTTAACTCAGCAATCCATGAGGTACTTTTCTTTGGAGAGTGAATACACTCTCAATAAAACAGAAGTTATAATTTTTATTGCTGTGTCTTTCATAAAAGCCCTGTCCAAAGCACTATGAGGACTTCGGAATTCCCATAAGCAATTTTGGTAACAGAAAATGTGAACAATGTGGGGAGCAGTGGATGCCTATAGTGTCTGAGTTTGGGGGGTTTGGCGGTTAAAAGAAAATAATAAAAAAACTAGAGAGAGGAAGGATACAGACAACCACTGACACCTTACACGGCCCATATAAGCACATAGTAGCAATCCCAGGTGTCCTGATGGAGCTTTCTGAGGCAATGGAGTGGAAAACTTAAAACACAATTTCGAAAGCCTGCTCTCTAAAGCAAAGCAGATTTAGGACAGTTGAGACAGAAGCCAGTTGTGGATGACAGTTTCATGGGAATAAAGTTACTCCTGTTGTGGACAAAACTCTGAGCATAACTGCATCTGGCTTATTAAAAATTCAGTGAAATAGCTAATTTCTGTCTGTCACTGCTCATAAACCATATCCATTGTCCCAACCTGTCCTGCTCTGAATTAGAAAGTGAACGCTGGATGATTAATGATAAGAGTTCATATTTGCATAGTACTTCCTACCACTAGAGAATGGTACTAAGTGCTTCATGAACACATGTTGAAGTTTGCATAATTTTTGTGAATTTAATACACATTTTTACATACACATGTGTTTTAATACACATTATTAAATTTAATAATTTAATTTAAATTTTGTGAATTTTCCCTTTTTATATGAGACACGGCTGAAACAGAGATAATATGCAGCTTCCCTAATGTCCAACAAAACTGGTATTTGAGTCTAGGCAATACTGCTTCACTACATAATCCTACTTCATTTTGGACAAAGTCAGTGCTTTATAAATTAGAAAATTGGCACTGGACAAATTAAGGAGTATTTCCCAGACTATGCAGATAGCAAAGTGACAACCACGAGGTTAGGAAATACTTTCAGTTCTGACCTTCAGCCTTAAATCTCTAATATAATTGGCTGAAAATGATGCAGACCAGATATTAAAGGGGATTCTTTTATTTTTTCAAAGATTTATTTTATTTATTTGAAAGAGAGAGAGCAGGGGGAGGGGCAGAGGGACAGAAATCTCAAGCAAAAACCCCACTGAGCACAGAGCCTGATTCAGCGCTTGATCCACAGCCCTGATATCATGACCTGAGCTGAAATCAAGAGTCCAACACTTAACCAACTATCCTACCCAGGCACCCCAGGGAAGAGGATTTAAAAAAGAAGTCATGACATAAGAAAACAGGTTATATTCTGGACAAAGGAGACACAGATAGCGTGAGTAAGGTAAGGTATGAGTTATAATACACCATTCTACACTTTCTATGCCTTTACCTCCTACAGATTTTTTTAAAGATTTTATTTATTTATTCATGAGAGACACAGAGAGAGAGAGGCAGAGACACAGGCAGAGGGAGAAGCAGGTTCCATGCAGGGAGCCCGATGTGGGACTCGATCCTGGGACTTCAGGACCACTCCCTGGGCTGAGGGCAGATGCCCAACCACTGTGTCACCCAGGCGTCCCTACCACCTACAGATTTTCAGTGGAGTCAGGTTGTCTCAGAGAGTTACAGTTCTTCAGGAAAAGTTAAAAATGATACCAAGAATAGTAAATACATGAGCTATGCATATTTACAGAAGTTTGAATCACCATTCTGTGTTTCTTTCCTGGTTAAATTTATTATTTTCTGGGTACATTGAGATATTCATAGGGTGTATATTCAACTTGCCACATCAATTAATATACTGTATAGTTAGGGGACATGATGTTAAGCTCTTTATTTCTTTAGAAGTATACAAAACCATTCAAAGATCTCAAGTGAATTTAAACTTTGTAAAGTTCAGTAACTATAAGACGTAGTATCACCCTGATTTTACCAAAAGCAAAATGAAAAATTTATTATTATACTTTCTAAAGGAAAAAAAATTATTTCATGAAGGTAAAATAAAAGCAACCAGAACATTTGTTCATTAAGCAAACATCTTAGACTACTTGCTCTGATATGTTTACCTCATCCAGTTATGAAAGTTAAAATTCTTAAAAGCACTAATACAACTTCTTCTAAAGCAGCAAATAATGGCAATTATTTGCAAAAACAATCTGAGTAAAAATCTAGAAGGTAGGTGCCTAAGAGGCAGCAGAAAACTTTTCTAAGAACTTATTCAGCTATGAAATTACAAATTCTAAAAATGCCTTTAAAAATTGACTAGTATAGTATTTTTTTTAGTATAGTATTTTTGACTCATTTGTTGATGTATGTCCAAAGAACTACTACTTAATCTAAAACACATTATTATTAAATATCTCTTTTATAAAAAACTTATACCAAGCAATGTATTCAATATTGCATTCCCAACAATGCATTTCCTGAGGTTGAAAGTGGACAAAGTTCAGATATGGGGTGGGGGGTGGGTGTCTCAGAAGCCATAGAGATCAGAGAGGAAGAAACAATGGAGCAAAGGTTGAGATACTAAAGCTCAAATTAAATGTTAACAGAAGCTATCATTTCCATGTTTTGCTGAGATAGCTATGAGGTCTCAGGCCAAAAGTTTACTTCCTTAAGGCAGCTTTTGTTGTTTCTTTTTCAGGAAGTGGAAACCACAGACAGAAGTATGGAGGGTGCAGGCAGTTGTCCCGCTCCGCTTTCCTAGGTCTGCTAAAGGAGAGTCCACCTGTGTTTCTTCCCCCACTTCCATCAAGAGGAGGGAAGGTCTCCAAATCAAGCCCTTTAACATTATAATGAACAAGGATGGGATCATGCTCTTTGTATCTTTCTGAATCAGACTCTGTGTGTGTGTGTGTGTGTGTGTGTGTATGTGTTGGGGTAGGGTGGGATGGGGTGGGGTGTGAGTAAATGGGAAGAAGATCGGTCATCAAGTAGCAGGTTTTCTTATTTCCTTCTCTATGGCCAAGAGAAGGCCGGGGGTTATACAAAACCCACAGCTATCAAACAGGACTTTTTTCCATGGCAGCTAAAAAAGTCAACACTTCTGTGGCACCCAAGATTGCAACTTTTGGTACTGAGACATTCACATTCACTATCTATTGTTCTGTAACATCACTGTAACTAACAAAGAGAAAGAAGAAAAAAAAAGAATACATATTCATATACACAACCCCAAGAACCTTGTCTTGCCTAACCAAAAAACCTCCCTTTCTTGAGAAAGAAAAGAATATATTTGATTGGTGGAAGTTATATATGAGAATTGACTTTTTAAAAAAGACTATTTGAGAGAAGGATAAAGAGCATGAGTGGGGGGAGGGGCAGAGAGAGAAGCAGGCTCCCCACTGAGCAGAGGCTGGATGAGTGGCTCCATTATGGGACTCTGGGATCATTACCTCAGCCAAAGGCCAATGCCTAACTGACAGAGCCACCCAGAGAATTTTCTTTTGTGCTCATTGTGGTTTCAGTAGAGTTTATCCAACAAGTGACAAACAAGTGGAAGAATTTGAACTTGTTCATGATCTTATCACTGTAGTATGTTCTTTTTATTTATTTTTGTTTTTGTTTTTGTTTTTGTTTCTGTTTTTGTGCTGTGTTCCCACTGTGTTCCCAAGGCTGATTACTTGGCCTTTGGACCAAATTAACAATTAGAGGTAAAATAACTGTAAGATTTATTACATGTTAGTATTTACCAAACACAATTGTCTAAATAAAATTAAGATACTTCTTATATTTAAGACTAAAAACTCCTATTACTATATCATATAACTATGGTTATTAACATAAATCTAAAAGACTTTCATTCATCAAAACATTTAGCAATATTCTGCATTCTAAGGGTCATGATTAGTGCTAGTCTATAGCACCAGCAAATACGTTGCGTATGTTGTGCACTCTACAATTCCAGGTCACTCATGTTGCAGTACACAACCTGGAGTCCCTAAGTGAGACCCTGAAAGACAACTGGCTTATGAAAAGGAATAAGACCCAGGTTTTGCCATCATCAAAGGACTTTGAACTACTGTTGAACAAGTTGACTCTTTTTCTTTCGAAGACATCTAAAGAAAAAAAATCCAGATTCGATCAGCCCACTTTGGGATATTTTCAGTTAGTTCCCAATTTAATAACTTTTATTTCTTGTACATATTTCTAATCCAATAATGACCCTTCACTGCTATCATTCTTCTTGTTCATTAAAGATGACTGAGGTAAACAGGGATGTCAATATTCAAATGAGGGACTTCTCCAATTCTGAAGAGGGAAGTGAGGAGAAAGAACTTTGGTGGCATGTGTCAGTGTAACCTGCTTTCAGACAAGGAAGTAGATTCATCGCTGTCCTAATCCCTGCCTTCTCAGGTAGATGAGCTATGATGACACAAGGAATTTCAAGGAAGTGACTCTTACCATTTTTTTTTTTTATCATGGAAGGAAAGAGATGACCTTATGCTCAAGAATTGCTGGGGAATTATAGGGAAACAGAAGTTGCACAAAAGATTGACTTCTTCTTCAGATTCACACATTCATAAGAAGGGTAACTGAGAAAAAATATACATGCAGAAACCACTGGTAGAAAAACAAAGAAATTTGGAGAATGTAGATAGATATTAGAATATTTATTTGCACACTCTTAGATAAGGAAAATAAAAATAAATGTGGTCAAAATGTAAAAGGGACCTAGGAAAAACATAATTTGAGAAAACTGTCACTGAATGAGTTAAGTATCACAAAATAGCACTTCTAGTTCTAACATTTCCTCTCACTTTCCATTTTTTAACTAGCTGTTTAAAACTTTTAGGACATGGGACACCTGGATGGCTCAGTGGTTGAGAAACTGCCTTTGGCTCAGGGCATGGTCACGGGGTCCTGGGATCAAGTTAAGCTCCTCAAGGGGAGGCTGTTTCTCCCTCTGCCTATGTCTCTGCCTCTCTCTCTGTGTCTCTCATGAATAAATAAATAAAATATCTTTAAAAACCCTTTAGAATGTTTATACAGTATTACTAAGTTCACAATTTTATAATGTTATTTTTATAAATATGCAGTAAAAAATACCATGCACTGCAGTCATTATAAGCATGCATGGCTGCAACCTTAGCGCCTCTTTTCTTTACCAATGCATATATAAAAAGCAAGTATGTATTCAGCATTTCTTTATAATTGCCTTTCATATGCTATTTTTTAAAGCATAAGATACATTATTTGTCTCAAAGGAACTTACCTTCTTATAAAATAAGTAATAAAAAAGTAAAATTTATTAATAAATACTAAGGTATTTTGCAAAGGTAAATTGCATGCCACAATTCCTTTTTTTTTTTTTTTAAGATTTTAATTTATTTGACAGAGAGGCAGAGAACACAAACAGGGGGAGCAACAGGCAGTAGGAGAGGGAGAAGCAGGCTCCTGGCTGAGCAAGGAGCCCCATGGGATCATGACCTGAGCCAAAGGCAGACACTTAACCAACTGAGACAGCCAGGTACCCCTGAATACCACAATTCCTGTCAAGAAAATAAACACAATTAAAATGACAAGTTTGGGAAATATTTTTTTCTATTTATGGAAGAAAAATTATTATTATCCTTAATATATAGAGTTCCTAAAATGATTGGAATGCAAATATTTTAATAGAAAAATAGGAAAAGATTAATAAGTTTACCCACTTCCTTAAAAACATTAAATCAGGATAGACTGAAAAAAAGTCAAGCTCAGACATAAGTAAGGAAATGCCAACTAAAATAATGAGATGATTGACAGTTTTTGCCAATATGATTATACAATCCGATAAAGTTTGCCATGTCAAATGTTGGTCACTAGGATAGATAAAAGGTGCATTGGTTTTTTGCTGATGAGTATTTAAAGTAGTACAAACTTGGGCTCAAGGCGTGATTGTAGGGTCCTGGGATGGAGTCTTGCATTTGGCTCCCTGCAGGGAGGCTGCTTCTCCCTCTGCCTGTGTTTCTGCCTCTCTCTGTGTGTCTTATGAATAACTAAATTACTTAAATTAATAAAAATAAAAATAAATAAAGTAGTACAAACTTTACAAAATACATAACTTTGATTAGCAATTCTGCTTCTAAAATTATTTCTGAAGAAATGATTTTTGTTTATAGTAAAATTCAGGGTGCTTGAGTGTCTCAGTCAGTTAAGTGACCAACTCTTGATTTTGGCTCCATCATTATCTCAGGGTCCTGAGATGGATCTCGTGTCAGGCTCTCCACTTAGCACAGAGTCTGCTTAGGATACTCTCTGTCTCCCTCTGGCCTTCTCTTCCCCACTGGCATGTACCTAGACTCTCTCTCTGTTTCTGAAAACAAAAACAGGGAAGCCTGGGTGGCTCAGCGGTTGAGGGTCTGCCTTCAGCCCAGGGCATGATCCTGGAGTCCCGGGATCGAGTCTCACATCAAGCTCCCTGCATGGAGCTTGCTTCTTTCTCTGCCTATGTCTCTGCCTCTCTCTGTGTGTCTATCATGAATAAATAAATTAAATCTTTAAAAAAATTTAAAAAATTTAAAAAATTAAAAAATGAAACAAAAACAGCAAAATTCAGTTCAAACTTCTCTGTGTAATATAATTTCATGTCGAGGGGAAAATATAAAGATTTTTTTAGAATATTTTTTAAATACCCCAATTTTTTTGGCTCTTTACCTTTCATTTTAATTTTTATTTTATTTATTTATTTATTTATTTATTTATTTATTTATTTACTTATTTACTTATTTAAATTCAATTAACATATAATGTATTAATGGTTTCAGAGGTAGAGGTCAGCGATTCATCAGTCTTATATAATACACACTGTAAATTACATCATGTGGCTTCCTTAATGTTCATCAGCCAGATATCTTATCCCCTCACTTCCTCCCCTCCAGTGACCCTTAGTTTGTGTCCTGTAATTAATAGACTCTTATGGTTTATCTGCCTCTCTAATTTCATCTGGTTTTATTTTTCCCTCCCCTCCCCTATGATCCTCTGTTTTATTTCTTAAATCCCATATATGAGTGAGATCATACAATAATTGTATTTCTCTGATTGACATATTTTGCTCAGCATAATATTCTCTAGGTCCATCCACATCATTGCAATGGCAAGATTTCATTTTTTTTTTTTTTTTTTTTTAGATTTCATTTTTTGATGGCTGAGTAGCAGTCCACTGTGTATATATACCACATCTTCTTTATCCATTCATCTGTCAATGGACATCTGGGCTTTTTACTTAGTTTGGCTATTGTGGACATTACTGTTATAAACATTGGGGTGCAGGTGGCTCTTCACTTCAGATCACTACATTTGTATCTTTGTGGTAAATACCCAGTAGTGCAATTGCTAGGTCACAGGGTAGCTCTATTTTCAAGTTTTCAAGGAATTTCCATCATGTTTTCCAGAGTGGCTACAACCAGCTTGCATTCCCAAGCATAGTGTAAGAGGGTTCTCCTTTCTCCACATCCTCTCCAACATCTGTCCTTTCTTGACATTCATTTTAGGCATTCTGACTGGCATGAGGTGATATCTCATTGTGGTTTTGATTTGTATTTCCCTGATGCCAAGTGATTTGAACATTTTTTCACATGTCTGTTGGCCTTGTGTATGTCTTCTACATGTCTATTCATGTCTTCTGCCCATTTCTTGACTGGATTATTTGTTCTTTGGGTGTTAAGTTTGATAAGTTCTTTATAGATTTTGGATACTAGCCCTTTATCTGATAAAACATTTGAAAAAATCTTCTCCCAGTCTGTCAGTTGTCTTTTGGTATTGTCAACTGTTTCTTTTGCTGTGCAAAAGCTTTTTATCTTGATGAAATCCCAATAGTTCATTTTTGCCTTTGTTTCCCTTGCCTTTGGACACATATCTAGCAAGAGGTTGCTGCAGCAGAAGTAAAAGAGAATTGTGCCTGTGTTCTGCAATTTTGATGGATTCGTGTCTCACATTTAGGTCTTTCATCCATATTGAGTCTACTTTTGTGTGTGGTGTAAGAAAATGTCTTCTGTGTGTAGCTGTTTGATATTCCCAACACCATTTCTTGGACTGCCTTTTTTTCTATTGGATATTCTTTCCTATTTTGTTACAGATTAGTTGACCATAAAGTTGAGGGTCCATTTCTGGATTCTCTGTTCTGTTCCATTTATCTATGTGTCCGTTTTTGTGCCAGTATCCTACTGTCTTGATGATTACAGCTTTGAAATATAACTTTAAGTCCAGAATTGTGATGCCACCAGCTTTGGCTTTCTTTTTCAATAGTTGTTTGGCTATTCGGGGTCTTTTCTGGTTCCAAACAAGTTTTAGGATTATTTCTTCCATGTCGGTGAAAAATGTTGATGGTATTTTGATAAGGATTGCATTGAATGTATAGATTGCTCTAGGTAGCATAGACATTTTAACAATATTCATTCTTCCAATCCATGAGCCTGGAACATTTTTCCATTTCTTTGTGTCTTCCTTAATTTCTCATGAAAGAGAATTTTTTCATAAAATTTCTCATGAAAGAAATTAAGGAAGACACAGATCCTTTGGCTCTTTGGTTAGGTTTATTCCTAGGTATCTTATGGTTTTGTGTGCAATTGTAAATGGGATTGATTCCTTAATTTCTCTTTCTTTTGTCTCACTGTTGGTTCTAGCAATTTGGGGTGGAGTCTTTTGGGTTTTCTACATTGAGTATCATGTCATGTGAAGCGTGAGAGTTTGACTTCTTCCTTGCCAATTTGGAAGCCTTTAATTTCTTTTTGTTGCCTGATTGCTGAGTCTAGGACTTCTAGTACTATGTTGAATAGCGGTGATGAGAGTGGACAACCCTGTCATGCTCCTGACCTTAGGGGAACAGCTCTGTTTCTCCCCATTAAGAATGACATTCACTGCAGGCTTTTCATATATGGCTATTATGATATTGCTGTACATTCCTTCTATCCCTACACTGTGAAGAGTTTTAATCAAGAAGGGATGCTGTACTTTGTCAAATGCTTTCTCTGCATCAATTGAGAAGATCATATGATTCTTGTCCTTTCTTTTATTAATGTAATGTATCAAATGGATTGACTTGTTGATGTTGAACTGCCCTTGCAGCCCAAGAATAAATCATACTTGGTCATGGTGAATAATCCTTTTAATGAACTAGTGGATTCTATTGACAAGTATTTTAGTGAGAATTTTGGCATCCATGTTCATCAGGTATATTGGTTTGTAATTCTCCTTTTTGGTGGGGTCTTTGTCTGGTTTCAGAATCAAGGTATTGCTGGTCTCATAGAGAGATTCTGGAAGTTTTCCTTCCATTTCTATTTTTTGAAATAGCTTCAGAAAAATTTTATTAATTCTTATTAAAATATTTTGTAGAATTCCCCTGGGAAACCATCTGGCCCTGGACTCTTGTTTTTTGGGAGGTTTTTGATAATTGGTTCAATATTCTTGCTGGTTATGGGTCTTCTATTCCTCCTGTTTTAGTTTTGGTAGTTTATGTATCATAGATACTTGCTTTTGCAACTCCAGACTTATCATCCCTTTTTAAAGGTAATATTGAAGATCTTCTAACAAAAGATTAAGGTAAATGTGAGCCTAGGTATGGAGAGGAGGGCAAGTTCTGAAGCAGAGCCCATATCATGTATGCCAAGAATAAAATTTTTTTAAAATATCATATTTCATCTTAAAATCAACATAAATTTTTGGGATGCCTGGGTGGCTCAGTGGTTGAATGTTTGCCTTCAGGTCTGGTCATGATCCTGGAGCCCTGGGATGGAATTCCATATTGAGCTTCTGGCGGGGAGCCTGCTTCTGTCTCTTCCTCTCTCTGTGTCTCTTGGGAATAAATGTATAGAATCTTAAAAAAAAAAAAAACTACATAAGTTTTAATTCTACATTATAATATATATTTTAAAATTAAAAGAAATGACAAAGGATAAAATTGTATGCAATTTATTTCAATCTGTTGAAATACCATTGTATTGAGATATGACTCATCTCATTGAATCTATTTTAGAATTTGGCTGAATTGAATTGAAAAAGAATACACAGCAGATTCAAACTTCCAACCAATTTAACTTCTATATTTGGGCATAATAATATTTTGATATTATAATACATGTATAAATACATGTATAACAATTAAAATATAATTTTTACTGGGATGCATGGTGGTTCAGTGGTTGAGCACCTGCCTTTGGCTCAGGGCGAGATCCTGGAGTCCCAGGATCGAGTCCCACATCAGGCTCCCTGCATGGAGCCTGCTTCTCCCTCTGCCTGTGTCTCTGCCTCTCTCTCTCTCTCTCTCTCTCATGAATAAATAAATAAAATCTTTAAATATATATAATTATATTTATATAATTTTATATAATTATTATATATAAATATAATATATTTTATATATATATATAAAATTTCTACTGGTTTGGTGATCATGACAAGGCCTATATACAAATGTCCAGAATTTTCCAGAAGTGGTGCATGAGTATTAATTGGAGACTCTTCAGGCATGTTTTGATGTTACTAAAAGTTATCTATGGGTCAGTTTTTATTTTCTTTAGAAATATTCATAAAAAATTATTTTCAGAAAGTGAAGATTGTTGATGATAAAGTTCTTAATTTTATTCTAAATTTAATCTCAAACTTCTCATAGCTTCCACAATCAGTTTTCTTCCAAACCTGTAATTTAATTTGTTTTGCAGCAATTTTCCCATATAAAACAATGAAACAAATACCATTTAGGTTTGTATTGTAGCAGTTGATTGAGATTTTATTCTTTAAAAAAACATTAAAAGTTCAATAAACATGCTTTGTAAAGACAAGTTAATTTGTTGTCTTAGAAATTTGTTCTTAGTTCGAACATTATTTTTGTGTGTGGAAAAAACCCAAACAACTGAGAATTCATCCCAAATAAAGAAACCCTTACCAAATAAACAACAGTGTACTATAGTGTCCATGGTTTTGTTATTAAAGAGCAACACTGAGAAGTAGGGAATGCAGTGAATGTTGGTGCAGTGTGAATATGGCTTTGATGAAAGGTCTCATTCACAGTTTGTTTCTATACAAAATCTCATTAAATCAGTGCATATGTACACACACTTATTAGTATTTACACTTTTTACAAAAGCAAATAAACAAGAATAATAAAAGCTATCTTTACCAGTACTCTTTTCTTCTTGTATATTTAACACAACAAACTAAGCTAGTTGGCACACTTTTCTCTTTGCTGCCCCAAGAGCCTGGCCCATGTCTACAATATGGAGCCTCACTGTTCCCTTGTAATCCTATGATGCATGAACTCATGAGCTAATTCTAATATGGATTTCAAGTAATAATCACTTTTAATTTGTTCTTTTAGAATTTGTTTTTTTCTTGTATTGATGCTAAACCTGAATTCATTCTTTCTTCTTCTTCTTCTTCTTCTTCTTCTTCTTCTTCTTCTTCTTCTTCTTTTTTTTTTTTTAAAGATTTCATCCATTCATTCATGAGAGACACACACAGAGAGAGGCAGAGACAGAGGCAGAGGGAGAAGCAGGCTCCATGCAGGGAGCCCAATGCAGGACTTGATCCCAGGTCCCCAGGACCCACCCTGGGCCGACAGCAGGCACTAAACCGCTGAGCCACCCAGGGATACCCCCTCTTTTAAGCACAAAAAATTCAGGTGATATTTTTTCTTTAGGTTTCATATAACTAGATTTTATATGCTACTAATAGTATGATTATGTTTTATTTAGAGAATTCTTACAGGACAGATACCAAGGTTTCAAGGTCTCATATCTCTGTAATAACAAATACTAAATTTTTAACAAACATGTTAATAATAATAATAATACAGTTTTTTTTAAAGATGCCATTGTCAGGCTATATTATAAGCATGTTGTTTGTGTTAACTCATTTAATAATCAGAACAACTCTATAGAGCAATTAGAACTCTTAGGCATTGTTAGTGGGAATCTAAAATGATGCAGATGTTATTGAAAATAGCATCTGTTATTGAAGATAGCAGATGTTATTGAAAATACAGCAATTCTACTTCTGAGTATATAACCAAAAGAATTAAAAGCAGAATTCCAAAGAAAAATGTATGTACCCATGTTCACTGCAGCATTATTCATAGTTAGCAAAAGACAAGAGCAGAACAAGTGTTCATCAATGGATAATTTGATAAACAAAATGTGAATTATACCTCCAATGGAATATTATTCAGCTTTAACAAGGAAGAGAATTCTGATACATGCTACAGTATAAATGAAATGAGCACATTATACTAAGTAAATTAAGCCAATTTAATATTGTGTGATTCCACTCACATGTAGTATCTAGAGTAGTCAAATTCATAGAAACAGAATGAAGAATAGTGCAGGGGCTAGGGGAGGGGGAAGTGGAGAACTTTTTTTTCACGTGTAGAGTTTCACTTTTGTAAGATGAAAAAGTTCTGGACTTGGTCATGCTGCAATGTGAATGTACTTAATACCATTGAAGTGTATATTTAAAAATGGTTAAGGGGTGCCTGGGTGGCTCAGTGGGTTAAGTATCAAGACTCTTGGTTGTCTCAGATCTTGATCTCAGGGTTGTGAGATCCAGCCCCACAATGGGCTCTGCTCTGGACATGGAGCCTGCCTGAGAGACTCTCTCTCCCTCTACCCCTTCTCTCTCTCTCTCTTCCCCTCTCTCAAAAATAAATAAATAATAAATCAATAAATAAATAAATAAAGTTAAGATAGTAGATTTAATGTGATGTGTATTTTCACAAAGCTAAAGAAGAAAAAAATAAAGCTAAAGAAGATGGCATTATTCATATCAATGGAGCAATGGAGGCATATAGAGGTTAAAAGCCTACCCTTGTTCACTAGGCTGTTGGATTACTGATCTAAAGCCCAAGGAGTCTGGTTCTGTAGACCATCCTTTTTCTCTTCCCACAGCTTTCAATATGCTTTGATTATATAAAGCTTGGCAGGAAGGGAAGGTGATTTGTGGAGTCAGTGGTTTTATGTGTCATCAAAAAGAAAAGAAGTCCCAACCTTAGTTTATAGAGTCATAAAACCATACAAAAAATGAACAAACTAACTCAGAGAACATCTCAGGAAAAGCAAGAATTCTGGATCCCCAATCAAAGATAAGAGAGCCAGATTAGTATTACTATGATCAATCTCGATGCTTTCCAGATTTGTGTGCATGATGCACTGAGGATTATGGTCCATTATACCGGCAACAAAATACAACTATACCATACCCTGAAGAGAAACATTTTTTTCTCCATGTTCTCTCACACACTCCTACCCTTCATACAAACCAAGAATGAAATAACTCCAGCTCTCCAAGAAAACCAGGAATCTGTTGGGAACATATTTTAAAGACCCAAATGCATTTTTAAAATGAACTTAAAGATCTGTAAGTAAAGTGGAGGATCTTAAAAAATTTGGATTAATTGAAATTCAATTCAAAAATTGAATTTCCCAGATCTGCAGAGGTATAATCTCCAGGGGAAGGGCTTTGTGGTTATAGCCATATCTGACTTGTTAAGAGCCCTTAGCTAAAGGATTGAACAGCAACTGACCATAAAAGAATCTCACAGGGTGGCTGAGATAACAGGGGTAGAGAACAGGAGCATATTTCTGGGGCAAAGTTTCTTCTCCTCCATACACAAGCTTCTTGTTTAATCCTTCTTTGTGTGTATATGTGACTCAGCATGCAAAAAAAAAAAAAATGGTGAGAGGTTATAGAAATGATTAGAGTGACAGAAACAATGGATCTCCCCTGTTTCTGCTTGCTAAAATTATTTAGTATTATCTTTAGTAAATGTTTGTATATATTTGCCTTTTCTAAGACATTAGAACTTAGGTTTCTTCCAGATGAACACACACACACAATGACTTTTCATCACGAACACAATAGTTAAAAGACATTCTTATAAACTGCAGAGGAGCAACAGGCTTCCATACACTGATGCTTCAGATTCTTCCCCTGTGCATTTCTCTCAGACCCTTTGAAGCCTTCTAGAACCTTCAAATCCAGGCCATCTGACTTACTACTGGCCACCACCCTGATCCATTTCCTTCTCAGTGCTTCCTGGCTCTGCCAGCTGTTGAAACAGCAGTGCCTGCCTGTGTGTGTACCTGTGTATAGTTCACACTTTTTGTGTCTTAACTGCCTGTCAAGTCACTGAGTGCTGCATCCAGATCAAATCCTGAACTTACTCTTTTTCCTGGAGATAGAATTGAGCCTCCTCAGATTCCCCTGGCCCCGTCCTCCCGGGACTACCATCAGCTCCCAGGGTTCTTGTCAACGCCAGCACCATTGACTGAACGTGAAAACTGAAAAAGGAAATTACATTGTGAGGTAAAATTTGCTTTTTAAAATCTCTTTTCTGGAAGTTTTAGTCTGGCATCTGCAGAGCATTGGGCTTCTCCCATGATTTCCATTTTGAACACATGTTTGCAATTTAAATGTTTTTGCCTAATTCCAATTTTCCCAAAGGAAACTCGGTATTGTTGTTTATGCTATGCACAATCTCTCAGGCTTCCCATGATCACTTTTATCTTTCTAGGTTCAATTGGACTTCTCTGAAGTATGCCAGGATTGGGGGTCTTCTTATGAAACTGTAAGCTTCATAAGGGAATAAAGCTGGACTTTATTAAGGTGAAACAAATGGAAGAAATACTTTTTTCATTAAAAGAACCACTAGGTTTTAATGTCAGATATTTCGGTTAGTTTTTCCTATGAAGGATGTTGTTTTTCTTTTTTTACCTTATTTACCATTGATCTTTTTAAAAGCCAATTCTGGACATTTTAATGTTCAGCTAGGAAGACCTGTGGTATCATGTAGACTATCATATATAACCACATTATATTGTTACTTTTTGGTAGAATTTGAGATTTTTTTAAAGATTTTATTTATTGAGACCGAGAGAGCACAAGCAGGGAGGAGTGGGAGAAGCAGGCTCTCAGTGAGCAGGGAGTCCTATGTGGGGCTGGATCTCAGGACCCTGGCATTACCCTAAAAGACTTTTTAAAGAGAGTTTATTTAGTTATTTGAGAGAGAGAGAGAAACAGAGAGATTGGGCAGAGAGGGAGAGTGGGAAAGAGAAGTTAACACCGCTGAGCAGAAAGCCCAACATAGGACTTCATCCCAGGACTCTAAAATCATGACTTGAGCCAAAGGCAGACATTTAACCAGTTGAGGCACCCAGGTGCCTCAGGATTTAAAAGATTTTTATAAACTAATTTTTATAATTTTAAATATCACTCATAAACCATCTTCCAGAGTATCTGGCTCAGTGACATTAGTTATGTTATGTCTTATAGCCTTACCCGCGGGCATCCATCTGCCCATGTAATTCTGAACTCATCATCATCCATGGGTCAAAATGAGAAGTGCAAGTCAGGATTACTACTCCTAGATTCCTGAATTGGTTACACCCTTTCCCAGATGTGACTAGGATGTATTGAGAATCAGCTGCCTTATTTTCATCTTGTTACTCACATCCATGCTTCTCTGACAACATTTTTGCAGCATGAAAAGTTTGAGGTTTTTGTCAGAGGAAGTTTGCTTTGTCCAAGTAAAACTTCTTTACGAATTGCGGATGTCCTCATTTGGATAAGAGAAAATCACAGAGACTTTGACTCAGTTTCAGGCCCACCCATGCAAGATTCATGGTATGAGCAAATAAATAAGTGTGTAGAGCTGGGAAAACTCGTCTATTTCTAGTTACCACTCACTTGTTGTGTATCTCTGGGCAAATTCTGAACTTGTTCCTTAACTTCATCCACAAAATGAAAGTAAGACTTATCATCAGCGTGGGTAGTCCAGTCAATACAATTTATTTTCTAGAAGACGTAAATTCATTTTGATAAATCACTTATACACACCCTATATTGTTAGAGAGCAGATGAAAGTAGTCTAATGTCATGCTTCCCACATTTTCTTGTGTATACCAATTACTCGGGGACTTCGTTGAAATATAAATTCTGATTCTGGATTGGGGCCTGAGATGCTGCATTTCTAACAAGCTCTCAGGTGTTGTCAGTATTACATGATGTTTGTACATGAACTGTATTTGAATAGCAGTTGTGAATTAATCATATAAATATAAAACTGTAGTACAAATAAATCCAAATTAATAAAGAAATAAAAAAGGATGAGTGAAGACATGAATGGACCCAAGAATGATGTTATAAATGTATAAAATAATGTTAACCACCTACTAGGTGGGGAGCAGATTTATTCATAGGATTTGTAGCAGACAGTATAGGAGATGGGGTGAGTTCAAGGTGGTGTGGCCATACACGAGTAGATAGTATAAGAAGGGGAACTGTGTCCTCAATATTTATTTGCTTTTCCCTATTAATCTGTATGTATGATAAGAATTGGTCAGTGCACCACAAAATTTTATGTTCTGGAGCCAGAGAAGAAAAAGAGAGCCTCACTTATTTTCCTCAATTAATTTAGAACATATAAGCATTCAAATGTTATTTGGGCTCAATATTTACCTTTGTATAATCTGGGAAGAAACAATTAGGTAAGAAATTAGTAGACCAAAATGTTTCAAAGAAAACTCTTTCATTTATTGTATGTAATTCAGGTCTAATATCCACATATACCATGTTGACTTCCATTGTCACTCTGTCCTATGTATATATCCAAACTGGGAAGTAACACTATCCTCAAGGTCTTAGAAGATTCTGGGACACTTGGGTGGCTCAGTGGTTAAGCATCTGCCTTTGACTCAGGGTGTGATGTCAGGAGTCCTGGGATCAAGTCTCGAATTGGGTTCCCCGCAGTGAGTCTGCTTCTCCCTGTGTCTCTCAGGAATAAATTTTAAAAATATATTTTTAAAAATTAAAAAAAGTGTATCTTAGAAGATTCTAAGTGGGACATGCAGATTCAGTCATTCATTCATTCAGTTCATTCAGCATCTACTTCATTCCCAGAGCAGAGCTTACTGACTCAATTTCACTTCTTTCCACTTCCTGCTCCTTACAAAATATTTATGGGATAAATTATTTATAGATATACATTTAAGAATGTCTGGTTAGCAATGTTTGAAGTCTAGTGACAGATTTTACGAGCAGCTATAAGAGTTCATCTAAGATACTATATAATTCAGATTGTTGTTAATTCAAACTCTATTTGTATGTAGTATATATTGTGTGTTATTGTTAATTGACAGATTCTCAAAACTAAATGGACCAATAGGTTATAAAGGATCCTATAACTTCTACATTTTACATTTCCTTCTATTTCTGAGATGTTTACATTCTGTGTTGGGAAGGGTGAGACGGTTGTGAAATGAGGAACAGTAGTAAAAGCAAAGTTAGAGTTTCGCATCAGTGGAGATGAAGTGGAAAAATAAACAATGAATAGCTCTCCATGATCGTCAATTTTATGTCAATTTGATTGGGCCACAGGGAGCCCAGATATTTGGTCAGATATTATCCTACATCTGTGAGGGTATTTTTGGATGAAATTAACATTTAAATTGGTAGACTGTATACTTCAGATTGCCCTTTCTAATGTGAATGGACCTTATCTGATCTGTTAAAGTCTGAACAGAACAAAAAACTGACCTTCCTGGGAATGAGGAAGAATTCATCCTGCCTGACTTTGAATTCAGACATCAGTTTTTTTCTGCCTTCACACACAAACTGAAGCACTGGTTATTCTTGGGTCTCAAACTTGCTGGCCTTCAAATTAGAACTAAACCATTGAGTTTCCAGTTTGCTCTCTACCGATCCAGGGGCTTTTCAGCCTTCATAAAAATTGCATGAACCAATTCTTCATAATAAATTCTCTCTCTCCAAATATGTATATATAATATATATAAGAGAACAGAGAATAATGATATAGTCTCCTCCCAGGACTCAAAATTTTTGGAAGACTTAGCAAAGCAAGAAGATTCTAATTCAGAGGTAGTATTATTAGTATAATTATGATGAGAAGAGTTACTAATCAAAAAGTTTGCAAAGCAATTTTTATTACAATACATATGTACATTATATAAAATATAAAATATATATAATATATGTGTACGTGTGTGTTCTAAGAGGTGCAGTTTCATTTCTTTAAAAAGCTTCCAGTAGAGACCTTTGTACTGCTTGTCACTGAGCCAGTTGCTGCTCTTGCAATCTGCAGCTTTATACTCACAAAACTGCCCTTTGTATTTAGATCTCTGCATGCTGAGTTAAAGGCCAATTTCACTTTGTATGGAGTAGCAGTGTTTTAATAGCATTAGTTACTAAGCTGCTGATTTTTACCTTCTTTATTTTCCCATGATTAGATTGTCAGAAAATATTCTGTTAAGTATTTGTACAATTTGGTACAAAAATGATTTCGCCAAAAGATTTTCTGAGAAAAAATCTGAAGATGATTCACGGCTATCCCATAATCTATACTTTTGCAAACAACTGGGAAAAGATTGAACAATTCCACAGCAGACCAGATGATATCATAATAGCCACTTACCCCAAATCAGGTGAGTTTTGTGGTCTGACAGATGCAGATCTATCTGGCTTCAGTATTAGTTTCCTGAAAAATCAACTTCTCTGTAAAATCAGTAGCATACTAAATAAAATTAATATTCCTATCAGCAAGTCTAGTCATGTATTTTGAATATATTTAAAATGAGCATTTGGGGCACAGAAAGGATAATTGCAGAATTAAGTTTCTAATAGAATGCATTCAGATGGCAGACTACCTGTAGATACTTTTCCCCCCAGATTCAAGTGATGGTTACAAAAACGTTGTCTTTCACCACAGGTACCACCTGGGTTAGTGAAATTGTAGACATGGTTCTGAATAATGGAGATGTTGAAAAATGTAAGCGGGATTTTATAACAGCTAAAGTTCCAATGTTGGAAATGGCTGTCCCTGGACTAAGAACTTCAGGTAATTTTAAACCACCTGGGAATTACAATTTTATAATATTATTTATACAGCATATGAATTATTGTATTTGTGATTTTCATTCAAAGAAAATAGAGTCAATTTGGTAATAAAATAGAAGTTTGGAAGCAGTACAGTCACCAAAACATATTGATAAACTGTAGTTTAATTTATGCATATCCAGGTATGATGACCTAAGATGAAAGTTTTGTTGTAGAAAATAACTAAAAATTTGGATGATAATTTTTAAAGTGTTCTTATCTATCAAATTCTACAGAACAAAAGTCAATAAAAGATAAAGATATCAGGAAAACTTCATTTAAAAAAATGTAAAAGTTCATGTCATGGGCATTGAGACATAGTGAGTTGTGGAAGACAATGATTTCTCATTTCCACATGCTGGGTAAAGTGGCTGTACCTACCAGGTCAGAAGTAGCATAATAAAATACTTGGTGGAATTTTATAATTAATGTATAATTAATGTTTCCAGATAAAATTTTTCAGAAAAAATTCAAGATACCAAATTAAATTTGAAATTCAGATAAGTAGCTATCTCATTTAGCAAAAGTATATCCTAAACATTGCATGGATGATACTTACACTAAAAGGTATCTGTTGTTTATCTGAAATTCAAATTTAACTAGGATTTTTTATCTTTATTTCCTAAACCAGGCAACCCTATCCACATTATAATTAAGAAATTCTTCCTAATACAACTGCATGCTACACATCGTTCTCTACAGAACATTGATTGGTAAAGAAATGAGCTACACCCCAGCTCTTGTGAAATCTCCATTCTAGTGTGTGTTTGGGGTGCAGGTGGGGATGGAGAAGAAGCATGGGAGCTGACAAAAAACAAAAAGTAAATAGACTATAAAATAAAAATGAGCATTATATAGAACATTGTCAAAAGATGTTTTAGTAGAGACTGAGTGGCTTTTTGGCATATGTAATAACTTTTTGTGAATAAGTGCAGTATAAGATTGTTTTGAGTGAGTCAGATGCAGTTTTAAGCAGGTGTGCCTTTGTATGCAAAAGGTGGAAAGGTAAAGTAGGATTAACAGGTAATCTAGATGTTAGACTAGATGTAAGTAATATTGCAAAAAAATGCATAGGACACTAAGAGTTATTGGATATGAAACCTGGAGATTTTAGGTGTTGGTGACTCTATAGCATATAACATCAATAAGAGATATATCTAAGATATAATAAAGGCTACTGAATGCATTAGAAGAATAGTAAATTAAAATGGTTGGTCCCGCTCATCTAATCTATGTCAGGAATTCTGAGTGTGCCTTTATCCCAGAAGTGCCTTCAGACTAACCAAGTCACTTATATATTTGTGAGATTTGGGCCTCTGGAATCATCCTAGCTCTGAATAGACAAAATAAATGGATATTCTCTGTCTCGGGGAAGTTCACATATCCCTTATCCAAAGACTTGATTTGAAACAAAGTTCTCCCATATATCAGTTGTTTGCCTTTGGTGAGTTCACTTAACACCTAAAAATTATACAACATTTTTATTTTGCATGTGTGTACACATGGCGCATAAAGGAAATAATGAAAAAATGCAGGTGCAGCAGCTGATGCTCTACAGGTGCAACACCATTTATACCATAACACCAGATACAAACAATAGCTGATATGAGAAAGAGTAGTTATCCATATCTCTTTCATTTGAGATACAGAAACTATTTTCATGATTATTTGTAATAATTCAAGGTATGATAAAACTCCAAATTGCTAAAGCTGATACTATTACTCTTACTCCTCATTCTAGAGGTGGAGAAAGTGAGATACAGAGACTAGCAATCTTTCAAATGTCTCACAATGAGTAAGTAAGTGACAGATTTAGGATTTGAACCCAAGGAGGCTAACCTCACAACTATGCCCCTAACTATTATGCAATATTGCATCCTCAAATCCAGATAAACACTGTGTGATTGCTTCAAAATTTAGCAGCATTATATACTGCTCAAAAATATTTTAAAAGGTTAGAGAAAATCAGGAAATTGCTGGCTCCTTGAGAACTCTAATGTATCTATATACCAAACTAAAATTTTCCCAGGAATAGAACAGTTAGAGAAGAATCCATCACCACGGCTTGTGAAGACACATCTACCAATTGCTCTTCTTCCTAAGTCTTTCTGGGAGAACAACTGCAAGGTACACTCTACACTAGAAGTCATTTTTTTTTTACTGTGACCCTCTCTATCCCTTTACTCATGCACATAGTAAGTGATTGTTCACATTTTTGTTTGTTGAGAACTACATAAGAAAGTGTTTGAATTAAAAATATATATTTCAGGCAACTTACGTAATCAAGTTTGCCAAAGGTATATAGCAACAGGATCCCCATCTTAGCACTGTATTGCTACTGTTTTTCCCCAAATACCCCTAGATATTCTGGCCTTCTCTGAAAACTCAATATAAAGATGTCAGTTCTTATTTGTTTGATAAAATTCTCCAGTGAAACATTTGTGCCTCATTATTTGCTTCTGGGGAACTTTTAAATGTGAAATTGAATTTCTTCAGTAATTGTGGGGCTATTCTGATTATCTATTTCTACTTTTGCTGTTTTTGATGTATGAGGAATTCTAAGCTGTTGAATTTTGTAATGAAAAGTGTTTCATAATTTTCTCCCTTTTTCTAAATATTTTATTTATTTATTTGAGTGAGAGAGAACAAGGTGGGGAGGAGCAAAGGGAAAGGGATAAGCAGACTCTCCACTGAGCTGGGAGCCTAATGCAGGTCTCCATCCCAGGACTTTGGGATCATGACTTGAGACCAAGGCAGATGCTTTACCAACTCAACCACACAGGCAGGCACCCCCATATATCTATTTTTATTCTTTCTTTGAACAGAATATTTTTACAACAATTTTACTTTTAGAACAGTTTTAGATTCACAGCAAAATCGAGTGGAAGGCAAAGAGATTTCCCATATATCCCCTGCCCCTACGCATGCATAGCTACCTATCAACATCCCCCACCAGAGTGGTATACATTTGTTAAAACTGATGAACCTACACATCATTATCACGTAAAGTTCATAGTTTACATTAGGGTTCACTCTTGGTCTTGTACATTCAGTGGGGTTTGGACAAATGTATAATGAAAACGTAGACCATTATAGTATCATACTGTGTAATTTTGCTGTCCTAAAAATCTTCAGTACTCCACCTATTCATCCCCCTCTCCTCCCAACCTGACAACCACCGATCTTTTTAATTGCCTTCATGGTCTTGCCTTTTCCAGAATGTCACATAGTTAGAATCATACAGTATGTAGTTTTTCCAAATTGCATTCTTTCACTTAGTAATATGCATTTAAGTTTCCTCCATGTCATTTCATGGCTTAATAGCTCATTTCATTTTAGTACATAATATTCTACTGTCTGAATATCCTAGGTTATTCATTCATATACTGAAGGACATCTTGGTTCCCCTCACATTTTGGCGATTATGAATAAAACTGCTATATATATATCCACCTGCAGGTTTTTGTGTGGAGCTTATTTTTCAACTTTGGATAAATTCCAAGCAGTGTGACTGCTGGATTGTAGGTAAAACTATGCTTAGCTTTGTAAGAAACTGCCACAATGTCTTCCAAGGTACCATTTTTGCAATCCCACCAGCAATGAATGAGAGAGCTCCTGTTGCTCAACATCCTCACCAGGATTTGGTGCCAGTTATCTGGATATTGGTCATTCTAATAAGTATGGAGTAGTGTCTCACTGTTGCTTTAATTTTCACTTCTCTGATGATATATGATGTGGAACATCTTTTCATACTCATTGTAATTTTAGTGGCTATCAGATTTGATGTGAAACCTATTTTTTCTTGATATTAGTTATTTGTGTCTTCTCTTTTTTCTTTGTCTTGCTAGATGATTATCAAGTTTGTTCATTTTTTTTTCAAGACAGCTTTCTGTTTCATTAATTCTAATTTTTCCTATTTTTAACGTTGTGGATTTCAAATCCACTTGGTTTTCTTTTTTTCTCTGTAGATGATTTATTTGGCTCGAAATGCCAAGGATGTTGCAGTCTCATATTATCATTTTGACTTAATGAATAATTTGGAACCTGCCCCTGGTCCCTGGGAGGAGTATTTGGAGAGATTCATGACTGGAAATGGTAGGTAGGCCCGGGCTTGAAATTAATAATATTTTCTTTTTAATAATACTAATAACTATTATGGGTGTGACTTTTCCTACCAAAACACTTTTCTGGATGCCTGGATGGCTCAGCAGTTGAGCATCTGCATTCAGCTCAGAGCATGATCCCAGATCCAGGGATCCAGTCCCTTGTCGGGTCCCCTGCAGGGAGCCTGCTTCTCCCTCTGTCTAGGTCTCTGCCTCTCTCTTTGTGTCTCTCATGAATTACTAAATAAAATATTTAAAAATATATATTTAGGGATCCCTGGTGGCTTAGTGGTTTAGCGCCACCTTCAGCTCAGGGTGTAATCCTGGAGACCTGGGATCGAGTCCCAGGTCGGGCTCCCTGCGTGGAGCCTGCTTCTTCCTCTGCCTGTGTCTCTGCCTCTCTCTCTCATGAATAAATAAATAAAATCTATCAAAAAAATAATAAAAAATTAAAAATATATATTTTAAAAACCCAAAGCACATTTCTAAGCCAGTAAAAGCACATTTAAGTAACATTTAAAGAATTAGATCAACTATCTAATATTTTACTATGACATTAATACATAAATTTGGTATTTAACATGGACTTGATGAAAATATTCTCAAATGTCTTTTTCAGTTACTAGAAATCCATTCTCATTTCCTGCTTACAATGCAAATTGTTTAAGTTGTCCAAATCTTTGGTTAGATCTGTTATACATATATTTATAATATTTAGATGAATAGTTAATACGAGTACTTAGTAGAATTGTTTCCTCCCATGTGAGGTGAAGTAAAATTCATATGGAGGCCAATGTATTTTCAATTGAAATGCTTCCTTTGTACTTTATTATTTTTTGTACTTTATATTTTTTAATCTAACTACATCCATAAATGGTTGATTATATACATTTTAATTGGCCTTATATATTCAGTTTCCTTGATTATTAATTCTACAAAATATTTGTACAATTTGGCTTACTATTTAGAAATAAATATTCAATTTGATGAATGCTTACAGTAATAGACTATTTCTCTGGTTTTAGTGGCCTATGGTTCCTGGTTTAATCATGTTAAGAGCTGGTGGAAGAAAAAGGAAGAACACCCAATACTTTTCTTGTACTATGAAGATATGAAAGAGGTAAAATGGTAGAAATCATTTTGAGTAATTGCCCCAATACATTCTGGGGTAAAGTGTTAATAAATATTTCCATTTAATGTGTGGAGTTAAAAAAAAATGTTGTGATTATTTTGCCTCTTCTCCATGCCTGCTTATCCAAATCTTGCGAAGATCGTTAGTGATTTCTAATGGTGAAATCCATGACATTTTTATCTTCTTATACTTTTTAACCATTGTGTTTATGAGCACCTTCTGTTGTTGAAATTCTTTCCTACACTTAATAGGTTATTATGCTCTCTTGGCTTTCCTGTAGATTTCCATCTGTTACTTAGTTAGCTTTTTTTGTAAGCTATTTGCTACATTTTGGAGATCATACACATGCCTACAGTTACCAAAACTCTTTATGTGCTAATGACCCCCCAAAATTCCATTTTATTTATTTATTTTTTTTTAAAGATTTTATTTATTTATTCATGATAGACACAGAGAGAGAGAGAGAGGCAGAGACACAGGCAGAGGGAGAAGCAGGCTCCATGCAGGGAGCCCGACGTGGGACTGCATCCGTGGTCTCCAGGATCGTACCCTGGGCCAAAGGCAGGTGCTAAACTGCTGCACCACCAGGGATCCCTAAAATTCCATTTTAATTTCTACCCTAATTCAGACCCAGGCTTTTATTTAAATGATCCTTAAATTTAACACATTCAAAACTAAACTCATCTTGCTTCTCTGTCTCTAACATGTAATCCTTTTCTTCTTTTATTCTCTCTTTGGTTAATGATGTTATTTGTCCATTAATTTTCTTTTTTTTCCTCTAAATTGTTATATAAATTCTGGTTAGTTGACATGCAGTATAATATTGGTTTTAGGTGTAGAATAAAGTAATTCATCACTTACATACATATTCATTAATTTTCAAAATCTGAAAATACATTGTCTTCATTGACTCTATATAGTGGATATAGCTCCACTATCTTATGGACATCTCATTGGTTCACATGCCCTACTTATTATAATTTTCAAATGTGTTCCTCTCTTTTATTCTCCTACTAGTTTGGGGATTCATCAGCATTCATCTGTTTCCTACATGACCTAGTAGCAGTTCAAATACTTCTGCAAAGTTCCAGGCCTATTCTGAGGCCATTTTACTTAAATTTGGCAAACACACACACACACACACACTCCTGAGAAATATCATTCTTGTAACTACATTCACAGTACAGAATATAGCACCTTACACATGCATCATAGAATCACTTGTATGAATAATTAATTGCTTGAATGAATAAATAAATGAATGAGCAGTAACAACAAACATTTTAGAGACATCAATCTTACTTTGCATAACAAAAATCATGTCATGTCGCAGGTAAAATTTCCATTGATCCAAGTATTTCTGAGAAACCCCCAGGACATTCTCACATTTTAACAAAAAGAGTCTGTGAATTTTTCTGCCCTGACCAGGATCCCATCTTCCATCACACTTGTTTATAGCCCATAGAGAATCTATGGCCTAAACTTTACTACTGCCCATTTATACAGGGCTTGAGGCAATTAATTTCCAATTTGCTGGCAATATGCAGCTGTGAAACAGAAGTGGTTTTATGAAAACACTTTTTATAATTGGTGATATCCCTTGAGTATTTGATTAGCAGAGTTAAGTCATGAATTCTTCATAAGGAGAAAACTGTCCTGTACTATCTTTCTTTACTTCCTAGACACAACTGTAGCCCTTAATAACTTTATGAAAAGAGCAATTTTATCTTCTAGGTATAGTCCCTTTCTTCCATAGGATGGGGAAATACACTTTCTGGGCCTACTTGGTATTTGCATTCTGTGTCTGACATCATGCTATCCCCTACATGACACTCATGTCAACCATTCCTCTCCTTATTCAGCTAAAATGCATTATTCAAATCCACTCATTCATACTGATTTACAGTCTGGCCCAATCAGCTTTATAATCAGCATATCTAGATATGTTGAAACCCACTCAAACCTGTTAAGTTCATCATACTTAATAGATGGTCTTTTTCTCCTGTCATACCGTTTTAGGCAATGTTATATAAAGAAGTTTAACAATAATAGAAGAAGATTATAATTACATATCAATAATAAAATTCAAGGAGAACCCTAATAATTTACATTGGTTTATGAGCATCTGCATAATTTCTCAATCAATGCAATGAAAAAGAAATACAGCAGAAAGAGATTCAGTAGTCACCAGCACTCTACTTTCATTTCTACAGCTCTACAAACTAACACGCATTGATACTTTGGCAGTGGCCATATTATTCTCCATACACTTTGAATCCCTAATTGAAATTGTTCTCTTTTTGCCTATCTGTGGTTTTCCTAATACCAGTATTAACTTTTCTTTGGCCTTTTTCCCACTATCATCCTTTCTGACCTTTTACTTATTCCAAGCACTGACATCCCTTAATTAGTCGGCTCATTCTGCTCTTATCAAGGTCTGAGACATAATATTTTGCCAGAACTTTCCTTGTAGGGAACTCCCTACCAAAACACACACATGTGTATACATGAGCACACACATAGTTAATGACATATTATTAAATGCTGTTTCTTCCCTGAATAAGAGATAAAGCCCAAATCCTTCATAGGACATCCACGGATTTTTTTCATTTTTCCCCAACTTATCTTTCCAGTTTTATAGCCTCTCTTACTTGTATGAACAACTCAAATCTAACTTCAACCACTTTGTGTTTTTTTCCTCCCTTCAACATATTATGAGACCCTATACCTCCAAGAATTTTGGCTATTTCTGTACTAAAAATTCACTCTCCAACAACTCAGCAGACTACATATCGTGGTAAATTCTGACTCACCTTTTTCAATTCAGCTTAGATATCACCTTATCAATATATTTCTAGACATATCCATATAGAGTTTAGTTTAACCTCCTAAAATTTACAAACATTAAGTTTATGTCATTTGAATCCGGAAAATTGGGGCACTTGAGTGGCTCAGTGGTTAAGCATCTGCCTTTGGTTCAGGTTGTGATCCTGAGGTCCTGGGATCAAGTCCCACATTGGGCTCCCTGCAGAGAGCCTGCTTCTCCCTCTGCCTATGTCTCTGCCTCTCTCTGTGTGTCTCTTATTATAAGTAAATAAAATCTTAAAAAAAAAATCTGGAAAATTATTTATTTCTCAGATTTTGTTCTTTTTATCCTCAACAGTTAATGAATTACTTAGGCCTTTATATCTTTGCATCTTTGTTGGAGTTTTTTTTTTTTAATATTTTATTTATTTATTTCAGAAAGAGAGAAAGAGAAAGAGCATGAGCAGGAAGAGGGGCAGAGGCAAAGGGAGATAGGGTCTCAAAGAGTCTCAAGCAGAGTTTACACTGAGTATGGAGCCTGACACAAAGCTTGATCTCACAATCCTGAGATTATGATCTGAGCTGAAATCAAGAGTTGGATGCTCAACTGATTATACCACCCAGGTGCCCCTGCAGTTTATTTTTACTAATTTATGTCCAAGCAAGGTCTAAGGTATAAGTCCTCTAAGGCAAACATACTTGAAGTAATTCACGAATTTATTATTTTTGTTTCCAAATATTGTTATTAAAAACAAGAAAGAAATTTTGATTCAGAACAAATAAATAAAGACAGGAAGAATAAAAACATGCTGGGACCCTAAATGTTCACTATTCAAATCTGATTACAACTTGAGCTGTTATTTTTCTCCAAATATTGTTAATATTTAGCCCAAGCTTTGTTCTTATTCTACTTTTGATATAAGCTAAAAATATGAAACTTGGAATAAACAAAATATTTCATCTATTTTTGCCAAACATAAATTATGGATGTTTTCAGTTTTATGATTAATTTTTTAAAAACTATTGATGACCCAACAAAATATGGATTGTATATTCAGAACCAACATTTAAGAAAACAGATTATAAATATTATAGTTTTCACAGTATGTTAATGATATGTTAATGATTTATCGTTTTCTTGGGTATGTCTCTTTATCCACTGATAGAATCCAAAGCGGGAAGTCCAGAAGATTGCTAGATTTCTAGAGAAGAATTTGAATGATGAAGTCTTGGATAAGATAATTCATCACACCTCATTTGAAATGATGAAGGACAATCCTCTGGTGAATTATACACATCTACCAAGTACAGTGATGGATCATAGCAAATCATCTTTTATGCGTAAAGGTAAGTACTTTGCCTAGTTTAATTTCCCTTTTCACTTTCTTCTGAATTACTCTAAAATGAGGATTAGTTTTGTGACCTCTAACAATTACTTAGCCAGTTTGGGTACCAATTTCTTCATCTCTAATATAAGGACACTAAAAATGCCTACCACAAAAAGTTGCTGAACTAGATTAGAAATGACTAAGGAAATAGTGCATTATGAACTTGTTATCTGAATACCTTGAATATTTGATGCATGTTTATTTTTCTATTTACTGTGCTACTAAATGAGAGTAGTTTTGTCAATTCTGATGTGAGTCATTCCAAAATTGTTATTCCTAAATCTTAAATCTTTGCCTAAATAGGCATAGGCTTCCCTCTTCTCCTCAGTGATAAATTAATGTCACTCAATACAGGAATATTTCCTTTAAAGACTTCATATCACTTAGAGAACAGTGGTCACTTTGTTAAGGATTCACCAGGAGAAATCACTTTTTTTACCCTATTTTGCTCCCTAAAAATGCTGTCTGAATTATAGGAAACATGGAATCTAAATTTAACTTAAAAAGATGTTAATAGAGGAATATGGCATTTGATATTGATTCCACTGATGCAAATCCTGCATATTGTGGCTTATTGTGTATGGTTTGTGTCAACAATGTTTTATTAATGATAAAAATAATACATTTAACAAATTATTAACTTAAAAACAAATTTGGGAAGTTATCCATCTAATAATGTCACCCTCTGTTTTCAATATTCTTTATTAAAGTAGAGACAAAAGGGATAGAATTTCAATTGGTGTGCTACAAAGTAAACATAACCCTAAAAATGTACTGTACATATGAACATATGGCTGAAAACCCTTGATTTTCAAAAAGAGTTATATGGTTAAATTTTTTCTAAAATATTTTTCTACATTACTTCTCAAAATAGCAAACTGCCCTAGTGCTTTCAAATTGTTCTTTATTTTCAAAAACATTGCACTTAACTTTTCACAACTAACCTTCAGTATAAGAAAGTAAAGTTTTCATTGTAAATGGTGTCTAAAACAAGACTGATGCTCACATGCACATATTTTGCTGGTGGAAAAAAATCAGGAAAAAAAACACCTTTCTTTATTAAATAAGGCAAATTCTCATTTTGTCAGATTATCTGAATGTAACTTTCAGAAGGGTTTCATTCCCAGTCATGTGAAAATTGATACCACTGCATGATATTTCATCAGGGCATAGAGTTAGATGAAACAACTTCAGTATCTGGATTCTATGGTTTCTTAAACTTCAAGCAGAAAAGAGTCCATTTGAGTCTCATAAGAGAGACGGTCTCTACATCCCCTCCAGAAGTAGAAAAAAACATACCTTTTGTGGTCAGATTGATCTCCAGTTTGTCCAGGCTGTGCCACTCCCTGAATCTATGACTTTAAATATGTTTATTCAATCTGTCAAAGGTCTGCTTACATCACCGAAAATATGGAGAAAGTAACAAGATCTCTGGCATAAGTTTTGGGGGAGGATTATGGTAAATGACATGTAAGCATTTCAAATATTTTTCCCACCATAAATAATACATTAAAAAGTAGCAAGTCTTATTAGTCTAAATAGTTCGAGATTTGTTTACCCGTTTATTCATTCATGCACTCAATAAACATTTAAAGAATGGCATTTATTCATTCATTTATGTATAGGAAACACTTCATAAACACCTGCATGCAGCACATATTTCCTAGAACATGCAAGGATGAATGACACATACATTTGCTTTAAGAAGCTCGTAATGTAATGAGAGAGGCATGCATGTAAATGGATGCTAATCAGGGTTCAAAGTGATGTATGAACAAAGGGCTGGGTACACTCAGTCTGGAAGGATGCCATGTTGGCTAAATCAATGTCATAATTTAGTCACACAATAGTAAAAGTAGTAGGGAGAGGATAGATGATGTCCAATGTTTATACTTATGTTCCACATTGCAACAAAACAGAAAAATCTAGGCTTTAGCCAGCATTTACTTAATCAAAAAAAAAAATTATACTTCCCTTACTCTTGTGAAGCAAA
This sequence comes from Vulpes vulpes, assembly GCF_048418805.1. Taxonomy (NCBI): domain Eukaryota; kingdom Metazoa; phylum Chordata; class Mammalia; order Carnivora; family Canidae; genus Vulpes; species Vulpes vulpes. Next base: position 65,115,725 of record NC_132781.1, read on the forward strand.
TGTGTTTGTGTATATTATATAATTAATAGAAAACCATTGGAAAAGAAAAAAGAAAACCATTGGAAAACTTCATATATGACTCTTGATTGTTTAATTTGTGCTTTTTGTATTTAATGACATCTTTACAGATGGACTATTTCAAATATACACTACTGTCACATTTCAAAGAGCTCTTACCATCTGGTAAACACAGAAAAAAATATAATAACCAGGAATCAACATTGTTTATGGGGCTGTTTTTCAATAAAAGATTTGAAATCTTCATCAAGCCGTCATGGGTTAATGAAACTTGCAATTCAACAGGACATATTTTATATTTCATAAAATAACAAAGCAAATGTTTATCTCCAGGCACACTTGCAGTGCATTAAGAATTTTTCAAATATTTATAAGCATCCAAGTATAAGAAATTAAAAGCAAATCTGTTCCCAACAGTTTTGCTTTTGTAGAGACGGTTCAGCATTGTTATATGTTTAACTTTAAATGCTATTCATCTCATCTAAAATGCAAATACAGTATAAGTCTAGTGAACTGAAATAAAATGGTATCCTTCAAGTATCATACCATCTTTACTAATAAGTTCATGGGAAATGATACATCAATTTCCTAGTCATGTATTAATTGTGCTGATGACCAGTCCATTGTATGGTTTTTAAAACTAATTCGTGAAATAAAATCTGTCCTGATCACTGATGGAGTGTCCAACAGTAATCTTATGACCCATGGCAAACAGGAACACTAAAAGAATCGCTTTCAGGAAACTATTGTATGGTCCATAAGTTTAGATAGGAAAATGTATCTCAGAATGTATCTTTAAAAGTCTGTCAAAACCATGAGAAGGATGCCTGGGTGACTCAGTGGTTGAGCGCCTCCCTTTGGCCCAGGGCATGATCTTGGAGTCCGGGGATGGAGTCCCACATGGGACTCCTTGCAGGGAGACTGCTTCTTCCTCTATGTCTCTGCCTCTCTCTCTCTCTGTGTCTCTCATGAATAAATATATAAATTTTTTTTAAAAAATTAAAATAAAATAAAAAATAAAAAAAACATAATGAGATATCACCTCCAACCTGTCAGAATGGCTAGTATCAAAAAGACAAAAATAGCAAGTGTTGGTGAGGATGTGGAGAAAAGGAAACGCTTGTGCACTGTTTGTCCGATGTAAATTGGTGCAGTCACTGTGGAGAACAACATGGAAGTTTCTCAAAAAATTAAAAATAGAACTAATCTATAATCCAGCAGTCCACTATGATAACAAAAGTGAAAACACTAATTCAAAAAGATATATGCACCTCTGTGTTCGGTGCAGCATTATTTATAATAGGCAAAATATGGAAGCAACCCAAGTGATCATTAATAGATGAATGGATAAAAAAGATGTGGTATATACACACAAGGGCATACTACTTGCCATAAAAAATAAATAAATAAAACAAAATCTTGCCTTTTGCAACAACATGGATGGACCTAGAAGGTATTATGCTAAGTGAAAGACAAATACCATGCAATTTCATTTATATGTGGGATCTAATAAACAAATAAATAAAATGGAAACAGACTCCTAAATACAAAGAACACACTGATGGTAGCCAGAGGGGAGGGGGGTGGGGAATAAGCAAAATAAGTGAAGGGAATTAAGAGGAACAAACTTCTAGTTAGAAAATAAATAAGTCATGAGGATGCAGAGTACAACATAAGGGATATAGTCAATAATACTGTAATATTACAATATTGTATATCAATTTTACTTCAAAAAACAGGTTCTATTTAGCTCTAAGCCACCTTCCTAGATGACAGGAATGACCAATAAAGGGGAAATGGCATTTTATAGTATTCAAATACAAGGGAAGTCCTTCTTTAACTCTTTGAAACTTTTCTTTTGGTATACTAGGCTTCCTTCATAATGGAAATATGTTATTCCATGTATTTTCTTATTTATTTTTAGGGATTGCAGGTGACTGGAAGAATTACTTCACAGTGGCCCAAAATGAGAAATTTGATGTCATTTACAAGAAGGAAATGTCTGGAACCACCCTTCAGTTTCGCACAGAGATTTAAAGATCCTAGTGACCAGTCTGAAGAAGGAAGAACAGAGCTGTAATTTGTTAAAAAGGAGGCCATTAGGCAGTCAAATGGATTTATAGAGAAGGAGAAAATGTGCTTTTAAAATGAATTTGTGTGTGTGTGTCATTAATCAGGTCTCAATTTTGCTCCTGACTCTGAGCTTCCAAATTCCGTAGGGGTAGGGCCAATTGTTATGTTTTTGTAGGATATTCTTACCTTTTCCTAGACTAGTACAGATAGCAGAGTAAGCACTTATCTTACTCAACCTCTATGTGTTATGACTTAGAATGAAGTTCCCCTTCTATTAACATGGTCCAAGAAGTGTTGTTTGCACACTGACACTACATTTCCTAGCTCTGCCCCAATTCCCTTTGCTGAAAACTTGACCCAGGACACTCTGATCCCTGCTGTCTTCTGGGTCTCAAGCTGTTCCCTGAGTCAGAGTTCATCTTCTCGCAGTGCCACTATTTGGATAACGCAGCTCATGTCCAGATGATGGGGCTCAGATTTTGGAAATGTTGTTCCTATATCTAATTTCTAAGCATCAAATTTTTAATTGCTGAGTGTCTAATTTCTGGGTCTCCACAGATGAAAGGTTCTTCTACATTGGTCTCCTGAAGGTTCTTCCATGGGAACTGCAGCTGTGTCTGCTCTGAGAGCCTGGACTGAGGTTGCAACTTGCTTCCTATGGAGAATCCTCCCTGATCTCAACAGCCTCTTCAAAGATTCTGAGAACCACCGATTCCTGTGGTCTGTTCCCAGTTGGGGAACTTCAGATACTTCATTTTGTGAATTTCTTTTGGTGCAATTTCCCAAACTGGCACCTAAGGGAGACTTTCTGGGCTGAATCTCCACTATGCCCTCTAGACCCCATATCCCTTCTGTGTATTGTCCATATATGTGCCTATTAGCTTGGGCTCTTTGATGAATGCTTCCTTGGAACATTTGCTTCTCAGCCAGCTTTGTCTTAGAAGTAGTTATCTATCTCCCCATGTGCAGCAAGACCTTTTTGCCTGCAGATCCTATCAGCACGTGCCAAGTTGTATGCTGTGCTCAAGCTCCCAAACTCAAGCTTGGTTCCAGTGCCCTGGGCCTTATTCTGAAGAAGAGTTCTGACATGTGATAGACCCCCTAAATAGCTATAATAATTCGGGTGACAGTATTTTTCCTTCACAGGTGAATCTCCAACTGGAATAGCACCTCAAGCATGTAACTTTTCTCTTCCCTAGCCCCAGCAGAGGACTGGCCTAATACAACAGCAAACTCCTGGGAGTGAGATAGATATAGAGATAGACATAGATATAAATAGATATAGATATAATGATTTTTAGAGAGAGTTGTTTTGATAGGTTTATTATAATATGTGTTATAAATTATTTCAGAGCATGAAACTTTTTTTGGTATGTTCCTTAGAAATATGTTTAGAAGTAGTTAATCTTGAATACCTACAGGTATTGAGAACTACTTCCGACTTTCTAGAATACTCTAGACAACAAGGAAGTGAAGCCAATCAAGAATCTATTTGATATATTATCTTGATTAATAAGTTAATGTGATACATACTTCTGACTATAGGGTTTATTTTTGAAAAAAAAAGTGTCTCTCTGAACTAGTCTTTAATCTGGGTCATAGCTTGACTTCACTAATTGCCTTCACTAGCAGGATAGGATAATTTCTATTTTCTCTAGTTTTCCATAGTGAAAATAAGTTTCTGTAACTGAACTTTTTTTTTTCTAAGATTTCATTTATTTGTTCATGAGAGTCACACAAGGACAGGCAGAGACTTAGTTAGAGGGAGAAGTAGGCTCCCCGCAGGGAGTCTGATGCGGGACTCAATCCCAGGACCCCTGGTTATGACCTGAACCAAAGGAAGACAACCACTGAGACACCCAGGTGCCCCTTTAACTGGACTTCATTCAGAAAATTTGAGTAAGCTCAACTATGCCCCAGGTATTTTTCAGGCACTGGAAATAGAGTGGAGAAAAAAAGAGAATTTATATTTTCCTTTACTTTCTTATGGATTGTTGTTTCTAATCCAAATGTCAACATCCTGTTATCTCTCTCTCTCTCTCACTAACTCATGCTTTGCACTATATGGTAGCACTCCTACTAGAATTCCAGTTTCAGAAGGACCTGATAGCCTTTAAAATCATTAAAACAACTGCTGCCAAATTAATGTTCCTAAAATAATGCTTTTATCATTATTTTTCTTATTCAACAATTACCCATATAATGTTCAAACAAAAAAATGTAGAATAATCACATTCTATTTTTCTCCTACCAAAACAATACTATAAGAATCTTGATAGCAAATACCTGGAAATGATGAGATTGCTCCATATTCATGGCCCTTCACTAATTCAAAGACTGTTTCCCCAAGAAGCCAATATGTGTCTTGAAAAATCATTGCACATCATGGCATTCGAAGCAAATACTAGCACTTGGTCAGAGTCCATGCCTATCATAAACCTGCCATTATGGATAAAAGGAAAAGAGCAACAAAAACTCCCAACGGAAAAACATTTTAATCATGGCCCTTCCTTTAGCGAAATACTTGAACTTTAGAAAACCAAGCAAATAGGGGATGCCTGGGTGGCTCAGTGGGTTAAGCATCTGCCTTCCAGTCAGGTCATGATCTCTGGGTCCTGGGAATGGAGCCTGTGTGAGGCTTCCTGCTCAGTGGGGAATCTGCTCCCTCTCCCTCTGCCTCTGCTGTTCCCCCTGCTTGTTCTCTCTCTCTCTCAAATAAATAAATAAAATCTTAAAAAAAAGAAGAAGAAGAGAACCAAGCAAATAAGATTTTAGTTTCTTGTCTGTAAAATAATGTAATTGGTTTATGTTCCAAAACGCTATCGCTATCCTTGCCTCCTGCTTTCCTAATCAAACTGTCTTCATCAGTGCCTGAATGTTCATTGTGTTTCCTGTGCTGTTGCTTGTGCTCACAGCAGGTCTTTTTTTCCTTCCAACCTCATTCCCACAAATACCCAGAATGCTTTATTCCCACTTCCCTAGATTAAAAGCTCAATTCAAATTTCACTTCAATGCAATGAAGAGTTCTCTTACCATCCTCTCACAAAGAACCTTCTCCTTCCATCTAGGTCTTCTTGTATTTGTCCCCTGGATAGTTTACCTGACAGTCGCTAACTAAGGTGTAATTATCTTAAAGCACCCCTATTTCTTTGGAGCTACCTACCAATCAACAAATTAAGCTATGTTCATTGAAGATAAGGATTGACTTTTACCTTTTAGTACTTCCACAATGCTTGGTGCAAGCTTTGTAGATACTTGGCTCCATGTTCTGAATGATGACATTTAGAGTCACTTGAACTCAACTAAGAAAGTTCATTTGCAAACCTCTCTTTTGCAAATTCACAATCTATTTCAATACACAATACATAACACCTCCTACTGACCCCTCAGCTCAGAGGGTGGATGCCTTCTCAGGGAACTTGTGTGCCCCATCTCACCCCTGGACTGTTCACAGACTCCCTTGCAAAATGTTGGAGGCCACGTTCAGAATTTTCGCCCTGAGGAAAGGTGGCAAAAGCTCCACAAAGTCCCCTCATCAGTACTGACACTTGCATCTGAGGTTCTGGCAAAGGGTGGGGTTTCTCAAAATCATTAACCTGATTTGCAGAGGGCTGCTACACAGTGACACACATAATAGTGATCAGATGAATTTTGGCCACGTAATTCATTGTTGGCTGCAGTGAGAAGCACTGTGCCTTCAGGCCTCACTTACTCTGAAGGGGGACAATCAGCATAAAAATGTAACCGGGTCATGCAGAGTTTGTCCTGCTTCCATAACCAATACAGCCAAACATTTTCTCTGGAAACTCTAGGGAGGACACTATTTCTAGCTTGGGCTGTGGGATATCTTACAAGTCACTTTTGTTTCAAAGCCATTTGAATCAATAGAATTTTATTTCAAACTGTTCTTCTGGATTAAAAAGTGACCATTTATAGTATGTGGCACTTTAAAAAAAAAAAAGAGGCTTTAAGTGTAGAACTGAGATATCCCTGAGGAAGAAGAAATTCAGAAATTCCATTTAAAGAATGCAGTATCAGCTCTGTCTTAGAGTTTACAGTCTGAAGGTCTGCCTTACAGATTTCAGACTTGCTTAACTAGGCCCTACAATCATAAAGCCAACTCTTTGCAATAAATCTCTTGATATGTACATAAATATGCATGTGCATGTATGTATATACACATATATGTGTGTAGCACACATATGTACATGTATGTATGTATGTAGTGTGTGTGTTTACATATATATATCCCCATTGGTTCTGATTTATATGACAAAAATAAAATATCAAAACTCATTAAAAGAATCAGATATGTGAACAATCTATTGAAGACAACACTATTAGGTCTTCCTTGTTATTTCTTGAAAGCAAAGAACTGAAGTCCACCTGATGTTGAAAGAATTTTCTTCCCAGTAATCACAATAATACTTTGTCTCAATTTCTAAGAAGGATAAAAGATCTCTATGTTGAAAGTTATAGTACATTGATTAAAAAAATCAAGACACAAATAAATGGAAAGGTTTATCATGTTCCTGGATTTGAAGAATTAATACTGTTAAAATGTCATTACTACCAAAAGCTATCTATAGATTTAAAATCCCTATTAAGATTCCAATGGTAAATTTTACAGAAGTAGAAAAAAACACAAGATTTATACGGAATGACAAAAGATCCCAAACAGCCAAAGCAACCCTGACAAAGAACAAAGCAGGAGATATCACTCTTCTTGATTTCACTCTATGCTATAAAGCTAAAGTTATCAAAACAGTATGATACTGGCATACAAACAAACAAATAGACCAATGGAACAGAATTGAAGTCCAAAACTAAAACCGAGCATATGTCTCAACTAATATTTGACAAAGGAGCCAAGTATATTCAATGGAGAAAAGACAGTCTTTTCAATAAGTGGTGCTGGGATAATTAGTCACATGTAAGAGAATGAAACTAGACCCATATTTTATACCACTAACAAAATTATCTCGAAATGAATTAAATATTAAATGTAATATCTAAAATCATGAAACGCTTAGGAGAAAACATAGAAACAAAGCTCCTTGACATGGGTCTTGGTAATGATCTTTTGGTGATGACACTTAAAGCATAAGCAACAAAATAAAAATAAATAAGTAGAAATACACCAAACTAAAAAGCTTTTGCACAACAAAATAAATCACCAATAAAGTGAACAACCTACAGAATGTGAAAAAAATATGTACAAATCATATATCTGATAAAAGATTAATATCCTAAACTTATAAAGAAATTTAAAAAATCATAACACTCAACAGCAGAACAACAACAAACAAATAATCCAAATAACAAATAGGGAAAGAACCTGAATAGACATTTCTCCAAAGAAGATATACAAAAGGCCAATAGGTACATGAAAATATACTCCACATCACTAGTCATTAAGGAAGTAGAAATTAAAACAAGAATGATATATCACTTCATGTCTGTTAGCACGGCCATCATCAAAAGGATAAGAGATAACAAATGCTGGTATAGATATGGAGAAAGGGAACCTTTGTGCACTGTTGGTGGGATTGTAAATTTGTACAGCCACTATGGAAAATCTTCAAAAAATTAAAAGTAGAACTACTATATGATCCAGCAATTCCACTTCTAGGAATATATCCCAAGATAACAAAAACACTAACTTGATATCTGTACCCCATATTCTAAGTAGCATTATTTACAATAGCTAAAGGGTCCATTGATAAATGAATGGATAAAGAAGTTATAGTACATGTATATAAAACAAACATTTTTTTACAATATTTGTAATGGGCATGACATAGAAAGCACAAGCAAGCATTATTTACGATAGACAAGACGTGGAAAAAACCTAGTTGCCCATCAACAGATGATTGTATAAAGAAAATGTAATTATATACATATATAAAAATATATATATAATAGAATACTATATATATATATATTAGATATAATACTATATATATACTATACTATATTATATATAATACTATATATAATATAATACTATATATATATGTAAAATAGAATACTATTCAGCCATAAAGTATAAGGATATCTTATCTTTTCTAATAACATGGATGGAACTTGAGGGCATTATGCTAAGTGAAATAAGTCAGACAGAGAAAGACAAATACTGTATGATCTCACTTATATGAGGGATCTAAGGAAAAAACAAACAAACCATAGCAAAAGTGATGAGATTTGTGGTTACCAGAGGCAGAGAGTGGTGAGAGGGAATTATAGGAAAGTACTTAAAGGTACAAACTTCTAGTTACAAGATAACTAAGTACTAGAGATGTACTGTGCAATATGATGACTGTAGCTAACACTGCTGTATGGCAAATAGGAAAGTTGTTAAGAAAGTATATCCTAAGAAGTCTCATCAAAGGCAAATCTTTTCCCTTTCTTCTCTTTCCTTTTTTCCCCTAATGTATCTATATGAGAATACAGATCTTAGCTGGACCCACTGTTCAGTTTTACATTTTATGTAATCAAACCAACATGCTATATGCTTTAAACTTACACAGGGATTTATGTCAATTATTGCTTAATAAAACTGGAAGAAGATAAAATGAGAAAACTGAAACTTTAAATTAGGATTCAATCTGAGTTTGTTTTACTCCAAAATGTCATTCTTAACAATTCTGACAATATAGAGAATTATATATAAATTATCTCCTTCAGATATTAGATATTAATTAACTATCAAAATACTATCATAAACATATTCAAGTAAAGATGCCCCAGTGGGCAGTGTAAACGTTCCAAGCTCTATCCATTTTCAGAGACCTAATGTTGCACAGACATTGCCTGTAAGCCTGTGAAAGGTTAGATCTGTGAATACCTTTCTCTTATAAGCTATGGTATAATTGATATTTTTTAATCATTTTTTAAAAAATAGCATAGTTCAAGTTCATCTAAATTAATGTACCTTTTGATTGTTGATTTAAAAACTCACTAATTGAAAGGAATGTTTCTGGTACAATGCATAGAGTCCAAATACATGACTAACAAGATAGTTTTTATAATGCAGCCTATTCATAAGATGAGGACTGACTGTACTCTGTTCTGTTCTCTCCTAATCAGGGAGGAAGAGAACAAGCTGTAATAAATCTTATTGAGAAACTTCTCACACAAATTTGAATGGGGGAGGAAAAGGAAGAGAAAGGACAAAATATTTTCTTTCAAATTCTATCCTTCATATCTCCTCTTCCTCCAGTCCTATTAATAGGAGTACCAAAATTCTTGAGCATAATGAAAGTATTTGTACAGAAAGTAAAATTCTTGTGGCTCTCCCTATAGATTGTAAAGTAGTTTGGACAGTGTCCCCAGATTATGCATTTTATATAAACAGCAAAGATAATTTAAATTTCTTTTTTTTAAGATTTTATTTATTTATTCATGAGAGATAGAGAGAGAGAGGAGAGACAAGGGCAGAAGGAGAAGCAGGCTCCCCGCAAGGAGCCCCATACGGGACTCAATCCCGGACCCCGGGATCACACCCTGAGCCCAGGATCACACGCTGAGCCCAAGGCAGACACTCAACTGCTGAGCCACCCAGGTGTCCCAACACCAATGTAATTCAATACTTATATTACCGACTGCTATTTCCAAATAATGCAGATGAGCTAGTCTTGTTTTCCAAGTAACTACCAGATGCATAGATGCTAGAAAGGTAGATCGGATGATAGATGATGACGATGATGATGAAAGGTAGATGATAGATAGATAGATGATAGATAGATGATGATGATGATGATAGATAGATAGATAGATAGATAGATAGATAGATAGATAATAAATAGATACAACTGTCAAGGCACTCTTTTGTACTGACTGGATTCATATTTGGAAATGCAAAAATTTAACTAGATAAAATTTAAAACTGATAATTTAATATAATTTGAAAGGAAGAAGTTTAATGAATTATACAGCTCTACCTTGGGCCTTTAGCCAAATGTGCACTATATTTCAAAATAAAAGAAATTAGTAACTTTTCCAACACAGTTTGCTCAATGTGTGACCTATTCTTTAGCTTAAACAATTGGTGCAAATTCCATTTCATTAACATTTTTGCTTATTTCCTGTGTATTATTCCTTCCATTGGATAAAAGCTAAATTTCTAAATAGATTGATATGTGTGAAAACTACTCTTGCATTTTTTTTGCCTGAATTGTTCTTCTTGACATGTTTTGAGGTCTTATGCTTGAAGCACACTGGGCTTCTGCAACAAAGCCAGAAGAACACAAGGAAAGTAAACCAGAAAAAGGCAGGAATACATAACAAAGTCAATAGATACATGGTAAAAGTCAATGCAGCCTACCGGTGAAGGCATAATGTTCAGTGTTACAGAGGTTCCATGGCAATATGTGAATTTTCAATTGTCAACAGTTTTACATTTTGTGAAGTATAACATTCACTCAGAAGAGTTGTACAAATAGATATGCCAAGAACAATCGCAGCATACCAGAGCCTTCCCCTCCATTGTACTCCTTTTCAGTTAATATTCTCCATAATGAAAACCAAAATCCAGATTTCCAGCACTATAGGTTAGTTTTGCTTCTTTTTGAAATTTAAGTTATTGGAATTGTGCAGGTGAATTCTTTGATTTTTTTGACTTTTTTCTCTCAACATTATAAATGAGTGATTTATCACGCTGCTTGTACTATCAGGACTTTCTTTCATTTTCATTATATATATTTTTATTGTGAAAATATACTAATATTTATTTGCTTTTGATGGGCATAGAAAGGGTTTCCAGTTTGTTTTTTATGCATACTACTGCTATGAACATTCTTGGATTAAACTACCAGATATGATATGCAAAGGTTTAAGACATACTACAAAAGAGTTATAAGTCTATCTACCAATTCGTAGGCTTATCTGTTTTGTTATTTATAAAATAATTTCATTCAGACAGAATGTAGGCCATCCATGGCTATGGTCTATAGAAAAGTCTATAGAAGTTTAGATGAATAAATTTTCAGCTTTGAAATATTGTGAAAGAAAATAACTAAGACATGTAAACACAGATTCACATGATCACGCACATAACAATTTATAACTTTGTTTTTATTTGCCAAAGATATGTGGAAATAATCATTTCCTTGATTAACCTGATAGAGAATATATTGAGAGTACTTGGGGCCTGAAGTAATTTTCTTAGCTAACACTTGCACAGTGAAAATATGACTTATATTTCAAGGAAAATTTAGAGACTGCATACAGAAGAGAAAAACAACTTATATACTAAACAGACCTATACCCACCTCACCCACGGTGAATTTATGGCACTCTTCTCACCTTCTATGTCTTTCTTTTTTAACAGTAGTCTGTAATTTGTCTCAGAGCTTTGAGTTAGAAGAAAGTCTGAAGATGTAAGAAATATCATCTTCAAAGCAAATAATTCTTCTTCAAAGAAATCTAATAATAGATTTTTTTTAATTGTCACCATCTGTTATATACCCTGCCATCTGTCTCTAATTACTGGCTGCGGACTGTATCCAATATTCTTCCACTTTGTTATTTTTGTTACTATTATTTGCAATTTCTCAAATTGATATCTTGGACCCAAGATGTCTGTGTCACTTTTAATTGATAATTAGTACAATGGGCTCACACGAATAACAACAAAAACAAACAGTTTGAGGAATTTCATATAGTTCTTACACTTTATGCCTCAGGTCCATGCGAACTCTTTTGCTAGATGGTCCTGGAAGACCTATTTGACCTTCTATTTTATTCCAATAGAATTTATTAGCCATACCTTTTTCTTCAGATACTTTTCTTCATAAAATATTTTTTTAACCGTGCAAATAGAATTATATTATATGGGTTCAAAAAGTATCCTTCCAAGGATTTAGTAATACTAGGAACCAAGAAATATTTGAACTGCCGAACTCCTCCCAAATGTGTGATTCCCAGAACAATAGTACCTCTTATACTTTCCAGCTAAGCACCAGGAAATACCCTCTCAGGCTGGCCTATGCCATGTTAGGGCTGGCCAAAATCCCAAAATGATAAAAAATTAGCTGCTAGGATAGGTGAGTGAACTGATGAGTATTGCCCAGTGATAGGATACTTCTGAGATTTCCTCAACGTGAAAGGAGCTTGGTTATTTTAATTTTTAGTTGCTATTTTCTCCTTTACACACTCTGTTCCTGGAAAGGTGAAGTGTCTAACAAGTAAATTTGAGAGAATGGCTGGCATATTTGCTCATTACTACTCTCTTCTCCTGCAAGTGAGCCTGCCCTCTTTTAAGAGATAAATTCTAATATTGTGGTTTAGTAATTCTCTTTGGCTAAGACCCAAAGTTATATTTTCCAGTTTGGCTTCTGTCAATACTAAAGGTGATATTTTATATTCATCTTTAATAATTTGTTTTATATCTTAATATTGTACAGAAGTTGGGCCAAGAATAGTAGTCTTAGTTGGTCTGTAAAGGACCCAGTTGTGCTTGGACTGAGAACATTGAAAAGTGAAATAACAAAATTTTAGATAAAACACACATGAGGAGGCTTTTGGAATGAAAAGGGCATTTGTTTGTATTCCTAAATCTCTGATATAAAGGGAGAAATTTTTGACTTTTGTGATTTATTATCAACTGTCCATCTGGCTCTGTGCCTGAGGGGTGGTATGCAGATCTTCATAAAGAATCTGCCTGGCATGACCCCTGCAAGTGGAGCCCAGTGACACCATCAAAAATGTGAAGGCCAAGATCCAGGATAAAGAGAGCATCCCCCCTGACCAGCAGAGGCTCATCATTGCAGGTAAGCAGCTGGAAGATGGCTACGCTCTTTCTGATGAAAACATCCATTAAGAGTCAACTCTCCACCTGATTCTCTGTCTGAGAGGTAGCTGTTAATTCTTCAGTATTGAATTCTTAGTGCCCAATGGTGGCATTGCTCTGCACTCTAGCCATTTGCCCCAATTTAAGCTTAGAAATTACCAGTTTCAGTAATAGCTAAATCACTAGTTGTTTCAATAACTGTTCAAAATGTAAGTTTTGAAAAAAAAAACAAAAAAAACAAAAAAAAAAAAAAACAAAATGTAAGTTTTGTTGCATGGTAGGAAAAAAAAGGGGGGGGGGAGGGAGAGCAATTTTGACCCCTGCAGCCTTGGTAAGAAGCTTTGTAGCAATCATATGGTAGAGTGGCCTTAGCGATAACTGTAGCTTATGTATGATTTAACTTTGAGTGGTTCTTTTCAAACAAGTCTTGGGCAAAGGTGGTATAGCCATGAAAATGGCCTTGATAAGAGCCAGAAGACCCAAGCCAAAGGTAGCTAAATGAGAACACATGCAGGTCTGAGAGACAGAGTTTGCAGATGCCAGCAGAACTTTCTAACTTTGTCTTAGTAGAGTCAAAGACTCGGTTATAGGGCCAGATGCACAAGAACACCAAAGATAGGGCCTTAATAAAGTATGTCCTGGAGGCTCTGTAGCAGGCCCTGCTTTTCCTCAACTGGAATAGCTGAGACAAGTCATACAGAGAAAAGATTCTGTTAGGTTTTTCAGTCATTCGCAGGACAATATTGGCTACTTCCAAAGTGCAAAGCAGTTGAGTTTCTTGTTATTTTAGAAATCAGGTTCTAACAGGATCTAAACAACAGTAGAACCACTAATCCAAATTTTATTCTGTACTCACGGCCACAGAGGAACTGTAGAAAAACTAACTTTGGACCCATCTGGTGACTAACACAAACTCAAGGCTATTCTCCTCCCATGATATGATCTTAAGTTGGCTATAGATTTATTTAACAAGGGGAAACTTAGATAGATTCTCCATGTACTCACTTCTCTCTAATCTTGTGTGAAAACCAACATCTTTCTGGGTTTATTCATAGCTTAATTTAAGTTCACAGAACATGGTGTGATCTTTAATTTTATATCAACTTGGCTAGGCTATGTTGCCCAGTTTGGCCGAACACTAGTGTAAATGATGCAGTGAAGATATTTTGTGGTGTGATTAATGTTTCTAATCAGTTGACACACTAAAGGAGATTATCTTCAAAGTGTGGGTGGGGCTTACTCAATCTGTTTAAAACATTAAGAACAAAAAACTAAATTTTCCCAAAAGAGATTTTTTTTTTTGACAGGGAGAGAGGAGAATGAGAGGGACAGAGACAGAGGGAAGGAGAGAATATTAAGCAGGCTCCATGCTCAGTATGACACAGGGCTTGATCTCATTACACTGAGATCATGACCTGAGCCAAAATCAAGAGTTAGATTCTTAATTGACTGAGCCACCCAGGTGATCCCCTAAAAAAGAATTTTGCTCAAGACTGTACATAGAAACTTTGCCCTAGGGACACCTGGGTGGCTCAATGTTTGAGCGTCTGCCTTTGGGTACTGATTCTGGGGTCCTGGGATCAAGCCCCATATCAGGCTCTCTGCATGGAGCCTACTTCTCCCTCTGCCTATGTCTCTGCCTCTCTCTCTCTTTCTCTCTAGGTCTCTCATGAATAATTAAATAAAATCATTAAAAAAAAAAAAAACAGGAGAAAGATGGCGGTGGCAATACTGGAACATTTGGGAGCATTATGGATGCAGAATCTGAGGGGGAAGCTGGCCTTAGGGCTTCTTTCATCTCACAATGTTTTACTCCGGGTCATATATCCACATGAGTGGGTCTCTGGACATTAATCGAAAATAGGAAAAGAAGAATAAAATTATTTATCCTCCACAGTTGCCTGGAGAACCTCGGAGGCCAGCAGAAATCTACCATTGTCGAAGGCAAATAAAATACAGCAAAGACAAGATGTGGTATTTGGCAAAATTGTTATAAGGAATATCTATTGACCAGGCTTTGGCTCAGTTGGAATTCAATGACAAAAAGGGGGCCCAAATAATTAAAGAGATTCTCTTAGAAGTACAAGATATGGCAGTGAGAGACCACAATGTGGAATTCAGATCCAATTTATATATAGCTGAATCGACTTCAGGACGAGCCCAGTACCTGAAACGCACCCAATACCATAGCAGAGGACACTTTGGGATCATGGAGAAGGTCTATTGTCATTACTTTGTGAAGTTGGTGGAAGGCCCCCCACCTCCACCTGAGGCACGGAAGACGGCAGTCACCCATGCCAAAGAGTATATTCAGGAGCTTTGCAACTGGGCCATTATTCATACTCTGTGATGGGGGATTCAGACTCTAGAGTGTATATATTTTGCCATTTATTTCTTAAAAACAAACAGAAATTAGAGATAAATGCCTTTAAAAAACAAAACAAAACAAAACAAAACCTTTGCCCTAGTGTTCAACCTGCCACCTACATTTCAGACTCAGGACTGCAAAATCAACTCTTGTCTGATTTTTAGTCTGCCAACCTATGGACTTTGGGCTAGCCAGCCCCCAAAAATATGTGAGTAAAATTCTCTTTAGGGGTGCCTGGCTGGCTCAGGGAAGAGCATGTGACTCTTGATCTTGGGGTCATGGATTTGAGCTCCACATTGGGTGCAGAGATTACTAGAAAATAAATAAATAAGCTTAAAAAAATCTCTTTACACACTCACATACCCACAATCACCCATACCCTTCCATATAAATGGATATATAGGGATATACATGAGTATGTGTGTATATTCATACATACATATATATATATATACACACATATATATGTATGTATATATATATATGTTAGTTTTTGTTCCTCTGGAGAATCCTGAAAAATTCAAATGGTATCTGGGCAACTGGTATAAATTAATTGGCACCTTGGAAAAGTTAAAACAAGAAATAATTTCTCCTTTCCTTGGTTATCATTGAGTTTCTGTTATGGTCTTGATGAATGCTAAATATTGAGATTCAAAAGCCCAAATTACCTTGAATAATTGCTTTAAGGGAATAGTTTCTTTTCTAAATGTAGTATAGGTGGTGACAGGATTATGATATTATTTTGTGTTACTAACTCTTTGAACTTCAACATGCAAAGCACAGCAGAAACTGTCCTTAGATTTTCTGAGACCCTGATGAAACTAAGTCCACTCTAATGACAAAATTTAGGTTACACCTGCTGAAAGATTCCCAGGATCTATAAAATTACTAAGAACTTATCTGGCTGTGACTCATGGGAATTACAAATTGAGAGAAATTTATGCTTTGGATTATGGATTTCTATCAGAAAGGCAAGAACATTTTATTTTGGTATTTAGTTTCTTTGGACTTGGAGTTGCAATGGGATTTAATGTTTAGCCTTTAACTTGCCTTAGGAATTTGATAAGAAAAGTGAAAACAGTCAAATTTGGGATACCTTTATGCTGTTAAGATTTTTTAGGATTTTCTTTTTGGCATTTTATCCTAATTATATCATTTAATTTCATTGTAGAATATTTGATAACTTGAAGATAATCAGTAGGGCTGACTTATTTGGCTGAGAAATAGAATATGGAATAAATTATAGAATGGCCTTTCAGTTGACTTAATTCATGTGCTGTTTGGATAATTTCATAGATATCTAAAGGTAAAATCTAACTATCCACCAGCTCTCAAAGGATAGACTGGTATTAGAGAAGTGGTTTTGCAGAGGAGGCACAGGATAGTCCTGATTAAACTGCTAATCTCATCTGAGGGGAATGACCTTATCCCCAGTAGATCATAGTTTAATGGTTAAGCCAAAGTTAAAAAGGGAACAAATATTGAAAGAATATTAGTATGAAGTGTTTCCTTTTCTTTACGTTTTCTTTCTGGGAAGGAATTCTGATAGTTTACTCAAAACCTCTTCTACTTTACTAATGCTAAAGCTGAAGTTAAGTCCTATATCTAATTAGTAAATTTGGGGAAAATAACTGGGCAGGTTCTGTTCCCCTGTTCTCTTCTACCTTTTGACAGCTATTCTGGCCACTAAGATATTCTGCTCTGGTCCTCCAGGTATAGACTACCCGCCTTTCCTCACAATGGACCTATAGACCCCAGTTCAGAATTACCTGCAACTAAGTCTGCTAATTTCAAGGCCAGTATTAACAAGCCCATTTGTCTGACAAACATAAAATTGAATTCACTGACCTGGTTTCAATCAATACTAAAGTTATTTTAGCTTCTGTCTTTACCTTTTACGTCTTTTCTCAGAACTTAGGTGAGGAACAGAGATTCTTTAATTGAAGTCTGTTTAGAGATCTTAATATCTGGTTTCCATAATTGCATTATTTTCCCAATTATTCAAGGTACAACTATTTAAAAAATGGTCCCCACATCCTCTACTGTTTTTTTCCCTGTATAGAACTTTTAGCCACATTTCTAAAGCATGTAATTTTTCAGAACAATGAACTATCTAAATAATTCTCTCAATACCACTGCATTGATCAGATCACCCTTCCCTCATTGATTTAACAAGCCCATCTTTTTTATGTCACATACTATACATATACACATTTCTCGATAGATAGAAGGAAATAAAAGGAAAGTCATAGTCTTAAGTCATGAAAGTTTCTTTATACATGTATATATAGTGTGTTCATTATGTTATCATTTCCTGTTGAAACACAGAGCACATTTTTTAATCACTTTTTTAATCATTTTTTAATCAGAGCACATTTTAAACCACTCTGAATTATGCATTGATACATAAGTAATTTGTTTTAATTGTATGTAAATGACAGTATATCTTACCTACTTCTGTTTTTTTTCCCCAGTTCCTAGCACAGTGAAGTCACAACCTAAGCATTCATTAAAGGGTTGTTGAATATATTTACATAAACGGTAAAACTTTTAACAAATATAAACTGGAAAAGTGAGTATGGGTACTATGGATATAGTTTGTTGATTCTAGAATATAAGACAATTGTTGTTTTTGTTAAACCTTGGAATAAATATATTGTCAAATTTATGTTGATAAGGATCACAAAGTGGTTGGCTTTTTTTTTTTTTTTAAGAGTTTATTCATTCATTAATGAGAGACACCTCTAGAGGGAGAGAGAGGCAGAGACACAGGCAGAGGGAGAAGCAGGCTCCATGCAGGGATCCTGAGGTGGATTCGATCCCAGGTCTCCAGAATCATGCCCTGGGCTAAAGGCAGCGCTAACCCATTGAGCCACCGGGGTGCCCCAGTGGTTGGCTTCTAACTCATGAGGTGGAAGCTTTGTTTCCTGGGTTTTATTGGTAGAGGTTTTAAGAAAAGATGACACTAATTACCCCCATCCCCAAATCTTTCTACTATAATGAACCTCTAATATATGGTTATACAGATACTGCATTTAGACTTATCTGCAGGTTGCATAGTTATGCCCGTAGTGGCATTAAAGATTTAAATATGTTTACTCAGGAGCAAAAGAGAATCCAAGCCCAAACTTTGGTTCTTAGGCAGTTTGGGCCAAAGTATGAGAGGTGAGCTAATTCTCTGTGCTGCATAGGAATTGTCATTTGGATATGCCTCTATCTCTGTCATTCAGAGTTTCAAACCACAAGGTCAAATACAACCAACTTCTTGGTTTCACAACCATCCACAAACTGAATATACACTGGCGAGTGCTGATAATTTCAGGAGTCATGGCCTTTAGATGGCCACTGTAGATGATTTCAATGTGGACGTGGCATCAGAGGAGACAAGACTCCATGAGCTGGAATGAAAAAAAGAAAATCAGAAACTAACACAGAAGCCTGGGACTAGATCAGAGACACTCCCTGACAATTCCCAGAGAAATCCTGGAAGAATTTAAGGGCAACTAAAGTTCTTGCAAAGTAGGTGAAAACAAAAAATAGTGTTTTCATAACATATACAACTTTTTCTTTACCCCTGTGTTATTGTGGCCTAAGATGCACATAATCTCTACTTACAGGTTTCATTGTAATAATTTTCATTTGAATCAAAATGATTACCAATTTTGAATATCATGGGAAGTAGCAGACCCTCTCCCTAGTTCATAGAAGATATAAAGTTATTTTAAACAAATTGGTATTCCTTTCACTATATTGAGGAACATACACACACACACACACACACACACACACACACACATATATAATGTATACTTTTATATATAAAAAAGTCTTTTCACCTACTTCTTTATGGATCCCTACTGTTTTGTTTTTTTTTTTTAATTTTACTTATTTATTCATGACAGACAGAGAGAGAGAGGGGGGGGAGCACAGATATAGGCAGAGGGAGAAGCAGGCCCCATGCAGGGAGCCCGACCTGGGATTCAATCCCAGGACTCCAGGATCACACCCTGGGCTGAAGGCGGCACTAAACTGCTGAGCCACCTGGGCTGTCCTGGATCTCTAGTATTAATAATTCACCTTTGAAAATGAGATGTTCAAGATAAGAAGCTTTTGCACAGCAAAGGATACAGTCAACAAAACTCAAAGACAACCTACAGAATGGGAGAAGAGATTTGCAAATGACCTATCAGATAAAGGGCTAGTTTCCAAGATCTATAAAGAACTTGTTAAACTTAACACCAAAGAAACAAACAATCCAATCATGAAATGGGCAAAAGACACAAACAGAAATCTCACAGAGGAAGACATGGACATGGCCAACACGCACATGAGAAAATGCTCTGCATCACTTGCCATCAGGGAAATACAAATCAAAACCACAGTGAGATACCACCTCACACCAGTGAGAATGGGGAACATTAAGGAGGCAGGAAACCACAAATGTTGGAGAGGATGCGGAGAAAAGGGAACCCTCTTACACTGTTGGTGGGAATGTGAACTGGAGCAGCCACTCTGGAAAACTGTGTGGAGGTTCCTCAAAGAGTTAAAAATAGACCTGCCCTACGACCCAGCAATTGCACTGTTGGGGATTTACCCCAAAGATACAGATGCAATGAAACGCTGGGACACCTGCACCCCAATGTTTATAGCAGCAATGTCCACAATAGCCAAACTGTGGAAGGAGCCTCGGTGTCCATCGAAAGATGAATGGATAAAGAAGATGTGGTCTATGTATACAAGGGAATATTCCTCAGCCATTAGAAATGACAAATACCCACCATTTGCTTCAACGTGGATGGAACTGGAGGGTATTATGCTGAGTGAAGTAAGTCAATCGGAGAAGGACAAACATTATATGTTCTCATTCATTTGGGGAATATAGATAATAGTGAAAGGGAATAGAAGGGAAGGGAGAAGAAATGGGTGGAAATATCAGAAAGGGAGACAGAACATAAAGACTCCTAACTCTGGGAAACAAACTAGGGGTGGTGGAAGGGGAGGGTGGGGGGTGGGGGTGAATGGATGACGGGCACTGAGGGGGGCACTTGACGGGATGAGCACTGCGTGTTATTCTGTATGTTGGTAAATTGAACACCAATAAAAAATAAATTTATTATTAAAAAAAAGAAAATGAGATGTTGATTATTATCTGCAATGAAATGGAAAACTAGAATTTCATGGCTGGAATTTTACTTTCAAAGTATTTTGTTTAGCCAGCAGAATTCTTGATGCCATTATTGGTGCTGGGGTTTTATTTCTTTGATCTTTACTTTTTTATGAACTTCAATATTTTTAGCTGGAATGTATAGTCTCCAGTTCAATATAAGCCCCATCACTCCCTCTTGTTGCTTTATACATTTATGTGGCTTGCCTAATTCCCAAACATCATTTTGGCCTTTTGTTTGCCTAGAAGTGTCTCATCTAGATTTTTTTCTAAGATATATGGTCCCTTCAAAGCAATATTTTCTATTTGCACAATGTGGTATCTAATTTAATTTTTTATTTGAAGCTGAAACCTATTATTTTATTTAACCATAAAGTCTTCCTTATGATCATGAAACACACACACGAATATAAAACAAACAACAAGAAATCACAAAGTACAAAGGTAAAATGACTTCAGTCTTTAGATTTTTCTGAAGAAAAATCTTAGATTAGCATTTGGGGGCAGCCCAGGTGGCTCAGTCGTTTAGTGCTGCCTTCAGCCCAGGGCCTGATCCTGGAGACTCGCGATCAAGTCCCACATCAGGCTCCCTGCATGGAGCCTGCTTCTCTCTCTGCCCGTGTCTCTGCCTCTCTCTCTCTCTCTGTCTCTCATGAATAAATAAATACAATCTTAAAAAAAAGAAAATAAGAAAAAAAAGATGAGCATTTGGATGCTCCAGTTGCTAGCTACATAACCTTGGCCAGATAGTATGTCTGATTCCATTTCACCATGGTTAACAAATAATAATGTCATAACATTTTGAGAATAAAATAAAATAATATGACATATGCAAACCTCAAATGTAATACATCAAATCTTATGCACAGCACATAAAAAGCATGTAAGAAATGGTAATTGCTAATACTAATAGTACTGTTATTGAAGTTATTCAATGAAATAATATGTTAGAGTTGTTAAAATTGTAAACTTTGGAGTTACAGTGCCTATGTTCAAATCATGGCTGTGCTACCTATTGGCAGGATAATGATAGTCAAGTGACTTAATCCTTCTGCCTCAGTTTTCTCCTCTGCAAAAATGAGATAAATACAGTTCTTACTCGTAGTGTTGTGATGAAGGTAAAATGTGTATGTCAAGCTCTTAGAACTGTGATTCACACATAGAGGACTCAAAAAATGTTAGATATTCTTCTCATTAGTGAGTTCATTCTCAGAGGGAATTTCATTTCAGAAAGTGAATATATTGCTATCTTTAGACACTGGCTTGGCAAAAACATTTAATTCTGAAACCAATATAAGTTTTCTAAAAGCAAACATGAAATAATATCTAAAACAAACATGGCAGAATGGGAAACACACACACTCACACACTCACATACACAGAGGCAGCAGATTCCCATGGAGAAAATGAGTATTAAGAGGAATTTTAGGGCAGCCCAGGTGGTTCAGCGGTTTAGACCACTTTCAGCCCAGGGCCTGATCCTGAAGACCAGGGATTGAGTCCCACATCAGGCTCCCTGCATGGAGCCTCCTTCTCCTTCTGCCTGTGTCTCTGCCTCTCTCTCTCTCTCTCTCTCTCTGTGTCTCTCATGAATAAATAAATAAAATCTTTAAAAAATAAATAAATAAATAAAAGGAATTTTAATCTCCATGCTACTAATTTATATTATGAAAGAAGAGCCACATTTGAAAATGATATATTATCATAGTTTTTGTATAGTGTCTTGCAACAATAAATTCTTACTAGGTTGTAATGGAATTGTGTCTTCAATTTTTAAATTTAATATGTAAGTACAAATTACAAAATCCTTAACATGAAACCATGTCCAAATGCTTCATTCTGAAAAAAATATAAGAAAAATAAATAAATCTTAAAGAAACATACAGAGAGGATTGCCTCCTAATTGTCTTATCAAATCCATCCGTCACAGGTATACCATGAAAAACAAAATTAAATATGATTAATCTGGTGTAAATGTACACCTAAAATCACTTTCCAAAAAAAGAAGAAAGCAAAAAAAAAAAAAAAAAAAAAAGAAGAAAAAGAAAGAAAGAAAGAAAGAAAGAAAGAAAGAAAGAAAGAAAGAAAAAGAAAAGAAAAAGAAAAGAAAAAAAGAGGACAAGCACAGGCATGCCTAAAACTGGGAGGCATTTCTGAACCGCCTCAGGCAGCAGCTTGTTTTGTCGTGTTGAATCTGCCCCATTCAGCTACCAAGGTGTGTTTGGTTGAAAGCATTTCTCCAGTGAAATTTCCCAGATAGTGAGAACATTCCAACATGAGCAATAATGAGATACTATGTGATGAGATTGCCAGAAAACAATGATATCGCAGCCAACTTTTAACACTCCCACTTGAATCCTCTGAAGAGTAAGTGAAACTCCCAAAATAAACAAGTGTTGAACTTTATGTTTCATGATTTACATATCAGAGACAAAATAACTCTTGGATTCTGAAGGCCAATATGATAAGTTTGAGGTGAATATCTAATACATCACTACAGAGCTGTGAATGATTTCAAACTGAGATCATGTATGTTCTTTTTGTCTCTATATTCAAATGCCATGTAAAATGATTTACAAAGTCATGATACAGATGAATAAGTGCTGTTTGTACAAATTCTAAAATGGAAGAAAGTTTCTTCTTCCTTTTTCAAATTTCCTTTCTCACTAATATTAGTGTTAGTGTATTCTTGTGCCTTCCATCTCACTACACATACATTTGACTCTACAATTAAGTTATAAACAGCTGAATTACTTATTGTAATAATTGACATATATTCATACATACTCAAAACTCATACACACCAAGGCAATTGTTATCGACTATCTATTTTTAGATAACAAACTATTAAAAAATGTACTGGTGGAAAACAACTATATAATCTTCAAAGTTCCTGTGGATCAAGGATCCAGAGGAGATGAAGAGAGTATGGCTTTTTTCTGTTCTGTGATGTTAGGGCATTAAACTGGGAAGACTCAAATCTCATGTGGCTGGGTGCTGACATTTCCTTGGGGCATTTTAAACCACAAGTTGGGAGCCTAGGTTGTGTGAACTTGAAGACCACACTCAACTTGTAAGCAAAACCACGGAACTACATGTTCCTTCCTTGTAGCTTGAGCTGAAGTTCTTCACAGCATGGCAGCCTCATTGTAGCTCAACTTCTTACATGATAGTGAAGGGCTTTAAGAGCAAGTATTCTGGTAAACAAGGTAGTGGTTGCATATCATTTCATGATTTGGCATCAAAAATTAAATAGTGTCATTTCCAATGTCTTCTTAGCATTAAAAGCTAACGTTAGAGCATTCATAAAACTACCCATACTCAATGGGAGATAAAGAATACAACTCTTACTGAAATGAGTATTAAAAATTTGCATCCAGTTTTTCTAAAACCACTACAATAGTGTCAAAAATAAAAATTGAAACAAAATTTCCTATTATAGCTAAAATCTTGATTTCCCTTAATTTCATTCATTGAATTAAAAAAGGGGTTTTAAAGATATTTTATTTATTTATTCATGAGAGACAGAGAGAGAGGCAGAGGCAGAGGCAGAGATATAGGCAGAGGGACAAGCAGATTCCATGCAGGTTCCAGGATCATGCCCTGAGCCAAAGACGCTCAACCACTGAGCCACCCAGGCATCCTGTAAATTTTAACATTTATAATAATTTTATTTTAACTAATTCTTTTCAGTACTCTAGAGCATATTCAAGGGCATGTAGCTTGATATCTAAAGATTGCAAAAATAAGTTCTCCTCAACAGTCCTCTGTGAATCCTGAGTAAGCTGGCATGTTAAAGGTACTCTGTGTCCCTCATGGATAAGAGACGAGGGGGGCACTTGACGTGATGAGCACTGGGTGTTATACTATATGTTGGCAAATCAAACTCCAAAAAAACAAATATATATATATATATATATATATATATATATATATATAAAATAAATATATAAAAATCAATATATATATAATAAAAAAGAGATCTTACTCAAAGTGTCAACAAATAGTCCCTATGTGTACGTATAATGTATGTTTTACATTACCATGAAGTCCTCACAAAATTGAACCTGGCTGGATGTGCCTTAAAAGCTATGTAAATATATTTGCCACATGTTTGAGTTGATTGAATATATTGTTTAGTGCACCTTCTCCTCCATTTTTTTTTTTTTTTATTTCAACCAGGTATTTTATTGTTTCGGCAATTGCAAAATATACAAATTTCTGAAAAGCATCCCCTGTTTGAAAGCTGGCACAGCCTCATCCCAGGTCATTAATTCAGACAACATACAGAACACAGAGAAGTCTTAAGTCACACGTAAAAGGCCCCCAAACCAACCAATGAACAACTAAACCCAATCTATACAGCTTTCTATTTTCAGGCTCCCTTATACATATTAAATAAATAAATAGCACATCTGCTATCAAAATAATAAAAAAATAAATTTCAAGTATTACAAACAAAAACATCATTGGTGTGGTTGTGTCTCTTCTCCCCGCAAGTGATGAACTTCGCCCGTGGTCTCAGGACAGAATTGCGGGCAGGGGTAAACCCACCCAAAAACAAACTTATGCCAGGTTAACAAAATTGGTCCCGGATATTTTTCAGGGGGTGGAGTGGGGGGGGGGCGGTGCGGTGAGAGGCAAGAGTCCAGAGCAGCAGGTGCCCCGTGACTGCAGCTCAAACACTCCCTCCGTGCGGCGCCTCAAGTCAGATCACGGCTTTTATCTGGACAGCATCCTGTTCTCTCAGAGGTCTCTCTCCTCGTCCGTGTTTCTTCTCTTGCCCCACCTGGGCCTTTACAGCCGGCTGTTCAGGATGTTCGCTTCCATAGGGACCGACCTCAGCAGTCAGGCAGGGGGGGTGCACCTGCACAGGGCCCCACCTGGATAGCTGGGAAGGGTCAGGACTCCGAGTCGGCTCCGGCAACCAGCGTGAAAAGGATAAGGCCATTCTCAAAAGCAGAGCCGCAGGCCCTTCTGTCAAAAACTACGACCAACCTACAAGCACGTGCTGATGCACTGTTGGGGTTGGGTGTAAAAGATGGGGTCTGTAAAATCTTTCTTTCTTAGAAATTTATTTCCTAGTTCTGTAGAAATGGTTGTATTAGATGTTCTCTATCATTTAATAATATACTTGTGGACTAAAAGATATAAGTGCTGTATAAAATCAGCCAATTATGTTAAACTAGCATATCTGCCTTTATTGTGTTTGTCACTAGCCTGAATAGGAAGGCCTTTAAAATTGATTTTTTTTTTTTAGAAAGCATTTGAATGCATTTTGTTTGGTATTGTATTTATTCAATAAAGTATTTAATTAGTGCTAAGTGTGAACTGGACCCTGTTGCTAAGCCCCAGCAAGCAATCATATCTTAGATAGGGTTAAACCCCCAGTAAAATTGCCATATTGCACATGTCTTAATGAAGTTTGAATGTTAAATAAATTGTATATTCACTTGCAGCATAACTAGCATAAAAGTAAGTTGTTATGAATAACATGAATTGAAACATTTTAACAAAAAGGAATATCAGGAGTGGGGGCTTAAAAAATAAAATGGAGAATACAACAGAAGAAAATAGCAAAAAAGATGTGAAATGGCTTTCCAGAAGAGTGGGATAGTGGCAGGTAGAGAAATAGAAGGAGACAGCTGGGGTCATGGTCGTGGCCTTAAATTTAAAACAGTACCAGTTACAATGGTAGTGTGTTTTTTCTCTAGTCTTGTTTCGGCACAAAGCAGGTGGAATATTAAATTTAATCAGGGTTGGGCTTTTGCAAAACTGGTTAGGTTAAGGGTGAAAGAAGCAACAAAGCTGAATGAATAAATAAGGGGTGATTAGAATGAGCTATCATTGTTTACTAAACGAAGTCCTCAGGACACAGTTATTAAAATCGTAAGTGTAGGGGACACCTGGGTGGCTCAGCGGTTGAGCATCTGCCTTCAGCCCAGGGCGTGATCCCGGATGTCCTGGGATCGAGTCCCACATTGGGTTCCCTGCATGAAGCCTGCTTCTCTCTCTGCCTGTGTCTCTGCCTCTCTCTCTGTGTCTCTCATGAATAAATAAAGTTTTTTAAAAATAAAAATAAAAATAAAAATAAATAAAATCCTAAGTGTAACAATAATAACTAGTATGGATCACTTTCTATATGCCAAGTACCAGGCTGACCTTGTATCATTTCATTTAATCTTTAAAAAAAACCAAACTTTTAAATAGGTCCATTATTAGTTCCATTTTATAAAGAGAAAGACAAAGCAATTAAACACTAAATCAGGGCACCTTGGTTGACTTAGTCAATCAGGCATCTGCCTTTGGCTTGGGTTCATGACCCCTGGGTCCTGGGATTGATTCCCACATCAGGCTCCCTGCTTAGCAGGGAGTCTGCCTCTCCCTCTGCCCTTCCCTTCTGCTCATGATCTCTCTCTCTCTCACACACTCTCTCTCAAATAAATAAATAAAATTCCTTAAAAAGAAAAGAAAAACCTAAAAAAAAAAAAAAAAAGCACTAAGTCAGAGAGCTCATTCACTTAGCTATTAAGTATGACCTAGTCATAAAAACCCATAATAAATTGTACTAGGATAAAATCAAAACTGTAAAATTTTAAAACAACCAACCAAACAAAACTAATAAGACTTTGGGATTAAAAAAAAAAAAAACAGATCTGTAAGAAGTGTAGAAAATAGGAGATATATGTAGTAGTCCTTAGAGTTCAAGGCAAAAATAGAGCAAAACACTTTTGGAACCAGTTAGCCAGTGATTATTGAGGGTGCTATAAGAAAATGGGCAGCATAACTAGCATAAAAGTAAGTTGTTATGAAAGAACACTCTTGGAGATTTAGTCTGTTTAAGCAGGAAGTCCACATAAAAATATACCAACAAGAAGGTCTTCCTTAAGTAATATTAAAAGAACCTACAGAAGAAGAAGATCCTATTTAAGCAGACTTGATGGGGGAAACAAACAAACAAACAAACAAAAAAAAACCAGGAGATTTTTAAAATGTAGTGAAAAAATTCTTAGAAATGTAACAAAGAACAATTCAAAAAATTATAATTTCCAACCTTAAAAATTCAACAGCAGAACAGAAATAGACATTTATGAAAACCAAGTTATCTTAAAAGTTAAATGAAAGAGGGGCACCTGCTTGGCTCGGTCAGTTAAACATCTGCCTTTGGCTCAGGTTATGATCCCAGGGTCCTGGGATGGAGCCCCACTCATGTTGGGCTCCCTGGTGGTGGGGAGTCTGCTTCTCCCTCCACCCCTCCCCCTTATTCATGCTCTGTCTTCCTCAAATAAATAAATAAAATATTTTTTAAAAAGTTAAATGAAAGAACTATCCTATAAATAAAAATACCAAAGGGAAAAAAAAAAAAAGAAAAATGCAAGTGACAAGATAAGATACTAGAAAGATGGAGGAGAAATAAGGAGCATTCTGTAAGGAACAACAAAGGACTGATAGAGGCATAAAGAAATGGAAAAGCAAAATCAATCTTAAAAATATTTAAAAAATACTTTACTTGTGTGGAAAATGAATTGAAATTTCAGATGAAGTATGCCAGTGAATTTAAGGCAGGATTTGAGAAACAAAGTCTCACACTGGAAAGATTTCAAAATTTGAAAAGTTTATGTTCTGTCAGAATAAATTGGTTGCTTTGAATTCAAAGAGAGGAAAATCAGACCACTTTTGGATTCTTCATCCATACCACTGGAAACTATAAGGTTTATAATTCTGTAGAAAAATAAATGTTTGTGCCCTAAGAATCTTAGCCCTTGCCAAAATGCTATTCATGTAGTAAGATCTAAGTAAAATAGTGTTCCATTCATTTACATTTTTGAAGAAATCATTAGAAGTAGTTATACCAAAAACAACTCAACCAATATAAAGATCTCAAAACAGTAGAGGATGAAATGAGCATTGCTGAGCAGAAACTAATGAAATGAGTGATAAAGCATACATGTTAATATGCTTGGAAAGGATTCTTAAAATAGGAAAGGTAAATGTAGTATATTAATAAAAATATTTGTAACATATATGAATGTTAAAAGACTATATACTTTTATACTATATATATACTCAAAATATAAAAATTGACAAAAGTCTTCTTAAAAAATGTGAAGAGATGACTAGAAAATTTTTAAGAAGGAGATATCCAAATGTTCATTAAACTCACCCTAGTATTATAATTTCAGCAATCTTTGAACACACTGGGACAAACAATCCATTGATTTTGCCACTCATCACTGTCCATCATTTCCTTTCACATCGTTATTTACTTATTTACACAGCAGAGATTTCATGGTACATTATATTAATCACATTGTTGTATTGACCATATACTTATTA
Source organism: Vulpes vulpes (assembly GCF_048418805.1). Classification (NCBI taxonomy): domain Eukaryota; kingdom Metazoa; phylum Chordata; class Mammalia; order Carnivora; family Canidae; genus Vulpes; species Vulpes vulpes. The sequence goes on from NC_132781.1 coordinate 65,144,477, forward strand.
GCTCCTCTACACCCTCCTCATATTGTTATGGCAAAACCCCAATCTTGGCAGCAGAAGGTGACTGGAAAAATCCATACAATTATGCTGAATAATAGCATTTATATTCATAATCATGATCATATAGATGACACTTCTGCCATATTCTGGTCTTGATCATTAAGCACTCTTCTAGAAAACAGTTTCATACTGTCTGTGTTGTTCTCAAACCTCCAGAACAATCTTTCATTTCATGACAAAGGCAATCAGAAGAGAATTTCCACAAACTCCAGTCAACCAGCCTGCCTGCAACTCTTCATGTTCTTCCTACTTTTTCCTGTGGAGGTACAGTCCGTGAAGTTATATGATGCCGTCCCTTCCAGAACTGCACCAGCGCCCATGCTCCCTTACTCTTCTTGTCTCTTTACCAGTGTTTCCCTCTGTCTTGCACAATAATCATTCCCTCATCCAAATGAATATTTCATCCATGTTGAAAAAAATACAAAAATCTCTTTCTCCTACATTAGCCTCTAGCAATCACCTCATTTCTCTTCTCTCTTAGCAAACTCTTGGAAGGAGTCGACTATGATCACAATCTCCTTATACCTACTCCACTGAGGTTTTCACCTCTACCACTTCATCAGACTGCTCTTGCCAAATTCACCAAAAGCCTTCACATTGCTAAATTATATGGCAAATCTTAATTGACTTATTATCAGCATTGGACACAGTTAATTGTTATTTTCTTCTTGAAAACTGCCATTTGGCTTTTGGAACACAACAGTTACACATCAGAGATATTGCAGGCTCGATTCCAGACCACTGCAATAAAGCAAACATCCAAATAAAACTATCAAATGAATTTTTTGGTTTCCCAGTGCATATTACATGTACACTACATATAAATTATATTATTGTCTATTAAGTGTACCATAGAATTATATCTAAAAAACAATGTACCTATCTTAATTTAAAAATACTCCATTGGAGGCACCGGAGTGGCTCAGTCGATTAAGCGTCTGTTTTTGGCTAAGGTCATGATCCCAGGATCCTAGGATCGTATCTTGCATCAGACTCCCAGTCAGCAGGAAGCCTGCCTCTCCCTCTGCCCCTCCCCCTGCTCATGTTGTCTCTTTCTCTTTCTCCTTTTTTTCTCTCTCAAATAAATATAATCCTTAAAAAATTAGTAAAAATACTTTATTGACAAGACAATGCTAATCATCATCTAACCTTTTGGTGAGTGGTCATCTTTTTGCTGGTGAAGGGTCTTGCCTCAATGTTGATGACTGCTGGCTTGTCAGGGGGTGGCTGCTGAAGGCTGAGGTGCCTTTGGTGACTTATTAAAATAATATGTCAATAAATTTTGCCTCACTGATTGACTCTTCCTTTCTCTTGAACACTTAGAGGCCATTGCAGAATTTTTAATGGGCTTAATTTCAATACTGTTGTGTCTTAGGGAACAGAGAAGCCTGAGTAGAGGGAGAGTCATGGGGGAATGGTTTACCATTTATCAATTAAGCTGTCTTTTACAGGTGTGGTTTGTCTCACCCCAACATGATTAGAATAGTAACATCGTTGATTACTGATCCCAGGTCACAATAAAAAATATAACAATAATGAAAAAGTTAGAAATATTGCAAGAATGATCAAAATATGGCACAAAACAAACGCAGTTATAAAAATGCTATCAATACACTTGACAATATTAGCCATAAATGGTGCCCAACTCAGGGTTGCCTTTTAATTTAATGCCTTAACTGTCCTTTTAATTTTTTTTTTAAAGCGCTCTATCTTCAGAGCACAATAAAGCAAAGTGCAATACAAGGAGGTATGCCTGTTTTCACAGTTGGTTCTTTTACCTCCCTGGCTGCTCCCTCTCCCCATCTTCTTTGCTGCTTTCCCCTCATCTTGACAACCTCTAAATACTGGAGTTTTCCAGAGCTCTCACTTCAAGGATCACTTATCTATTTACACTTACTCCATAGTTGAGCTCATCTGATTTCATTGCTTTAAAAATCATCTGCAGGCTGATGACTTCCAAGTTTAAATTTCATTCTGGATTTTTCCTTTGAACTTAAAACTTCTGTCTCTAAAAGTATGCTCAGTATGTCTACCTGAATGTTTAATAAGCATGTCAAATATAATGTGTCCCAAACTGAACTTTTGATTCCAACCTCCAGACCTGCATCCACCACATCCTGCCTCATTTCAGCAAATGTCAACTCTGTCATGACATTGTTCAAGTAAACTAACATTGGAATCGTTCCCAACTTTTTTCCAAGATTTGTAGCACTGCCCTTAAAATATATCCCAAATCTGATCTCTTCTCCCCACATCTTCCACTAATACTTTTCCCCAAATTTCTGGTACAAATGGCTTCAATTATAACAACAATTTCCTAACTGGTCTGTGTGCTTCAGCCCTTGTGCTCTACATTCAACCCTCAGCCCTCAACCCAGCCACCAGAAAGCTCCCATAAAGCTGCCATTCCCCAGCTTTAAACCCTCCTATCACACTGCATGCTTCACTCAGAGTAGAAACCAACATTGTTGTAATGACCTTCAAGGATCCATGTGTCTTTCCTTTTATCTCTCAGACCTCCTTGATTCTCCTCTCCAGTCTTGCCTGACCTCTTATTATTCTTAGAGCATTTTAAGCATTATCCTGGCTCAGGTTAGAGCTCTTCTCTGTTATTTGTAAGTAATTGCTTGCCTCAGACATCCAGATGACTCACTCCTTCAGCTGTTTCAAAGGTCATTTCATTAATGGACTTCTCTGAGCATCCTATAAACTTAGTAGCTCACTCTCCCTTTTCCCTTGACCAAATTTATTTTTTCTCCACACCACTTATTTTCATCTAGCATAATCAATTTCATTATTTGTTTAGAGTCCGTCTTTTCCCAAACAATATAAACTCCAAGGGGGTAGGAAGTTGATCTGGTTATATACTACTATACGCTCAGCAAGTAGAATAATAAGTAGCAGGTGCTAAATCACATTCACTGAATGAACAAATGGACACAGAAAAAGATTCTCAAGCACCCTAATAGAAGACTGCTTTTTCAGACAGTACAAGATCATTTCACCTACTACACTGACAAAGAAAATTATTATGGAATCTACTGCTGAAGCTAAGAATATAACTATAACAGACTTTTTAAAAATGTTTATTATAATTAAAAATGCCTCTCTTTAATCCACTAGTGTCATTATTGGGAAATCCCTTCTAAAGAAATAGAAGCAAAAAAAAAAAAAAAAGAGAGAAAAGAAAGAAAGAAATAGAAGCAAGAGTATATATTGATTGTAGCATTGTTTGCAGTGGTAACAAAATTGCATTTTTATTGTCCCCTGGTATGGATTTGGTATAACAAACTGTGGTCTGTAATCTAAACTACAGAATAAGTCAATTATATTGACTTTGAAGAGGCTCATGATGTACAGCAAATTAAAAAAGCAAATTGTAGAGTGCTAAGGGACACCTACCAAAAAAGTGAGATCTGTTGGGGTTCCTGGCTGGTTCTATTGGTAGACCATGCAACTCTTGATCTTGGAACTGTAAGTTTCAGCCCCACATTGGGTGTAGGGATTACTTGTTTTAAAAATGAGATGTTATTTATTGCATCAAGAAACTGGTTGTATTTGTTTTAAGTGGTTTGGACAAAGGGTTCAGGAAGTTGGGGTTTGTCCTGCACTGGGCCAGTTGGAAAATGGGCGCAATTCTGTGATGAATAACTTAATATTTTATTTAGGTAGTGGGGCAGATGGAGTGAGGCTAAAGCTGTCATTGATAGAGAACTATTGATCACCCACGTTAGCTGAGAGAGAAGACTACTTCTCTCTCAGTTTTTGTTCTACAGTATTTTTGTTTTTGTCTGGGGTTAGACACAATTACAGAGTGATGATGTTTTTGTCCCCCTTAGCTAGTCACAGACAAACCTCATCTGATTTTGGTATTTTGTGAAATCTTTTGTGTTCATTAGGAAATTTGGCCAGGGTGATAATGGTAGAAGAGATCAGCTGACAACTGTCAAGGCTACTTTTTTTTTTTTTAAGATTTTATTTGTTAATGAGAGACATGCACACAAAGAGGCAGAGACACAGGCAGAGGGAGATGCAAGCTCCCTGCAAGGAGCCAGATGCGGGACTTGATTCTGGGACTCAGGGATCATGCCCTGAGCGGAAGGCAGACACTCAGCATCTGAGCCACCCAGGCGTCCCAAGGCTACTTTTTTTGTTTCAAGATTAATGTGCATTATTTGATATCATTTTAATAAAAACATATCATAGACAGCGACATCAACAAATTATAAATAAATAATACATCATACATATATGCACATATACACATCCATATTAAAGTGCGTGGGTACACATGTGTAGGGGTGTGTAAGCAGTCAGGAAAAATACACAACAAATGGCTAACTTTAACCATGGGGGTGAGGGAGTAGGAAAAGCTTGAGAAGACCATGAGAAAAAACTATCAAAGTTTTCATTAAATAACTTTGAAATCCTTCACTGATCATGTGTGTGTGTGGTAGTTTTTTTTTTTTTTAAGATTTTATTTATTCACGAGAAACAGAGAGAGAGAGAGAGAGAGAGAGAAGCAGAGACACAGGCAGAGGGAGAAGCAGGCTCCATGCAGGGAGCCTCACGCAGGACTCGATCCCAGGTCTCCAGAATCGCCCTGGGCAGAAGGTGGCACTAAACCGCTGAGCCACCCAGGCTGCCCTGTGTCTGGTAGTTTTAAATCCAAACAGGAAAGGTAACAAAATTTGAGGACAAAGGAAAAGAAGAATTCAGAGGCCTTGAGAATGAGAAGTATGTAATTGGTGGAAATGAGATATAATTCCAAACCTTTCAGTTGTCAGGAAATTCTTAAATTTCTCTGACTGTGGTTTCTTCATCTATAACATAAAGGTCACAGAAATTTGTAATGATTCAACAAGAAACTGTGTATAAAGCACCTTCAAAACTATAAATTCACACATGTGTTTCGCTTGATAGCTGTGTCTATTAGGCCTTAGGTTAAACCTGGATCCCACTCAGGACTTCTTTTCCTGTGGCTAGTTCATCTAGTTTTAGGATATGCTGCCCCCACGTGGATGGTAGTTGATAACGCTGACCAGGGATCATAGTATGAGTGAATTATTGGGATTTTCCTAAAACTGTTAATGGAGTAAAAACAAAGTTCATCAAGATGTATTTCTGTATACCATAGATTTGTTATGTTTATGCAAACATATAAATATATGCTTAAATATAAGATCACACAAATATGTAATATCAAATTATGCGTGTATGCCTGTGTATGTACATAGATACACAAAACCGATATGAACATACACAACATATTTAACAGAAAATTTCATGACTTGGGGCACCTTGAGTGTCTCAGTCGGTTAAGTGTCTGCCTTTGGCTCAGGTCATTATCCTGGGGTCCTGGGATGGGGCCCGGCATCCAGCTCCTAACATTATTCTGTTTTAATATGGTTTTTGGAAATCATTCACTTTTGCAATTTAATAAAAGAGAAAACTTTTCAGGCCTTAGGAATTCAAAACTGTTCAGTTAGGAGTTTAAATAGATTCAAATTGCAGAAAAACTGGTTTGGATATTTTAATAGATTTAATATGCATGTTACATAAGTTTCACAACTCTATGACAAAAATATCATTTCACATGTAAAGGAATTAAAGCTCTCATGTTAAGACCTTGTCCAAGAAAGTGTGTGTGTGTGTGTGTGTGTGTGTGTGTGTGAAGAGGAACAGTAGTAATGGTAGTAGTATAGTAGTAGCAGTAGCAGCATAGCTATAATTTGAGCATTTATCAACCGGCTACATATATTGTTCTTTCTATCACATTGTGGGCCAGAATCAAATGTAAAATTGTCTCTTCAAACTGGACAGCCACATGAATAGAAAAATGGGTCTGCAGGGTAGTGTTCGTGTGTGTGTGTGTGTGTCGGAGTGGTTATAGGTCTCTCGAAAATATTTTGAGAGCAGGAAAATAAATAGAGCCAGAAATCCAGGAAGTCAAATTCATCAATCCGGTGGGAGATTTCGTTGTAAAGCAGAGGGCATTGTCCCATGAGAACAGAGTGATAAAGATAAAAAATTTCTCCAACATTTCAAATTATAATTCTTAAATGTCCATCAATGGAACCACCCTTCATTTTAGAACTAGAACACTTCCAATAAAGAAGATCCCCTTATCACCAATCCTTTTCTTCTCCTTTTCTTTCAGAGGTTACCATTATCCTCAAGTTTTGATAATAAACCTTTTGTTTTCTTTTCATGATTTTACCAAATACAAATTCATCACTGGACAATGTAGCTTTATTTTGCTTGTTTTTACATGTTTAGAAAGCTATTTAGAAGAGTTTGTTTTCTGTAGATAACCTTTATCAGGTTAAAGAAGTTCCCTTGAATCCTAGTATTCTATATATACATATATAATATATATATATTTTTAAAGATTTTATTTATTTATTCATGAGAGACAGAAAGAGAAAAAGAGAGAGAGAGAGAGAGAGAGAGAGAGGCAGAGACACAGGCAGAGGGAGAAGCAGGCTCCATGTAGGGAGCCCAAGGTGGGACTCGATCCTGGGTCTCCAGGATCACACCCCGGGCTGCAGGCAGCACTAAACCTCTGAGCCACCGGGGCTGCCTATATATATATATATATATATATATATATATATATATATATATTAATTTTAAATCAGGAATAGATGTTGAATTTTACTAATGGCTTTTTGTACATCTGTAAAAATTACTCTATTATTTTTCCTCCTTTAATCTGTTAAAGTTATGGATTATATGAATTGATTTTTCAATGTTAAAGTCGAGTTCCGGGTATAATCCTGACATGTACTTGAAGATTATTATGCATAATGGAAAAAGTGTTGCTAATATTTGTGTTATTAATTGCCTCTATATTTATCAGCCTCTAAATTTATGTCATTTTCCTGTCATTTTTCTTTTGTGTACTGTACATAACATATTTTGGTATCACAGTTACATACCCTCAGAGGAGAAATTTAAAATTACCTGTTCTTTGAGTATTTGGTAAATCTTGCTCAAAAATCTGGTCTGGACCTGGAGTGTTTTTGTAGGAATTTATTTAACTACTGATTCACTTTCTTATATAGTTCTTGGGACAAAATGATTTACTCTTCCTTATTGCATCAGTTTTAGTTGACTTCTTTCTTCACTTTTTATTTAACTTTTTAATTAAATTTATCAATGCATAATAATCAGCATTTTCATTTTTCTCTTTTTTTTGAAAGCTTTTATTTATTTATTCATTGGACACACAGAAAGGGAGAGGCAGAGACATAGGCAGAGGCAGAGGAAGAAACAGGCTCCATGCAGGGAGCCTGACACGGAACTCGATCCGGGTCTCCAGGGTCACGCCCTGAGCCGCAGGCAAATGCGCTTAACTGCTGAGCCACCCAAGCATTTCTCATTTTTCTCTTGAACAATAAATTATCCTGTGGTACTTTAACTCCATTTACCCTTCATAACTCATCTGCTATTAGTATCAAATATTTTATTTTTCTTTTTTATGTTTTTCAGTTTCATGAAGGTTTTTCTAATGTTTCATTCAATTAATGGTTAGATCTAGCCCCATGTTAACAATTTTCTTTATTCTATGCATAAAATATATATATATACAAATATGCACACATATAACAAAAGTAACAATTGTATATAAAGACTGAAAAATATAAAATAATACCAAATGTTATTTAACAAGAAGAACAAAAATAATAATAGTATAAAGAAATTCAAGAGAATACAAAGAACTGAATTCATGGCTATAAGGGGCAAATGAGAAGGAAAGTATAAAGAATTGATTTAAAATATCTCATTTTTTTAGCTGACCATTATACAGATTAGTATTCGCTTATCTCACTTTATATGTGATATTATTTATAATATAGTATTAGAATTATTTTTAAAATACCTCTGAGGGGGAGCCCAGGTGGCCCAGCGGTTTAGGGCTGCCTTCAGCCCAGGTTGTGATCCTGGAGACCAGGGATCGAGTCCCATGTCGGGCTTCCTGCATGGGGCCTGCTTCTCCCTCTGCCTATGTCTCTGCCTCTCTCTTTGTGTCTCTCATGAATAAATAAATAAAATCTTGTAAAAAATAAAATAAAATAATAAAATAAAATAAAATACCTCTGAAATTAGAGTTAAAAATCCAACTTAAGGCTTTTTACAATAAGTTCATCTAAAAAAATTAAACAAAAATAATGACCTGGGCAAAAATGTATCAAAAAATGAAAGCAACTAGAAAGAAAAAGATTTTACAAAATTAATACTGGCAAAAAAGCATAGATAAAGTACCCTAAAGAGGCATGTTGTATATTGTAGACTATGACAGGATTCCCTAATTTTCATAAATATTTTTGCCATGATTACAGGTTCTTCTATTTATTAATTTTCTGTCAGCTTGTTCGATCAATTATTAAAAGAATATTACCGTAATCATCAAATATAATCATGGATCTATTTCTTTTTTTTACTTTCATGAGTCTGCTTTATGTATTTTGAAGCTCTGATGTTAGCTTCCTACACATTCAAGATTGTGATATCTTCTTGATAAATTGACACTTTTAATTATAAAGTGACTCTCTTAATACCCAATAATATCCTTTACTCTGAAAACCTACTTTATCTGATATTAAGAGAGCCACTCCAGCTTTATTATATCAACATTATCATGATGTGTGTATTCTTTTAATGTTTTTCTTTGTAAAGTGAATGTCTGTGGATAGCATACAGTTTATCTTCCTTTTTTAAAAAATCCAATCTGGGAGGCCGGAAGTGCTGGCTTTAGGGGCTCCGGGAGTTGAGGAGACTTGGTGGCCTCAGCCAGGGCAGCGAGGGGGTCACCGAAGTGCTCCGATTCTCGTGGCTGTGCAGGGATTTAACCGCCACCATGTCAAGCAAAAGGGCAAAGACTAAGACCATCAAGAAGCGTCCCCAGCACACAACATCCAATGTTTTTGCCATGTTTGACCAGTCACAGATTCAGGAATTCAAAGAGGCCTTCAACATGATTGATCAGAGCAGAGATGGTTTCATTGACAAGGAAGATTTGCATGATATGCTTGCCTCCCTAGGAAAAATCCAACCGATGAGTATCTGGATGCCATGATGAATAAGGCTCCTGGCCCCATAAATTTTACCATGTTTCTCATGATGTTTGGTGAAAAGTTAAACGGCACAGATACGGAAGATGTCATCAGAAATGCTTTTGCTTGCTTTGATGAAGAAGCAACTGGCACCATCCAGGAATTACCTGAGAGGGCTGCTGACTACCATGGGAGACTGGTTTACAGATGAGGAGGTGGATGAGCTGTACAGGGAAGCACCTATGGACAAGAAGAGGAATTTCAATTACACTGAGTTCACACGCATCCTTAAACAGAGCAAAAGACAAAGATGACTGAAAGGAATGTCAAATTCCAGCCAAATTCCAGCCAAACGTTCCTTGTTGCCACTTTGGGTATTTCTGAGACCTTCTCTTAGAGTCTGTTGCATGCCCTTAACTTTGCAGCTTTTGCCTTTCTTGTTGTACTTATTCTCAGCCATTTGGGGCACATGCATCTCTATAATCAGACTGGAAATGGGACATTTTATGAATTTTCAGAATAGAAAATAGGGAAATTTAACTTACCAGCCCCCCTCCCCAAAATAACTGCAGTCTACACAGAGTCAGTATATTTTTTCAGAGAAAGTTATTCACTCAATTTTTTCTGAACCATAATTAAACTTTATGATAAAAATAAACAAACAAACAAACAATCCAATCTGGATCGTAGAGTAGCTCTATTTTTAACTCTTTGAGGAACCTCCACACAATTTTCCAGAGTGGCTACACCATCTTGCACTCCCACCAACAGTGCAAGAGGGTTACCCTTTCTCCACATTCTCACCAATATTTGTTGTTTCCAGTCTTGTTAATTTTAGCCATTCTCATTTGTGTAAAGTCATACTTCAATCCATTCTAATTGGTGTAAAGTGATACCTCATTGTGGTTTTGATTTGTATTTCTCTGATAGCAGAAGATGTGGGGCATTTTTTTTCTTGTGCTTGTTGACCATGCTTAGGTCTTCTTTGGAGAAATGTCTGGTTATGTCTTCTGCCCATTTCTTAATGGGATTATTTCTTTTTTAGGTGTTGAGTATGTTGAGTTCTTTATAGATTTTGGATATTAGCCCTTTATTCAATATGTCATTTGCAAATGTCTTCCATTCCACAAGGTGTCTTTTAGGTTTGTTGTTTCCTTCACTATGCAGAAGCTTTTAATCTAGATGAAGTCTCAGTAATTCATTTCTGCTTTTGTCTCTCTTGTCTCAGGAGACATGTCTAGTAAGAATTTGCTACAGATGAGGACAAAGAATTTGCTGCTTTTTTCTCCTCTGGGATAGTTTCCTGTCTCATATTTAGGTCTTTCATCCATTTTGAATTTATTTTTGTGTATGGTGTAAGGAAATGGTCCAGTTTCATTCTTCTGCATATGGCTGTCCAATTTTCCCAACAATATTTGTTGAAGAGACCATCTTTTTTTCCATTGGATATTCTTTCCTGCTTTGTCAAAGATTAGCTAACCATAGAGTTGAGGGTCCATTTCTGGGTTCTCTTTTCTGTTCCATTGATCTATGTGTCTGTTTTTGTGCTAGCACCATACTGTCTTGATGATTACAACTTTGTAATACAACTTGAAGTCCAGAATTATAATGCCTCCAGCTTTGGTTTTCTTTTTCAACATTACTTTGGCTATTCAGGGTCTTTTCTGGTTCTATGCAAATTTTGGAAATGTTTGTTCTAGCTCTGTGAAAAATGCTGGTGGTATTTTAATAGGGTTTACATTGAATGTGTAGATTGCTTTGGATAGCATAGGTATTTTCACAATATTTGTTCTTCCAATCCATGAGCATGGTATGTTTTTTCATTTCTTTGTGTCTTCAATTTCTTTCATAAATTTTCTATAGTTTTTAGAGCACAGATCTTGTATCTCTTTGGTTAGGTTTATTCCTAGGTCTCTTATGTGTTTTGGTGCAATTGTAAATGAAAGCAATTCCTTGATTTCTATTTCTTCTGTTTCATTATTGGTGTAGAGAAATGCAACAGATTTCTGCATGTTCATTTTATAGCCTGAAATTTTGCTGAATTCATGTATTAGTTCTAGCAATTTTTTGATAAAGTCTTGGATTTTCTATATAGAGTATCATGTCATCTGTGAAGAGTGAAAGTTTGACTTCTTCCTTGCCAATTTGGATGCCTTTAATTTCTTTTTGTTGTCTGATTGCTGAGGCTAGGACTTCCAGTACTATGTTGAATGACAGTGATGAGAGTGGACATCCCAGTCATGTTCCTGATCCTAGACTAAAAGCTCTCAGTTTTTCCCTGTTGAGGACGGTATTCACCATGGGTCTTTTGTATATGGCCTTTACGATGTTGAGGTATGTCTTTTCTATCCTACTTTCTTGAGAGCTTTTGTTAAGAAAGGATGCTGTATTTGTGGAATAAATCACACTTGATTATTGTGAATAATCTTTTTTTAAAGATTTATTTATTTATTTATTTATTTATTTATTTATTTATTTATTATAGACAGAGAGAGAGAGAGAGAGAGAGGCAGAGACACAGGAGAAAGAAGCAGGCTCCATGCCGGGAGCCCAACATGGGACTCAATTCAGGACTCCAGGATCTTGCCCTGGGCCAAAGGCAGGCGCCAAACCCCTGAGCCACCCAGGGATCCCCAATAATCCTTTTAATATACTGTTGGATTTGATTAGTTTTGTGTCCATGTTCACCTGGGATATTGGCCTGTAATTCTCCTTTTTAGTGGGGACTTTGGTTTTGAAATCAAGGTAATCCTGGGCTCAAAGAACGAGTTTGAAGTTTTCTTTCTCTTTCTATTTTTTGGAACAGTTTCAGGAAAATAGGTATTAATTTTTCTTTAAATGTTTGGTAGAATTCCCCGGGGAAGCCATCTGGCTCTGGATTCTCATTTGTTGGGAGATTTTTGATAACTGATTCAATTTCTTTGCTTGTTTTGGTTCTGTTCAGATTTTCTAGTACTGCCTGTTTCAGTTTTGGTAGTTAATATCTTTCTAGGAATTTATCTATTTCTTCTAGATTGTCTACTTTGTTGGCATATAGTTACTCATAATATTCTCTTATAATTGTGTTTCTGCACTGTTGTGTGTGATCTCTCCTCTTTCATTCTTGATTTTATTTATTTGGGTCCTTCATCTTTTCTTTTTGATAAGTCTGGCTCAGGGTTTATTAATTTTATTATTTTTTTGCAAAGAACCATCTTTTAGTTTATTTGATCTGTTCTACGTTTTTGTTTCTAGATCATTTATTTCTGCTCCAATCTTTGTTATTTCCTTTTTCCACTAGCTTTATGCTCTGTTTATGTTTCTTTTCTAGCTCCTTTAGGTGTCAGAGTTGGTTGTGTATTTGAGACATTTTTTGCTTCTTGAAAAAGGCCTATATTGCTATCTATTTCCCTCTTAGGATTGCTTTTGCTGCACCCCAAAGGTTTTGGACTGTCATTTTTCATTTTAATTTGCTTCCATGTATTTTTTTTTTAATTTCTTAATTTCCTGGTTGACCCATTCCTTCTTTAGTAGGATGTTTTTTAACCTCCATGTATTTGTGGTCTTTCCAAATTTTTCTTGTGATTGACTTCAAGCTTCATGGCATTGTGATCTGAAAATATGCACGATATTATCTCAATCTTTTTATAACATTTGAGGCCTGATTTGTGACCCAGAGTGTAGTCTCTTCTGGAGAATGTTCCAAGTACATTAAAAAAGAATGTGCATTCTGCTGCTTTAGGATGAAATGTTCTGAATATGTCTGTAATGTCCATCTAATCCAGTGTGTAATTCAAAGCCATTGTTTCCTGTGGCTCTTTTGCTTAGATTATCTGTCCATTCCTGGGAATGCAGTGTTAAAGTCCCCTACTATTACTGTATTATTACCAATGAGTTCCTTTAAGTCTGTTATTAATTGATTTATATATTTGGGTGCTCCTAAGTTGAGAGTATAAATATTTACGATTGTTAAATCTTGTTAGATAGACCCTTTTATTATGATATAGTGCCCTTCTTCATCTCTTATTACAGTCTCTGGCTTAAAATCTCATTTGTCTGATGCAAGTATGATTACTCCAGCCTTCTTTTGATGTCTGTTAGCATGATAAATGGTTCTCTATCCCCTCATTTTCAATCTGGAGGTGTCTTTAAGCCTAAAATGAGTCTCTTATAAGCACCATATCAATAGGTCTTGCTCTTTGGTCCCTCTTTCCCACTCAAAGGGTCCTCTTTAATATTTCTTGCAGAGCTGGTTTAGTGTTCATAAACTCTTTTAGTTTTTGCTTGTCTTGAAACTGTTCATCTCTCCTATATTCTGAAAGACAGCCTTTCTAGATAAAGTAGTCTTGGCTCTATATTTTTCCCATTTAGCATGTTAAATATATCTTGGCACCCTCCTCTGGCCTGTCAAGTTTCTGTTGACAGGTGTGCTGCTATCCTTATGTGTCAACCATCTTTTGTCAAAGATCATTGTAGGTCAAAGATCTTTTGTCCCTAGCTGCTTTCAGATTCTCTCTTTATCTTTGTAGTTTGCAAGTTTCACTATGATATGTCTTGGTATTGTTTTTGTTGATTTTCTGGGGAGTTCTCTATGCTTCTTGGACTTGAATGCCTGTTTCCTTTCCCAAATTAGGGAGGTTCTCAACTATAATTTGTTCTGCCCCTTTTTCCTGCTCTTCTTCCAGGACTCTTATATGGATTATTACACTTTATGGAATTGTTGAGTTCCCTAAGTCTATATTCATGATTCAATAGCTTTCTTTCCCTCTTCTTTTCAGCTTCATTATTGTCCATACTTTTATTTTCTAGATCATCTATTCATTCTTCTGCATCTTCCATCCTTGTTATGATTACATTCAGTCGGTTTTGCATCTCAGTTATAACATTTTTTATTTTGGTCTGACCAGTTTCTATGCCTTTTTATCTACAGGAAGGGTTTCTCTGGTGTCTTCTATGCCTTTTTCAACTCCAGCTAGTCTTCTTATGACTGTAGTTCTAAATTCTTGTTCAGATATATTGCTTATATCTTTTAAGCAAGTCTGTGATTTCTTCTCAATCTTTCTTTTGGGGAGATTTCCCCCATCTTGTAATTTTGGCTAAGTTTCTGCTTTTTTGCATGTTATGAAAGCTTGCTATATTTCTTGCTCCTAAGAGTAGTGTTACATCAAAAAGGGTCATACACTGTCCAGGGCCTGGTGCTGCAGAAAGTGTTTCTGGTGTATGCTGCATATACCCCACTATTTTGTTTTGACTGCTCTTTCCCACAGGTCAGTACCCTACAGAGTTCCTCCTTGCTTGCATTGGGGAGTCTTTGGACCATAATGAGATGTGCTTTGATTTGTTTGTTAAGCCTGATTTAAAACAAACAAACAAACAAAAATAGGAAAAACCTTGTCCAAAAAAAGACAAAAGGAAAAAGAATAAAAAAGCAAACAAACAGATGAACAAAAAAACTGTCAGCCTGATTCCAAAGAAAAATTTAAAAAAAAAAAGAAGGAAAAAGAAGCTTTATTCAAAAAATGAGCAAAGGTAACAAACAAACAAATGAACAAAAACTATAAGCCTGATAGAAAGAAAAAAGAAAAAAAAGGTGGGGAGGGGGGAGCCTCATCCTATTTCTACCAGAACTGGAGCTGATGCTTTGGAACACTCTGTGATCAGTAGACTTGGTACATGGAGGGGGTGGGGTGGGGGAGTTGTGTTGCTCCTGTTTGAGAGAGCCCCATAGTACAGGCTTACAGTTGGACCTGCCCTGATAAGGATGCTCCTGCAGGGTTCAGGGAGGTGACGTCTGATGTAATCAGCTCTAGCCTCCACTGGAGCTGCTGTGTTTCTCTTTGAAGCCCAATTATAGTGTGGGGGGTGTTAGAAGATGGCATCATCCCACCCCATTGTTCCTGGGGATGGGAACTCAAGGCTGCCACTATTCAGGAGGCCCTCACAGAAAAATGAACAATCTCCCCTCCTATGTCCCAAGAATCAGTCAGATTTCTGCCCTCAACCTGTCCATGCCCAGGCCGTCAGCTGGTGCCACTGTTTTCCTGTGTTTTATATCTGTCTGGTGGCTGGGATTCAAAATGCCAAATCTTAAAAGACCCCGCAAGGTATGAACTTGCTCCCTTCCCCTGGAGGAAAGCCTCACAGTACTGGGCTGGACATGGTTCTCTCCCAGAAAAGCAGTCACATGTCTGCTCAGATGCCTGGAGTCTATGGTGAAGCACAGCGAAAAGCTGCAACCAGACTACCTGTCCTCTGCACATGCCTCATGTTGCATGCCCACTCAGTGGCGCCCCTCCAGGGCCCTTGTCCTTGGAAAGGCAATATACCTTTTTCCAAATGTACTCCAGTAAGGGGAATATTCTCCCCCAGTGTGACCCAGAAGATCTACACACCATGTTATCCACCATCTACTCCTGGGCTTCTGTCCTACCTCTTCTCAGGAGTGCTGCTGCCTACCCAGCTGAACTCCTCAGTCAATTTCTTCGTTGTTTAAAATGTTTTGATGCTAGTCTAGCTGTGTTCAAGGGACGACGCAGAAACCTGATATACTTCCATAGAACTGTATAGCTTTTTGTAGTGTACAGAGTGTTCCTCCAACGAGAGCCTCTCACACAGCAATGGATGCAGCAGCAGTGGGCTGAGCTCGGAGCAATCTGGCAGATGCTTAGTTGTTAACTCTTTGCATTGACAGTTGGGCTGTTCTAAAGGGACCAGCCCTGTGGCTTGGACAATGGAAAATCGAAGTATGGATGATCATAAACAAGCCTTTGTGGGGGAAAAATGTGTGAAAAGACATTTGAGTCTGCAAGAACCTGAGTCAGCCTTTACTTTTTTCCCATCACATCTCATAAGGCACTGACAGTCAAGAAGATGATCCATTAGCTCAGGTACAAGTCTACTGACCCTTCCATAGATACAGCAGATTGGGGACATCAGAGTGCCTGAGTAGGATTGTATATTGTCCTTGAGATTCAAGGACTTAGCTAATGCAGTAGAGCATGTGTATTCTGAACAAAAGCCAAGGCAACTGCCAAAGAATCTAAGACATCCTTTTTAGTTTTTAGTTCAGCTGGTGAGGGTTTGACAAATTCATCATATTGGCCTTCTCCCTCTGAGTGCAGGTTCTAAATATGTTTTGGTTTGTATCTGGCCTAACCCAAGATTTCCCCTGTCACCATGCAAACCAGGCTGCCACCACTAGGGATCAGAGAAACTGGCTACCATATATGGATAGTGATCGGTGGTCACATTTCAGAGGTCATTTTTTGCAAGAGTGGGTAATAGCATATTGACTTTAAGTGGAGGTTCTATCTTCACTATAATCCACACTCAGCAGGGTTGATAGAAAAGGTAAATGAGGGCAGCCCTGGTGGCTCAGCCATTTAGTGCCACCCTCAGCCCGGGGCGTGATCTTGGAGACCCGAGATCAGGTCCCATGTCGGGCTCCCTGCCTGGAGCTTGCTTCTCCCTCTACCTGTGTCTCTGCCTCTCTCTTTCTCTCTCTCTCTCTCTGTGTCTCATGAATAAATAAAATCTTTAAAAAAAAAAAAAAGAAAATGAAAATGAAATATTAAAGCAGCAAGTTAAATTGTTAACAGATGAAACCACTTTGGGTCAACTAAAATACAGTTCCAGGCTTTAATACATTTGAATGATCAACCAGCAGAGCCTGTTGCTCTATGTGCCAGATCAGGGACCCCTGCCAAAGTGTCTGATACTGTAAAGTTATAGAAATCATGGGAAACAGACTGCCCCAAATCTCACAGTGGATCAGTGGGGTATGCTACTGAGAAGCCAAACCCCATCACCCACTTGGGAAAGTCTACTGGAATTTACAATGGAATATCCCACCAAGATGGTTGTGTTACTTCCCACTCCTGAGATAGGGGGATCTACTCAACCTCTACTGGGATCCTATTATCCTACTGCAAGCTGCACCTGCTAAAATGCCCAATGCCTGGAATGTAGCATGTGCCATCAAAAGAAAGAAGATGGGTGTTCTCATCTGGCATACCTACTCCCAGTCCATCTTCTCCTGCCTGACAGTGTTGTCTCCCCTGGCCAACCTGTATTGTATGTACAACCAGCTCAAGTTTCTAAAGCTGCCAACTTCCCTGTTCTCAGGACCAGTGGGGAAACATTCTGTTTTTTCACCACTGTGATAATTTGGCTGCTTTTTCCCCCTCCATTGGCCTGGAGGACATTTTAACACACAGAGAAGCCTTTACTAAATTCATCCAGTAAGCCTTAAGGGATAGCCAACAAAGCCTGTCCTCACTGAATATCGAAAAGTCTCTGATGACAAAATCTCTCCAAAATAAAATTACCTTAGGCATTATCACTGCCTCACAAGGACAGCTGTACCATTACCCAAACAGAATGTTCTTTGTTCATGCCTGGTAGATGAGCCTACTAATGTATTATATTTATTAAATTTCATGAGGACACAAATTGATGCCCTGAATGATCTGACCCACAGGTTCAGGTAACTGATAAACCAATGGTTCAGATCATGGGTTTCTGTAGAAAAAGTTGTCACTGATTTTGGAAATTATTATTCTAATCTGTGTTTTCTCTTACATGTGTCTATATCATAGCTATGGCATTTGCTTTCAGTGCAGCCAAACAGCTGCCAAATGAGCAACTCCATGCTAGTGAAACCCCTGGGTGCCTGCCCAAGGCCCACCGCAGAAGAGTGGGTCATGTGAGATTGTAAGATCCAGTCATGATGGATGGAATGTTAGGGAAGGTCAGTGAAAAGATATGACTGCCAGTTGACCTATGAGCTGGAACCTAACGTTCAAAGGCTCCTCACCCTCTCCCCTGTAATGTGGGTTCCACTTACTGTTCCAAGGACGTTGCTTTGAGATAATTATGTGGTATTGGAAAATCTACAGAGTATATGTGACTAAACTCACTTAAAATCTCTTTCTAAACTT
The DNA here is from genome assembly GCF_048418805.1 of Vulpes vulpes. Lineage (NCBI taxonomy): Eukaryota > Metazoa > Chordata > Mammalia > Carnivora > Canidae > Vulpes > Vulpes vulpes. Next base: position 65,162,511 of record NC_132781.1, read on the forward strand.
TTAAGATTTTGCAGGTGGGTTCAAGGATCCATTCATACTGCTGCCACCCAAAGGATACTTCATATGTAAATTCCTTTTGCTTATTAAAATTGCCACTTGCTAACCTGACCTGGGCTGCCTCTTTCTTCTCTCCCTGACCTCTGAACACAGGGGCCAATTTCAGATTATGCCAGGGAAGCTCTTGAGATGGTTATGAACCAACATAAATTAGTACCTTTAAAAAAAATAAATACAAAGATCAATAAGAATGTTGGAATTTTTCTGAGATGTTTCTTCCTTACACAGAGCAATTCAGTTCTGTTGTAGCTCCTAGCCTGTGAATAAACATAATCCCTCTCATCAGAAAAAAAATCAGAAAAAAATCAATTTAAAAAATATTTTCATAATTAGTACTGATAATAATAATCTTATGTTGCATGGGCATGAGAGGTATTTACCATACTTCTTAATAATAATCATGATTATTAATTATTACCAATCATTATTTCAGATATATCCAGACATCCTTGTTTGGGTGGGGGAAGGTGAAGGGCTGCAGAGTTCATAATAACAAAGGCAATATTTAATGCAAATAGTTGCCAGAAAACCAATAGAAGGGAACAACTTTAACTCAAGGTTAATCTGCTTAGTCATGTAATAGAAATCAAATGCCTTAGGAGTAAACAAATCTGTACAACCTCTTCCTTATTTAAGATCACATTTCTCACCAGATTATGCTTACCCAACAAGGATATACTTAAATTCAACTTTCAAATAGCAAACAAGTGCTATTAAAGCTCTCGCTGAAAACTTCAGGTAAGAAATTTAAAAATCTTATGACAAGCAATATGTAAATAATGTATATTTAGATTCATGTTTTCTTCTGAAAGAAATATCAGTTATTACAAGGTTGTGGGTTTTACTTTTAGCTTGTTTTACTACTTAAAAGGGTTTCCAGTCCTATTTTTAAATAATTTGGGTTTTTTCCCATCTAGGTGTTATACTTTAGATAATTTGATAGATACTGAAGGAACTGTATTATAGAGTAGTCAAGTGAAAGTTTTATCCCAGTGCAAGCTCAATGGCCTCCTTAAAGGTAGGTCTGTTATTTTTAGTTCCTACCAGTGGACAGTTTATTCGGTCCTTCACATAAAGTGAATACATAAAAGCAGAAATGATTCCCTCAAGTGACTGCTACAGTCTTTAAGATAGCATGTGTATAAGAAGATTTCATCCTTTGGTGGTTATTTTATTTTCTTAATGTTGCATAATGGATTTTCTATATTTATGTATTTTAAATTTATATCAAATAAGTTTTATGCAAAGTCAAATTTATTTATTAAAAAAAAAAAAGGATAGTTAGGGCAGCCCCAGTGACACAGCGGTTTAGCGCCACCTGCAGCCTGGGGTGTGATCCTGGAGACCAGAGTCCTGCATCAGGCTCCCTGCATGGAGCCTGCTTCTGTCTCTGCCTGTGTCTCTGCCTCTCTCTCTCTCTCTCTCTCAATAAATAAATAAATAATCTTTTTTTTAAATAAAAAGGGATATTTAAAGTTTCTATAAAAAAATCCTGTAGTAAAGGCAATAATCAATTTTGGTAATGTAATACCATGTGTGTTCCCTTTTTGTGCAATTAATTGAAGTGCATCTTTTATTATCATAATCTAAATTCTTCTCATGTCGCACGCACTGGGGGCGACAACCGTCCAGGGATGAGGGTAAGGGAATGAGGAAAAGAAAAGAGACATAAACAGAGTGGGAGCAGGAGGGACATATGGCCAGATTCAGCCACAATGCCAACTTTATTTGTATTATTCACTCTTTTATAAAGCAGGGTTGTTTAACAAGCAGGATATTTTAAGCTTAGTTCTCCAGACATGTCTTTTCACAGTAGATAGCAAGAGTATGCGCCCTTGAATAGATAGCAATAGTATGCGTCCTTGAGCCACAAGCCTTCAACAACAAGGGTGAGACAAGTGGGCCTCGGTTGGAAGAGTCAACAGAGAGCCCTTGCTCGATCCATTAACCCCTTCCTGGCACAAGGCTCCCAACATCCTCATGCTAGCATGCTGACACAAATATACTATGCTTTTTATTACAGTTATATATGCAATTGTCTTCATTGAGAGCATAAAATGGACATAAGAATTATCTCTTTGATTCATCTTTCACTTAGCAGGCAGTTCTCTGCCTATAGAAATACAAATAAACTGAATAAAGACTCTATTTTAATTGTTTAAAACTGAATCTGATTCCCCGATAGTGAATAAAATGAGTAAAATGACAGTGAATTGTTACCAGTTGTTCATTCTAGTGAATCACAGCAAGTGTTTTTAAAGTATCTTGTAACTATCGATCAGGTTGGCACCAGCAGGCAGAAATTTTTTACATACTGTAAAATCTTAGTATAAAGAAGCATGAATTGAAATCCGCACAACGATCTGTGTGATTAGTCTGCTAAACTCTGAAAGGTACCTTGTAAAAGTTAGCAGTTGTTTTAAAGAAGCAGTCAGTGTTTCACTATAGATTATCTTCAGTAACGGGGAGTTCAGAAAAGATATCACTAAACATATATAAGATTTCTCATTTCAACAGATTAAGACAAAAAGTCATTTCTGCTTATTCACAAACATATGCACACATATGCACAATTTTAATAGAGATTATTTTACTCAGATGATTTATCCTCCATTGTCCAGGATGGGTTACACAAATTTCTATTGTGCATTTTATATTGTGTCAGCATGTTTGGGGCACTTTATGGTTTATATGGATAGGTTCCTTATAGCGATGAGGGGGCAATGTACACTCTGATAGGACAATCTATCCTAGTGATTAATACAATAGGCTCTGGGAGCCAAAGACCCTGAAAGCTTATTCTATTATATGAATTTGGCAATTACTAAACTTCTCTAAACAATGGTTCCTTCTTTGATGTGAGAATATAGGTTCTACTTCATTGGGTCTTTTTTTTAGAGAAGAATAAATGAGATTAACATATGTAAAACATTTGCACAATGTCTGACACACAGGAAGTGTTTAATTAATACTAGCAATTATGAGGGACTCCTGGGTGGCTCAGTGGTTGAGCATCTGCCTTCGGCTTAGAGCGTGATCCTGGAGTCCCAGGATAGAGTCCCGCATTGGGCTCCCTGCATAGAGCCTGCTTCTCCCTCTGCCCATGTCTCTGCCTCTCATGAATAAATAAATAAAATCTTAAAAAAAAATACTAGCAATTATGAAAGGTTTGGTCTAAATGTAGTTATTCTGCACACAGACCAGCTAGCTTTTGAGCAACAGTTTCCATAGAAGCAAGTTTGAATTAGTAATTCTCTTCAAAGAATTCCTACTGATTAGTAATGTTACCCATCTCTTGCATGTATATTTGTACACAATTCATTCATTTACTTATAATCTTTTCTCAGTGATTTTTAATACAAATATTTTCCTAAACATGGGGTGCCTAGGTTGCTCAGTGATTAAGCAATTGCCTTCTGCTCAGTTCATGATCTTGGGTCATGGAATCAAGTCCCAAGTTGGGCTCCCTGCTCAGCAGGGAGTCTGCTTCTCACTCTCCCTCTACCTCTCCCTCACATTTGTCCTCTTTCTCGCTGTCTCTCTCAAATGAATAAATAAAACCTTTTAAAAATTAAAAAAAAAATCATAAACATTATTAAAGCAGTAATAAACATTACACATCCTTTATTTGCTTGTATTTCACATTCTTGTAAATATTCTCCTTGTAATAATCCTATCTATTGAGAAATAGTAACCACTATAATAATATTTAATTGTTGTTAATGATATTATATTAAATGCATTAAATATTGGAAAATCTATAGCCTTGGCATCTCTACATTTCTGAATAAGTTCTGAGCCAATCTGATATTTCAGTACCCAGGCCTGAAGGTGGACTTGAGATATACAGTAGCTTCAAAGAATTCAATAGTAAGAATTTCACAATTATGAGATGCAATGAAAGATTTGAAGGATCAAGCTTTAAAAAACAATCATAACCCAAGCTAAAGGAACAAGTTGAGAGATAAGACACATGTTACCCAAGCCTGTAATTACCATAAAATATGATGCTACCATGAGTAATATCGTTTGGTTGAAAGGATGCTCTTGAGGGTATCAATTGTTTTGAATCAAAACTGAAAAATAATTTGTCTTTCTTTTTTGTTTGAAAAACAGATAAATTTGTTTACAGATTTCACATCTCATCAATCTTCTACATCAAGCCACATCATGTTAAATAAGAATATTCTGCTGTTGTCTCTCAAGATTAGTCTCCTAGGAATCACCCTTGGTGGGAATGTTCTGATTTGGCCAATGGAAGGTAGTCATTGGCTGAACATTAAGATAATTATAGATGAGTTGATTAAAAAAGAGCATAACGTGACTGTCTTAGTTGCCTCTGGTGCACTTTTCATCACACCGACCTTTAACCCATCTCTGACATTTGAAATATATAAGGTGCCCTTTGACAAAGGAAGAGTAGAAGGAATAATCAAGGACTTTGTATTGACATGGATGGAAAATAGGCCATCTCCTTCAACCATTTGGAGATTCTATCAGGAAATGGCCAAAGTCATTAAGAACTTCCACATGCTGTCTAGAGAAATCTGTGATGGTGTTCTCAAAAACCAAAAGCTGATGGACAAGCTGAAGAAAGGCAAATTTGAAGTCCTCATATCAGATCCAGTGTTCCCTTGTGGTGATATAGTAGCTTTAAAACTGGGAGTTCCATTTATGTACTCCTTAAGATTTTCTCCAGCTTCAACAGTGGAAAAGCATTGTGGGAAGGTACCATTCCCTCCTTCCTATGTTCCTGCTATATTATCAGAACTCACTGACCAGATGTCTTTCACTGACAGAGTAAGGAATTTCATCTCCTACAGTCTACAGGACTACATGTTTGACACTCTTTGGAAATCATGGGATTCTTACTACAGTAAAGCTTTGGGTATGTAATTTTTTTTATTATTATATGAATTTGAACAGAGTTTTGTATCTTCTCTTTATTTCCCTGTGGCTATTATTTTTCAACCCTACATATTGATAACCATCTATTAGTATCATTTGAGAACAGGAAGATGAAAGACAATATGCTTTGTAACTATAGTGTGTCATTTTCTAATTTTGTGGATTCATATATACCAACTTAGTTCTTTTATGGGTAACATACAGCGACAGTTTAAAAACAGGACTGAATTCTAATTTAGTTATTACACTGGCAGTAGAAATTGCCTAGAAATTTCAATGATGTAAAGAAAACTGGAAGAGTTTAAGCTTTCTATAAGTCCGTTACTAATATAGGCATTTGTGTGTGTGTGTTTAAAAACACACATGCGTACAGATAATCTCTGATCATTGTTCATATATTTCCTATTGTTTACTAAGCACTCCCTTAGGTAGGGAGGTTACAACAAAGACTAAGATGAAGTTCCTGGCTTCAAGAATTTCAGTCAAGCAGAGAAGTCATACAAGAAAGGGAATGTTTACAGTATGAATAATGTGGGTAAAGAAGAAGAGATAGTTAAAGGAGATAAGCAATATGTAACAGGAGAGAATGATATTCTGAGAAACTAGAGTTGAAGTTGATACACAAGAAAAAATTTCAAAAGTGAATATGAATTTTCCTGCAAAATAAGTAGGGGGAAGAAAGTCTGAATATGAGTATAGAATTAGATGTAGTTGAGGACAACATCCAAATTTATGCTTTGGATACCTGTGCCCAATGTTGTGGAATATCAAAATAGCATATGTGTGCTGGGCATTACTGATGATTCTTTATTTATGAAGGTCAAAGTGCAAGGTGGGGAGGCACGAGAAAAAAACATGGAAATGTCAGGATTTCCATAATGAATTAATTCAATAAATATTTTCAAAGCCAAGTATTTTAGTTTTTACCTACTAAACAGAAAAAGTTTAAAGGGCTGTATTGTATAAAATTGCATCTTACATAAAATATCTGGACAGATACGGACCTGGAATGAAAAGATGGTAGACTCAATATCTGATCAAGTTTATACTCCACTCCCAGGTTTGTACATCCCTCAAGGCAGAAGCAAAAATAAACTTCTTTCTACAATCTTTATCTCTTAAGGAAAATCTATTGCATAGGTTCTTTCTTCCCATATCCTAAATGAAAATTTTCCATAGGCTTCTGTATAACTCTAGGAAAGAAGTGATAAGAGCATGGAATAGTGAAGTAGCTTATATTGGAGAAAAATAATGCAGATGAGACTACATAGTAAGGTAATCAAGACCACAGGCTCTTGATAAACAACTTCCGCCTACAAGTATGTGACCATGGAAAAGTAATTAATTCTCTTTATATCCACACGTAGTTACCCCATCTCTAACAGGACTACTGTGAGGACTAAATTAGTTAACATATAAAAGGGTTTTACAATGGTGTCCAGGAGATAGAAACCATTCAATTTGTGTTAGCTGTTTATCATGTGAAATTAATAAAAGCTAATGGCTAATTGGTTAAGGCATGTTAAGAGGCATGAGAAAGAGATTAAGATGTTTTCTTTTTTAAATTGAGATGTAATTGACATATATTAGTTTAAGTTATAAAACATAATGATTCTACATATTATATATAAAAAAGTGATCACCACATTAAGTCTAATTAACACTTTGTGACCATACATAAATTATTTCCTCTTGTGATGAGAACTTTTATGAGCTACTCTTTTAGCAACTGTCAAATACACAATACAGTATTAACTATAGTCACTATGCTATATATATTGCATCCCCAGGATTTATTTTGTAACTGGAAATTTATGCCTTTGACCCTCTTCAACCATTTCACTCTCCCACCCCTCACCTCTGGCAACTGTCAATCTGTTCTCTGTATCTATGAGTTGGTGGTTTTTTTTTTTTATAATCTATATATAAATGAGATTGTACAGTGTCTTTCTCTGACTTATTTCACTTAGTGTAATGCCCTCAGGGTCCATTTACATTATCATAAGTGGCAGGATTCTCTTCTTTTTCATGGCTGAATAATTCAATATTCCATTGTAGATATTTATGCCACAGCTTCTTTATTCATTCATCCATCAATGGTTACCTAGGTGGTTTCCATATCTCAGCTATTATAAATAAATAATACTGTAATGAATATCTCTTAGATATATCTTAGAAATAATGATTTTGTTTCCTTTGGGTATAACCCAGAAGTAGAATTACTGGATCATATGGTTGTTCTATTGTTAACTTTTTTTTAGGATTCTCTATACTGTTTTCCATAGTGACTGTACCAATTTATACTCCCATCAACAGTGCACAAAGGATCCCTTTTTTCCACATCCTTGCCAACACTTGTTATACCTTGTCTTTTTGATAATAGCCATTCTAACAGGTATGAAGCAATTAACAACACAAGAAACAACAGATGTTGGCGAGGATGTGGAGAAAGGGGAACCATCTTATACTGTTGGTGGGATGGAGACTGGTGCAGCCATTCGAGAACAGTATGGATGTTCCTCAGAATGTTAAAAATAGAACTACCCTATGACCCAGCAAATGTGCTACCAGGTATTTACCCAAAGGATACAAAAGTACTGATTCAAAGGAACGCACGCACCTGTATGTTTATAGCAGCATTATTAACAATAACCAATATCTCACTGTGGTTTTGATATGCATTTCCCTGATGATTGGTGATGTTGAGCCCTTATTCATGTACCTGTTGGTTATTTGCGTGTTTTCTTTGGCAAAATAACTATTCATATCCTCTGGCCATTTTTTAATCCATTTTTTGTTATTGAGTTATATGACTTTTCATATATTTTGGTATTAACCTCTTATCAGATATATGATTTCCAAATATTTTCTCCCATTAAGTAGGTTGCCTTTTCATTTATTGATGGTTTCCTTTGCTGTATAGAATCTTTTTGATTTTATTTACTTGTTTATTTTTCTTTTGTTACCTTTGCTTTTGGTGTCAAATCCAAAAAACTCCATTGTCAAGACTGATGTCATGGAGCTGACCACCTATGTTTTTTTATTCAAGGAGTCTTATGGTTTCAGGTCTTATATCAAGTTTTTAAACCATTTTCAGTTAGTTTTTGTGTATGGTATAAGAAAGTGATCTAGTTTCATTGTTCTGCATGTAGCTGTCCAGTTTTCCACCTATTGAAGAGACTGTCCTTTCTGCCTTGCACATTCTTGGCTTCTTTGTCATGAATTAATTGACCATGTAAGTGTGGGTTATTTGGTGAGTATTGTTAAGAGAAGCATTAATTACAAGTGGCTCATCATCTCCTCTGAGTATGTTAAATAGTCCCCAAATTCAAAGATAGATGTTTATCTCCTGGGATATAAATGAAGACTGAGCTGTTCTGTTACTTAGAGAGAAGAACATAGCTACTATATTGATTATAAGCTATCCTATGAAGATGGAAGTGAATGGTCAATATTGTAGAGCTGAAACTGGTTCTTAAAAATGAAGAAATAGGAATGCCTGGGCGGCTTAGCAGTTGAGCGTCTGCATTTGGCTCAGGGCATGATCCCGGGGTCATGGGATCCAGTCTGTCATTGGGCTCCCCATAGGGAGCCTGCTTCTCCCTCTGCCTCTGTCTCTGCCTCTCTCTGTGTATCTCTCATGAATAAATAAATAGATTCTTTAAAAAGAAAATGAGAAAAATAATTTAAAAATGGCCATTTTATGAAACAATCAAGTTGTCAGGATCTGCAACAACTCACATGTGTAGTAAACAGAGACATCTGAATAAGTGCAGCATCTTAATGAAATAAAGGAGTGTGTACATAGAGAACACCTTAGTCATGATATAGGCTTACATTTTTATCTCATTACATTTGTTTTTATCAATGGCTGTTCTCAATCTCCGAAAAATAATTATCATGATCACAATGCTTCTTATTCTCAGATAAGAATTGGTAAGATTATTCTCAGATAAACCTTCCTCATGCTGGCAGTCTCAGAATCACATGTTCCATTGTATTGTGCTTGTAAGTGAATACTGGTAATAAAACCACACAATTCTCCCAGTCATAAGACATGATACTAATCTTTCTTAACAGTTTGTTCATGGGAATGTAATGAAGATTTCTAAAAATGTTCTTATTCTCCAATTTTGATATCATGTTTCTAAACAAATTACACTCTTTTGACTTAAAATGACTATTTAAAGTTTGTCTTTACGGATGTTATTCTTATTGATGCCACAGACATGAACACTCATATTCAAAAGATCAGGTAAGAAGCAAAAGTACTGAAATGACAGAGTAATTCATTTTTGTGTAAGCCTTCATACATGTAGAATGATAAATGAAAATGATAAATGGAACTGGCTTATAAAAATCACTTTTTTCCAATGTGAAGTGATTTTTCTTTTCTTTTTTACTTTAGTTTAAGTGCTCTAAACAAGTCATTGCAATGAATCCATATCCACTCAGGTCTCAAACTATCACACCTAAGTAAATAAATAGGATAACTTTCTGTAAGATTACTTTTCTGCAGTGGAATGCAATAATCTCAGACTGAGTCCTTAATCTCTGCTAATTGCTAAGAATCAGACATTATATTGTCTAAATTACTTCTTTTATTTCAGCATAAGGTGTATGGTTGAAACTCATGGTTCAATATCATGATAGCAATAACAGTTAATATTTGTTGATTTCTTCCCATGTGCTAGACACTGTAATAAATCTTTCATATGTTATATCTCTTAATCTTTACAGTGAATTTGTGAAGAAAACTACTATCACCAATGGGAAATACCAAGTGCTAAAATAAAATTATATAGTGACTAGTAGAATAAAATAGTTTTCAAATGAAAGTCTGACACCAAACCTTCCAGAAAAACTTTTCTCTCCTTTAAAAATTTTGGGGGCAAATCCATGAATTACTCAGAATATTTTAGGTTTAAACTTTCTTCGGTCCTCTTCCTCTTAGTGGATTTAGCTTTTGATGTCTACTGTTTTATTTCTTACTTATACTAAGTTTCTAAGTTTGCTAACTGGAGTTTAATTGGCTGATGTTATCACTAGGTAACTTGCTGTTTAGGCAAAGGTTTCCATGTGGCTGTTGCCTGCAGCCAGTTGCCTGAGTATAAGTACCTGGTCCCAAGAAAACTTAAAATGCAATGTTGAACTGAAAGTAAGAAAAGGCTTCTGTGGATTTCAAATGTATTTATTTAAAGTTGAACCAGGTAAATTTTATTTTTATGTACATATTAACAACAACAAAAAACCCACCAAAATTGAAGAACATTTAAGAAAAAGAATAATGTAGCATTTTAATACCAGTAAAAATATTTATAATCCATAAACATTACCTATTGCTACCAACAATTTTACCCTTCAGTAAGTATAGAAACAAATAGCTTTTTTTGAGTGAATAATCTTTATATATTGGATTTATATGAATACAAAATGTATTGTTGGACATGAATAATTAGGTGAATAATCTCCAAGAACTAATGTCATCTATAGTAACAGCAGATTTTCCTGCAAATATATTAAATAGAAAAAAACAATAGATCTTAAAAAAATTATGACTATAATATTCAGATCTATATGTGAACTGAACACAGGTAATTCATGTAAGAATTACCTAGATTACTAGGTAATTAGTAATCTAGGTAATTAGTAATTACTTATCTAGGTAATTAGTAATTACTTTACTAGTGCTAGAAATGAAACAAATCTGAATGTATATCTCCAAAACGGTTGATTTCCATTAGTCATTTTAAAGAAGAAAAAATATATTGGAGTTCTTTCCCTGAAGAGTAATGCATGTTGGTTTGGAACTTTTTTTTTCTTTCGTCTCAATCTTTATCTGGCTTCCTTCTACCTTCCTTTCTTCCATTTTTTTTTTAAGTGTAAATTAATTGTTTGGTTAGAATCTTTCAAATCACCTCTGGTAGCATCTTTCTTTACATAATGACCCTTGAGTGGGATGACAGCCAGTAACATAACATCCAAGATGAATTTGCTATGGGCCATGCGCAATTTCAAGAGCCTTGTCACTCTTTTGCTCCCACTCAACGACAGGAAATGGAGATGATCATTTTTATGGATATAATCTTGAATTTTATATGTTTGTATTTCTTAAAATAAATCACTAGTGAACTTTGTTACTGAATACATTGTTAGTAAGATATCGTTTGTGATGTGCCTCAAGATTAAGCATGACTGGCACCTGTAGAGGAGCCTGTGGTGTTTGGGAATACCTGCACCAAAGTTCAGGCACCCCAGAGGACGATTATCTGAGAAGTAGAAGGGAGATGGGTCTAGGTGATGAGATCTGGTTAAATTGGTAATTTTTAAAGTAAGATTCTCTCTCTACATTATCATATATAGCTAACATTTATTGAGCATGGATGTTGTTCTGAATAATTTACATGAATTTTTTAAATTTAGTCCTCACAATGATAAGAAACAGGCTCCAGCATTCTTCACTACTTTATAATAAGGAGGCAGAATAACTTGCCTGAGGTTACAATAAAGCATTTGTCATGAAGCATTGATGCTAGACCCTAAGCTAAAAGGAAAGTTTGAGAAAGAAACTCAGTTTATATAGAATAAAACAATGAGGGAGGAAAAGTGCATCTAATTTTAAGCTTTCAAAAGAATTAACTAAATGCAATCAAGGAACTAAAAAAAACAAAAGTTGAAGCTCTACTGTGAAGCTAAAACTCAAAGGTTACTAAAGAGTTGATTACTCAGTTTTTAAAAACAGTATGAAAGATAGTTTCCAAGCTTTTATGGCCTTTGGGACCACCTCCAAATCCAAGAGATAATGAGAAATGAATAGCACAATTAAATTCTAGCCCTTCATTGAAATGCTCAGGGAGCACACAAGAAGAGGACACTTTTAACTCAGGTCACGTCATGAGGGAAAAATTGTAAGAAAGAACTTGCAAACCAAAATGCTGTTTTAAGGATTCTTAATTCAGGGATCCCTGGGTGGCTCAGTGGTTTAGTGCTTGCCTTTGGCCTGGGGTGTGGTGCTGGAGTCCCAGGATCAAGTCCCACATCAGGCTCCCTGCCTGGAGCCTGCTTCTCCCTCTGCCTGTGTCTCTGCCTTTCTCTCTCTGTGTCTCTCATGAATATATAAGTAAATCTTAAAAAAAAAAAAAAAAAAAGGATTCTCAATTCAAACTGATAGCATTATACATATTTTAAAGAACTTTAATTTCAGTTTAATTTTATCTTTTTTTTAAAATTTTTATTTATTTATGATAGTCACAGAGAGAGAGAGAGGGGCAGAGACATAGACAGAGGGAGAAGCAGGCTCCATGCACCGGGAGCCCGACGTGGGATTCGATCCCGGGTCTCCAGGATCGCGCCCTGGGCCAAAGGCAGGCGCCAAACCGCTGCGCCACCCAGGGATCCCAGTTTAATTTTATATAAATGAACTAGCCATTCTCCTGTGATATATATATATATATATATATATATATATATATATATATATATAAAACACATACATATATACACTTAACCGTGTTAAACAACACAAATTCAGCTGAGTAAATATGGATATCCAATTGGCTTTATTAAACGATTCAGAGATAGGACAGCATATCATCTAGTAAGTAGAGGGGAACTCTGTAGAGCCGTAGAAAAGGAAAGATTTAAACAGGGTGAGTTGGAGGGAATTACTAGCAAAGAATGGAATGTTTAGGCAAAGTTTCCTTCCTAAGGGGAAGAAAAAGTTTAGCAGATTACCTCCTGGTGTTCAAGAAATTCCAGTTGGCAGATTAAAAGTTATGAGGGGGTGAGCCTAATACCTTAGATTAGGTATTAAGTCTTGGTTTACTGACATGGGACCTTAACATGACTTCATTTTGGGCCTGTGCCTCTTTTAAAAGCACATGTCTTATTAAATATGATTCTGAAAACTTTATCTGTTTTATTACTATTTGGAGAACTTCCTTTTGAAGTAAGCAGAGTGAGAATGAGAATTTTGATTCAAAGTACAGGGACAATATTCTAATTAGTACAAACTTTCTCTGGCTGACTTATTTTTTACTCATGCTATTCGTATATTGATGTTTCATAGACATATTTAAGAATATTATTTTCTGGGCTCTTTAATCATGTTTAAGATGTCATCTTATCAAATAGTCACAATTATGAAATGTAATGGTTTTCTAATTTTTGCTGTTATAAAATGTATCTCACATTTTAAGAAGTAAAAGAAAGAAGAAAGAATATTGGGCTGGAAACTGGAATCCCTAGGCATTCATCTCATCTGCCTGAACTGGCAATTGTGACTTCAAGATAATATACACCTTCCTTGATCTGCGTTCTTACATATAAAATGATGGAGTTGGACAAATTGAACACATGGTTTCTCTCTTCTTCTTTCATGAAGAAAATAAACATGTTTAATTATTTTAAATCCCCGAACTTCATTTTTTCACGATATCAGGCATATTTGGCAGGAGTTGTTATTTATCCCATTGATGGAAAATTAAATCTAAGCTTATATCTATATGTCCCTAAACACAATTTATTTTTTATCTTCTTAAAATGTTTGAATTTGCATTGCTATATTGCAGGCACACAGGGAATTGGAAAATAAATAAAACAGACACCTACATTGACACCAGTGAAATTAAACACTGTAATGTCCAAGTATAATTTGAAAACAAAAAACATATACATTAGCTATTAATAAATTCTATTATCTGCTATTGTCCTTCAGTAAATTGATAGTTATGTTATTGTCCTGAAAAGGCCACTTAACTGGGACAAAGGGACTCCTTGAATGCCACAGATACAGGACAGTCAGAGGCTACGATAGGACAAAAGACTCAGAGTCTCACTGAATTTTAATCTCAGGGACTCAGACTTAGAGCCTGAGGCTTTGTTCCTCCAGTTTTTAAGAGAGCTAGCAAGTTGGCTATCGGAATGATTGACTTTGGGAAGCAGAGAAAAACATATTTACTTCAAAAGGCAAATAGGCTAGTGGCTCCAAGAAGGGGAAGGGGAGGAACTCTGTTTGGAGAACAATGTGGTCAAAAGTCAGTGTTTAGGACCTTCAGTAACTCCAGTGTGTTGAAGATTAGGAGATTCAGTTCTCAGATAGGCTCTGCAGCTGGCTCCCCACACTTAAACTGTTTTTTTTTTTTTCTTTTATTCAGGGTAAGTAGGGCTGCCTACATGCATTTAATTCAAGGATATATTTTGATAAGATTTTAAGTGCTAATGTCATTATTGCTAATGAATAATCCCTAGTTAATTATTATATTCTACTTAATGAACCTCAGTAATTGGACAAGTCTAAGTATTTTATTGATAAACCTTTGGTTATGCCTTGTATGTTATATTTTGTCTCCTTTTTATTGAAAGGTCATGATAGCAACAGATTTATGAAGATGCATCAAATTCTTTTCATTAGGCCTATTTTAATGGTCATCAGGGTGTTTGCTATTGGGCTTCAAAATCTAAATAATTTTTAAAGTATAGACATTATATTCAAATTGAGGCTGACTCTTGAAAGGATGCAATTTTAATAATTCTAAAAGCATCATTTCTCTCTTTCCTCTTTTCTTTTCTCTTTCTGGTCTTTTTGTTACTTAAAGGCCTATAATTAGCCAATTCAAGGACAACAGAGTGTGAATAGAAAACAAACCACTTAATTTACATTCTCAATTCCTGATTTCTATCCTTTTAATGACATTATTTGTTCTTATTTTCTCTTTTTAATGGCAATCTCTAATGCTTATAACTTTTAAAATAGCATCATTACATAGTTGTCCTTGTTCAGTTTGGCATTTACTAAGAATCTCAACAGATAATTATTCTTTTTTTTTTTAAATTTTTTATTTATTTATGATCGTCACAGAGAGAGAGAGAGGCACAGACACAGGCAGAGGGAGAAGCAGGCTCCATGCACCGGGAGCCTAACGTGGGATTCGATCCCGAGTCTCCAGGATAGTCCCCCGGGCGAAAGGCAGGCGCCAAACCGCTGCGCCACCCAGGGATCCCTCAACAGATCATTATTATTGTATCTATGTCTAGTTGTCATTCTCTAGCTAGCCTATTGGCTTACTGATCAATCGACATAAATTTATTAAACTACAAATATTATCAAACTTTTGCTCTGAATCAAGCAGTTTACAAAGAAACTTTACAGATCATTTTGCTATTCCACAAAGTAATATAGCAAATTAACGTCATTATTTCTCACGTATGCATGAGAAGGCCAAGGGTAAAGGTAATTTCCCAGGGTCACAAAACTTGTAAAAGAACAGTTTTTGAAAAAAGAAAAAGAAAAAAGAAAAATTTTTGAATCTGGGGCTGTTGAATTCTAGTGTCTAGCTAATTTAGGCTACTACATAGCTCTTAGTGAAAAAGCTTGTGGTACTAGGCCCTAATCTTCTTGATCTGTATATGGACACGTCATGAAAGAAAGTGACAAATTCCTTGCAATGAGGAGATGATTATCAATATGCTTTATCAGAGAAGAAAATTCTCCTCTGCCAAATGTGTAGTAATTTGCTCTATAATTCAATTAATCTAAAACATCTTGAAATGTTTGAGAAAAACTTCTAAGTGAAGATTATTTTTGGTTTTTCCTCCTAAATATGAGCCATGGGGAATTAATAATGCTGGTCATTATACATTGCCAAAGTTGCAAAAGCTTACAAAGATGAGACATAATACCATAGAAATCCAGCAATTTCTCAAATGATGTTATGATAATAGTCCCAATTGCCCTACTTTGTCATATATTTTTGGGTATGCAACTCAACAATAATTTCATTTTCTATGAAATAGAGCAAGTAATTTATGCTACACAAGATTCTGGAAAGGATTGAATTAAATAATGTATGTAAAAATGCCTTGTAATAAGACATCTAACTTGAAGTTACAATAAGTTTTGAGAACGTGGCTTTAGCAGTAAGAACTATTATTTTTGTTTAACCTAATTTTAGGAAAGATAAAGATACATTTTTATAATTATTGTCACATAGTACACAGACACGAGGCTTATAAATTGACTTCCTTTCAAATGGGAATTTATTTCTGTTGTTAAAATAATAACTTTAATGCACATAAAGGTTTGAATTATATTGTTTTCCTTTTAACCTATAGATCAATTGACTTATGAATGAGTGTATCCATCACTTTAAACATTATTTTATTTGAAAAAAAACCCTAAATATACTTTGAAAATTTCTTTTTATCTTGAAAGATCTACAGTAGGATGGTTTTAATAATGGATATCACCATGCCTAAGAAGTTTGTCCAGCTGCTGGTTTTTAATTTGACTTTGACTGAAATTGTTTTAAGTGGAAATGTGCTAATTTGGCCAACGGATGGTAGCCATTGGTTAAATATTAAGATCATTCTAGAAGAGCTGATTCAAAGAAATCACAATGTGACTGTACTGTCTTCATCAACAACTCTATTCATCAATTCTAATGCCGATTCTTCTGTGAATTTTGAGGTAATACCTGTTTCCTTTACGAACGACAACTTAGATTCCTTAATTGAACACATGATAATGCTATGGATAGACCACAGACCAACTCCTCTCACACTCTGGAGTTTCTATAAAGAACTAGGAAAACTTCTAGATACTTTTTTTCGAATCAATATACAAATCTGTGATGGAGTATTAAGCAACCCCAAGTTAATGGCAAGACTTCAGAAACGTGGTTTTGATGTGTTAGTAGCAGACCCAGTAACTATCTGTGGGGACCTCGTTGCTCTGAAATTAGGAATTCCATTTGTGTATACATTGAGGTTCTCTCCAGCTTCCACAGTTGAGAGACACTGTGGGAAAATCCCAGCACCTGCCTCCTATGTACCTGCAGCTTTGTCAGAGCTCACTGACCAGATGACCTTTGGTGAGAGGGTTAAAAATACTATCTCTTATCCTCTGCAAGACTACATATTTCAGTCCTACTGGGGAGAATGGAATTCATACTACAGCAAAGTTCTAGGTAAGTCTCTAAACTATTTTCATATTAATGTCTCCATATACTTCATTTATTCTTGTTGGTAATACAGCAGAAGTTTTCCATCCCACTGCACATGCCAGGCTGAAGTAAATACACACATTATATATAAAACCCTCATATAAGATCATCCTTTTTGGATAAATTCCAAAAATAGAAAATATAATGGTGATGCTAATATGTATTCTAATGCTTCAGTGCAAATAATCTTGTGCCTATTTAGGTAATGTCTTTTCAATGAGTAAATCAATCCTTGAATATAAATGAAAGTGCCTTTACTAGGATGAATCGCGACACAGATAAAAAATACCTGGCAAACATTTTGAAGTGATACATGATTTCCTTTCCCTCCTTCATTCCTCATTCTCCCCTTTGTCTGCAGAAAACTTTCAAAAAGCCTAGGACTGGGCATTGGAAAGCTGACTTTATAACCCCCCAGCCCCCCCAAACCCCCCCAAGAGCCGCCACTCTCCCCCCAGTACCTCTCCAGCCTTAGGCTCCTCTGGGTGCTTAGACTAGCATGGCTCCAACTTAAATTTCTCTGTATCCAGGCATCTGGGTGGCTTAGTGGTTGAGCGTGTACCTTCAGCTCAGGGCATGATCCCAGGGTCCTGGGATCCAGTCCTGAATCAGGCTCCGTGAATGGAGTCTGCTTCTCCCTCTGCCTCTCTGTGTCTCTCATCAATAAATAAATAAAAGCGTTTTTTAAAAAAATAGATAGATAGATAGATAGATAGATAGATAGATAGATAGATAGATGATAGATAGATAGATAGATAGATAGATAGATAGATAGATAGATGATAGATTTCTCTGTATCCTTCGGCAATCCTCAAGTCTCCTTGCTTCACACATTCCTTATGAGGATCAAATAAAATAATGCAAAGGGCTCTGGTTTATTTATCTTTTTGATCTCTTTCTGATCCTCATGAACCTTCCTTCATTTTTCTATTTTCTTCTCTCCCGAATGGTTTTTCTCAGATTTATCAGGTATTAATTAACAGGTATTAATTAACAGCAGAAATTAACCATTAATCTTACCAACACTAGTTTCTCAGCTTTTCTCCCTCCTACTCTTTATTTATTTTCCTTTCTTTCTCCTTCCTCTCTTCTATCCCTCTCTCTCTCTCCCTCTCCCCTTCCTTCTTTTCTTCTATCATGCTTTTTTTGTGTAAAAAAAAAAAGTATTTATTGAACACCAACCTGGTACCTGCCTCTTTTTTAGGTACAGTTGGCAAACATTAACATCTCCACTCCCCACAGAGCTTACATACTAGTAAGAGCATACAGAAAATAAAGAAATAAAATATAGGATGTTAGACTGTGATATATGCTATGTAGTAAAATAAGAATAGGTAGTTCTGGAGCAGGGTTACACTTTTAAATACAGTAGCAAGGAAGTTCTCAAAGGGTGGCATTTGAATGAAGACCTGAGGGCAATGAGTATGAGAGCCATTGGGATCCCTGGGGGAAAAGTATTTTAGACATCCATAAGAACAAGTAGAAGAATCTGTGGCAAGCCATAGAAGCAGGAATATCCTCACTGTAATGTGACCTTTATCTTACTTTTCACAAGCAGAATTTGTATATATATTTTTTTCTTTCCTGATTTTGGAATATTCTTCATCCAATTTTCTATCACTTACACTTTTAAACTTCTTCATAGAGTCATCTAGAAGGAAGAGATTAAACATATCACACATATATAAATAAAATATATGCAAGATAATTAAAATTTGTGTATACTTTTGAAGATACTATGATTAGAATTTTGAAAGCAAAATTCTGTGTTTTTATATTCATCATAATGTCACATAACTACATTTTCTTTTTTCCTGGATTCCAAATTTCATATGACTCAATGACATATTCTGATTTAAATTTAGATATTATCTTATGATTTTTTTCTAAGGCATTTGAAATGTGTCCTATAATAATTGTCTCTGCTCATATATGCATCACATACCAACTACTATAGGTATTGAGTGAGTTAACAGTCTCTATTCCTTTAATAAAGGAATTACAAAAAGCAAGGTGGTGAGGGTTCTTGGAAAGTACCTGGGATTCTGAGTTCAAATTCCATTTACTGTGTAATTTCAGGCAAGTGACTTAAATTCTGAGTCACAACATTTCTATCCTTTTAAAAGGGGATAATTATATCACTGTGCCCTTTAGGATGATCATATGACACCATATAGATGGATGTCTTATGTCAATTATAAAGAACCACGCTAATGTTAAACATATTTTGCATATATGTGTGTGTGTGCCCGTGTGTGTGTGTGTGTGTGTGTGTGCATGCGTGTATGCAAAGAATAAATGGGCTCTGGGGTATACTAAATCTTCCTTCTCAGAAGGAACCATGACAGGTTATATAATATATGGAAAGCCTTTGTAAAACAGAATGTTCTCAACTTCTCATTTTCACAGGATCATAATCTAGTTTCAGAAATCTCACATTCTGAGAGATTAGATATCTTATTTACTTAAATCCTCTATACGCCTCATGTTACTAAACATACTTGAACGACAAGTAACAGCCTTGGATATTTTATTTCAAATTAAAGCATTGGGGGTGATATAATCCTAATAAGTCTTTTGTTCACATTTTTAAAGTATTAGGGACACCTGATAGCTGTAAACTGATACTGAAATAGAGAAGGTAGTTTACATTTGATATTATTAGCAAACATAGGAGAACACAGGAGATTTAATAACATCAAATTTCTGAAATTTTCCATCTCCATGTCTATTCTTTAGCCTGTAGGAAAAATTGACTGGAAAATTAGCATGTTTACAGTGATACAAGAAAATCCCAAATATCTATTCTGAAGGAAACAAGTTAGAAGGAAATATCTAACTGTACTGGTTAAAAATCTTACCTCCTTCTCTGATGACTTTCCATTCAGTTTTCCCTGCCTTCCCCTCTGATCCTCTGCCCTGTTTCTTATATTCCACATTTGAATGAAACCATATGATAATTGTCATTCTCTGATTGACTTATTTCACTAAGCATAATACCCTCCAGATCCAACCAGGTCAATGTAAATGGTAAGTATTCATCCTTTCTGATGGCTTAGTGATATTCCATTATGTACATATATATGCTATATAGTAAAATAAGCATATAACAAGTTATAAGTAAAATTCTTTTTCATCTTCTTTATCTATTCATCTATCAATGGACATCTCAGATCTCCACAGTTTGTCTACTGTGGACATTTCTTCTATAAACATTGGGGTGCAGGTGCCCCTTCGAATCGCTACATTTGTATCATTGGGGTCAATACTTAGTAGTGCAATTGCTGAGTCGTAGGTTAGCTCTATGTTTAACTTCCCAGGAAACTTCATCTCATTTTCCAGAGGGGCTGTACCAGCTTGCATTCCCACTAACAGTGTAGGGTTAGAAAGGGTTCCCCTTTCTTTGCATCCTCTCCAACATTCGTTGTTTCCTGTCTTATTCATTTAAGCCATTCTGACTGATGTGAGGTGGTATCTCATTAGGATTTTGATTTGTATTTCCCTGATGATGAGTGATGTGAAGCATTTTTTTCATGTGTCTGTAGGCCATTTGTAGGTCTCCTTTAGAGAAATGTCTGTTCTGTTTTCTGCTCATTTCTTGACTGGATTATTTGTTCTTTGGGTGTTTAGTTTAATAAATCTTTATTGATCTTAGATACTAGCCATTTATTTGATATGTCATTTGCATATATCTTCTTCCATCCTGTAGGTTGCCTTTTAGTTTTGTTGACTGTTTTCTTTCCTGTGCAAATGCTTTTTATCTTGACGAAGTTCATTTTTGCTTTTGTTTCCCTTGCCTTTGAAGACATATCTAACAAGAAGTTGCTGTGGCTGAGATCAACGAGGTTGCTGCCTGTGTTCTTGTCCAGGATTTTGATGGATTCCTATCTCACATTTAGGTCTTTTATCCATTTTTATTCCATTTTTGTGTATGGTATAAGGAAATGGTCCAGTTGCATTCTTCTGTATGTGGCTATCCAATATTCCAAACACCATTTGTTGAAGAAACTGTCCTTTTTCCACTGGATATTCTTTCCTGATTTGTCAAAGATTAGTTAACCATAGAGTTGAAGGTCCATTTCTGGATTCTCTATTCTGTTCCATTGACCTATGTGTCTGTCTTGATGATTACAGCTTTGCAACGGAGTTTGAAGACCAGCATTGTAATGCCACCAGCTTTGGTTTTCTTTTTCAAAACTCCTTTGGCTATTCGAGGTCTTTTCTGGTTCCATATACATTTTAGGATTATTTGTTCCAGCTCTGGGTAATCTATCTTTTGAAGTAAGACATAAATCATAATTTTACAGCTTACTGAAGTTTCAAAGTATGAAACTACCCATGCAACGAGTGCCCAAATCTAGAAACAAAACATTATACCCATAACTCCTCTTTCTTCTCATGCCAGTCCCTACAACTCCTAAGGGTAACCACTTTCTTAACTTCTAACAATACAAGTTAGTTTGGCGTGATTTTAAACTTTAACCACACATTGTGTACTCTTGTATTTTGCTTCTTTTGCTAATGTTTTTTATTTTTTTTATTTATTTATTTTTTTTTAAATCTTTTTTTTTAAAATCTTTTTTTTTAATATTATTTATTTATGATAGTCATACAGAGAGAGAGAGAGGCAGACACAAGGCAGAGACATAGGCAGAGGGAGAAGCAGGCTCCATGCACCGCGAGCCCGATGTGGGATTCGATCCCGGGTCTCCAGGATCGCGCCCTGGGCCAAAGGCAGGCGCCAAACCGCTGCGCCACCCAGGGATCCCGCTAATGTTTTTTATATTCACCTAAGTTGTTGGATATCGATATAGTTTGTTCATACTCAAAATTACATAGATTCTATTGAATTAATATGCTACATTTTATTTACCCATTTTGCTCTTGACAAACATATGAACTATCCTGGTGTTGGCTATTTATGATAAACATTGCTATGAACATTCTTGTACATATCTTTTGGTGAATATGCGCGTGTCATATCTGAGTGGAGTGCTAAGTCATAGGATATGTATTTGTTTAGCTTTAATACATACTGCTAAAATCTAGTTTCTCTCAAGTGCTTGTGCCAATTAATAATCCCACCAGCCATTTACTAGGATTCCAATTGTTCCTTATTCTCACCAACACTATGTATTTTCTTTTTGCCTTCTGAAAAAGAGTATAACCATGCTGTTAATGTGCAGGGTTATCTCATTTTTTAAAAAGATTACGAGCTAACTTATACGTGGTAAAAGTTAAGTGCATAAAGTTTACAGTGTGATGTGTTTTGTCAAATTTAAGTATCTCTGTAACCAGCACATGAATTAATTTCTGGGATCTCTTTTCTAAAAAAGCTGGTCTCCAGACCTTTTCAGAGTGAGTAACTCCTATCGTTTCGTTTTCATTCTTCATTCTGATTTACTTTTATTTTCCTTTTGTGAGCTTTTTAAAAGCATTCTCTAATAACTTGAACTCTAAAAGCAACATGATTACATTGCCACTCATGTTCAGTTTGTGCTCTGCCAAGCAGCTCTGGTCTAGCTCTATTTAGTGATTCTGCAGCAAATGCTCTTGCTAATTGTACCATCTTTGCTATTAACTTATTAAAGTTACTCTTATTAAACACGTACCAAGAGCTTTGATAGGTACAATACAGAGATTATTACTAATACACACACACACCAAGAATGATCATTATCGTTTACATTGGAGCCTTCAAAATTCAGAAAGATTAAGCAACTTTTCTGAAATCACAAAATATGTAACTTAACCAGACAAAGACTGCATGTATATTGAATCCACTACATAAAGATTTTATATTCCCAGGAATAATTACCACCCCCCCAATTTCCAGGATTTTAAATTGAGAAGTCATAGATGGGGAAGAGAAAGAAACAAGTCTGCCAAACTCCCACTGTTTGCTTGGTGATCTGGTGTTTCCTATGAGCATCCTCTCCCCCAACTTTCCTGAGGGCACTGCTGTGACATTATTTCAACTTGACAGATTTTGTTTTGCAAGTTAAAAATCTTTGAATATTTTGGTAACAAACTGGCTGTCTTGTCACAGAGAAGTGTGTGGTCTCGAGTTTACAGAACTTTGCTCTGTCTTCATTGAACAGCATACAGGTCCTGGGTACCCTTGGCCTCTTCTGCTTGCTTATGTTGTTATAAGAATTTTGAAATAATTTTAACTAGCTCTTGAGGAGGAAAAGAGCTAGTTATTTTCACTGGCATACAATTAAGTGCAAATATTTGGTTTAAACTCACATTTTTATGAATCACCATTTCAAGAATATATTAATAATAATAATTATTATTTTACTTTAAAACTCATCTGTGTGTCTTCTGGAGTGCTTACCGATGTTTCTTATATAAAGGTTTTACATATTTGTTGTTAAATTTCAGCCAACTGATTTGTTTTGTTGGTGGTGCTATAAATGAGTTCCCTCTTCCTTTTCTCTGCCACTGGCCATTGTATGTATACAAAAATCCTAATTATCATTCAATTTCAATTTCATATCCTCATATTTGTCCATATTATCCTGTACTTTACAATAGTTATCTAGACACAGTTTCATTAAATTGATACTAGAAATAAATTACATTTCCCTTTCTAATTCTTATGTCACTGGTCCCCTTCTCTTGTCTAATTTTACTTCTAATAAATTCAGACTTTTTAAATAATAGTGAAGATAATTGCCTTTATCTTTTATTTTTAAATTTAATTGAAATAACTAAATTTTATTCATATCATTTTTGTATATATCATTAATATTTTGCTGGATATATTTTTATTGATAGACAAAGGGCTGGATAGAAACAAAATAAAAAATATTCCACTTTTAGGCATTTCTTTAAGATTTTAGTTCCATATCATAAACATTTCATGAAAATAACCTCTGTTTTCCTTCTTTTCCCATGCTTATAATACTTTAAGAGCTCTTTTATTTTTGATATTTTAAGGTTGAGTATAATTTTCTATTTTTTTCTCCAAATTTATTGAGATACAATTGACAGGTAATATTGTGTAAATTTAAGGTGTACAAAGCAATGGTTTGATAGATCAATATATTGTAAAATTATTATTAAAGTTAGTTTTAACACTTCTATCACCTCATATAGTTAACAGTTGTGTGTGTGTGTGATGATAACTTATTCTTTTTTTTTAAGATTTTATTTATTTATTCATGAGAGACAGAGAGAGACAGAGAGAGAGGCAGAGACACAGGCAGAGGGAGAAGCAGGTTCCATGCAGGGAGCCCGACATGGGACTCAATCCCGGGTCTCTAGGATCAGGCCCTGGGCCGAAGGCGCTAGACCGCTGAGCCACCCGGGCGTCCCCAGAACTTATTCTTTTTTTAAAAAAATATTTTTTATTCATTTATTCATGAGAGACACACAGAGACAGGCAGAGACACAGGCAGAGAGAGAAGCAGGCTCCACACAGGGAGCCCGATGCGGGACTCGATCCCAGGACCTCAGGATTATGCCTTGGGCTGAAGGCAGGCTCTAAACTGCTGAGCCACCCAGGCGTCCCCAGAACTTATTCTTTTAGCAACTTTCAAATAGATGATAGAATATTGGTAACTATAGTTACCATGTTGTACATTACATCTCCAGAACTTACTTATCTCATAACTGGAAGTTTATAACCTTTGGTCACCTTCACTCATTTCTCTGCCTCTCAACATCCACTCTTGGCAAACACCATTCTACTCTCTGATGAGTTTGGCTTTTTTAAAAAAAATTTCCATATACAGGTGAGATCATATAGAATTTATCTTTCTCTGTTTGACTTGTTTCACTTAACAAAACACTCTCAAGTTTCATCCATTTTGTTGAAAATGGTACATTTCCCTTCTTTCTTATGTCTACTTTTTTTAATTATGTCTACTTTTTATTTCATTGTGTGATATATGTATATATAGTATATATATATACAATCACAACTTCTTCATTCATCTGTCAATGGACACTTCAGTAGTATCCATATTTTGTCTGTTGTGAGAATGCTGCAATAAACATGAAAGTACAAATATCTTTCCAAGAGAGTAATTTAATTTCCTTTTGATATATACCGAGAAGTGAAATTGCTGGATCATATAGTATCCCTATTAATTTTCTATTTAATTTTCTGAGGTACATTTCTACATTTACTTTTCCCACAGTGGCTGAACCAGTTTACATTCCCACCGACAGTGCATAAGGGTTCCTTTCCTAAAGCTTTGCCAACATTTATTGCTTATCTTTTTGATAATAACCATTTTAACAAGTGTGAGATGATAACTCATCATGGTTTTAAGTTGCATTTCCTGGTGATTAGTGATATTGAGCACCTTTTCATGTACCTGTTGGCCATTTTTATGTTTTCTTTGGAAAAATATCTCTTTAGGTCTTCTTCCCACCTTTAATTGGATTATTTGAGGTCTTCTACTATTGAGTTACATGAGTCTCTTTCATATTTTGAATATTAACCTTTCTTCAGATATGTGGTTGCAAATACTTTCTCCCATTCTGTAGTTTAAGTTTTCATTTTGCTTCTTTTGCTTTGCAGAAGCTTTTGAGTTTGATGTGGTACCAATGATTTATTTCTGCCCTTGTGGTTTGTGCTTTGGGTTTCATCCATAAAATCATTGCCAAAACCAATACCAAGCAGCTTTGGTTCTATGTTTTCTTCTAGGAGTTTTATGGTTTCAGGTCTTATATTATTTTGAGTTAATTTTTGTGAGTGGTGTGAGACAGGGATTCAATTTCATTCTTTGGCATGTGAATATCCAATTTTCCCAGCTTCATTTATTGAAGAGACTATCTTTTCTCTATTAAGTATTCTTGGTTTCCTTGTCAATTGTTAAGTAACCATATATGTATGGGTTTATTTCTGAGTTCCCAATTCTGATCTATTGATCTATGTGTCTGCTTTTATGTCAGTTTCATATTATTTTAATTACTGTGCCTTGTAAATACAGTTTAAAATCAAGAAGTGTGAGGCCTCCAGCTTTGATCTTTTTTCTTGGAATTACTTTGGCTATTCAGGGTCTTTTGTGGTTCCATACAAATTTTAGTATTGTTTTCCCTATTTCTATAAAAAAAATGTCGTTGGAATCTTGATAGGGATTTTACTGAATCTACAGATTGCTTTGGTAGTGTGGACATTTTAACAATATCAGTTTTTATGATATGAACACAAGAGATCTTTCCCTTTATTTGTGTCTACTTCAATTTTTTTCATTGATGTTTTAAAGTTTTCCATGGTCAATTAGAGGTCTATATGTGAGACCTGAAACCATAAAAATCCTAGAAAAGTGCACCAATTGAAATTTCTCAGACACTAGTCATAGCAAAATTTTTCTAGATATGTCTCCTAAGGAAAGGGATAAAAAGCAAAAATAAACTATTGGGATAACATCAAAATAAAAAGCTTCTGCATAGCAAAAGAAACAATCAACAAAACTAAAAGACAGCCTACTGAATGTGAGAAGGTATTTGTAAATAATATATTCAATCAAAGCTCAGTATCCAAGATATATAAAGAACTTATACAACTCAAAACCCCAAAAACAAATAATCCAATTTAAAAATGGGTAGAAGACATGAATATCTCCAAAGAAGACATACAAATGGTCAAGACATATAAAAAGATGCTCCACATCACTCATCATCAAGCAAATGCCAGTTAAAACTAGGTGAGGTGGGGGGGATCCCTGGGTGGCGCAGCGGTTTGGCGCCTGCCTTTGGCCCAGGGTGCGATCCTGGAGACTCGGGATCGAATCCCACGTCAGACTCCCGGTGCATGGAGTCTGCTTCTCCCTCTGCCTGTGTCTCTGCCTCTCTCTCTCTCTCTGACTATCATAAATAAAAATTAAAAAAAATTAAAAAAAAACTAGGTGAGGTGAGGTATCATTTCACATCTGTCAGAATGGCTAAAATCAAAACCACAAGAAAAAAGTCTTGACAAAAAGGAACCCTCATGCACTGTTAATAAGAGTGAAACTGGCATAACCACTGTGGAAAACAATATGGAGTTTTCTCAAAAAATAAAAGAAATAGAATTACCATATGATCTAGTAATTCCACTATTGAGTATTTACTTAAATATTTTATTTATTCAAAAAATATATGTACCCCTATGCTTATTGAAGCATTATTTATAATAGTCAAGTTATGGAAACAACTCATGTCCATTGATAAATGAATGGATAAAGAAAATGTGATTTATTATATATATATTATATATACATATATCATATAATGAATGTAATACATGTATACACATACACAGTGGAATGCTATGCAGCCATGGGAAAAAAATGAAATCTTGCCATTTGCAACAATCTGGATGGTTCTAGAGACTATAATGCTAAGTGAAATTAGAGAAAGACAAATACCATATGATTTCATGTACATGTAGAATTTAAAAGAGAAAACAAAGAAAGAAAGAAAAAGGAGACTTTTAACTATAGAGAACAAACTGATGGTTACCAGAGGGGAGTTGATGGGGTGGGGGAGGATGGATGTAATAGATGAAGGGAATTAAAAGTACACTTTTCATGATGAATATTGAATAATGTATAGAATTGTTGAATCACTATGGTACACTTGAAACTAATATAATACTGCATGTAAACTATACTGAAATTAAAATAGAAAAATAATAAAGTTTTCCAGGTACAGATCTTTCACTTCCTTGGTTAAGTTTATCCCCAAGTATTTTATTATTTTTGATGCTGTAGTAAATAGCATAAAAATAATATTTTTAAATTAATTTTACAGCTATTTTGTTAGTATAGTAAAACAACTGATTTTTGTATGGTGAGTGTGTATCCTGCATCTTTACTAAATTTATTTATTAGTTTTAACAGACTTCTGGTGGAATCTTAAAAATTTTCTATATATAAAAGGATGTCATCTTCAAGCAGAGAAAAATTTACTACTTCTTTTCTAATTCAGATGTCTTTTATTTATTTTTCTTGCTTGACTGCTTTTACTAGGACTTCCAATATTATGTTGTATAGGAATCCTGAGAGTAGGCATCCTTCTGATCTTAGAGGAAAAGCTTTCAGTCTTTCACTATTGTGGATGATGTTACCTATGGGCTTGTTATGATTTTCTGTAAAAAATCTTGAGCTGGGGAACTTATTGCAGGAGAGTGTTTGTCAATATTTATACTTCCTAAAATTTAGAAGTTTCTTTTTCTACTTCTGTCAATTTTGGTTAATGTTAAATAAGATAGGTAGATGATAGATAGATAGATAGATAGATAGATAGATAGATAGATAGATAGATGATAGATAGATGATAATTTAATTTTATCCATCTTTAAGTTGTCAAATATATTTTCTTAGAGTTCTAGCTTAAGTGACTAGCTTTTTAAGTGTCTTCTTCTTATTATTTTTTAGATTTATTTATTTGAGAGAGAGAAGAAAGAGAGAGAGAGAGATGGCACATGAGCCAGGGGAGGGGTAGAGGAAGAGGAGGCAAGAGAGGGGAAAAAATCTCAAGCAGACTTCTTGCAGAGCATGGAGGAGGCCAATGAGAGGCTCAATTTCATGACCTTGAGACTATGTCCTGAGCTGAACTCAAGAGTTGAGTTGCTCAACCAGCTGAGCCACCCATGAGCCCCTTAAGTGTCTTCTTTCCATCTTCTTTCTTTACATTTTTAAAGTTCTTTTTTATTATGATTTTTCTGATTCCCCTATAATGCATTCCTATTTGCAATCATCTCCCACACTGACTCTAGTCTTGGCTATTTTTCTTGCTTTGGCCTATGTGACTTTAGTGAATGTAATACATGTGGCAGTTTATTCTCTTTGTTCTGTGATATTTAAAAATATGTATATTAATGCAAATATTTATTCAGAATAAGAAATCTTCACAAAAGATTCATTTTGTGAAAAAAGACAAAGGCCATAAGTATCACAAAATTCAGAAAAATAACATATTTTTGAATTTACTTCCTGACATTTCTTTATAATATTTTTCATTACTTTTTTGGCTGAATATTCTTTAATTGCCATATTCACATGACATTTTATAATTCTGTTTTATATAGAGAATAAGGATAATTCAACATGCTCCGTAGCATGCTTGATCAAAATTTATTTTACACTATTGATAATTAAAGAAAAAAAATTTTCTGCTTCACAACTTGCTTTTGGGTCCTATCAGGTGAACTTTCAGGATTATTGCCAAATTTGAGAAGATATTTGTAAAGTTTCTTTTAAAAGAGTTGTAAGGTTTGAAAGAACATTCCATAGACCAAATTCTGGCTTGCTCTGTATAATTTTTTTAAATTTAACACATTTTTATTTTTATGTTTTTGTTAAGATATAATTAACATTCAGCATGTTAATTTCAGGTATACAATATAATGATCTAATATGTATATATTGCAAAGCAATCACCACAGTAAGTCTTGTTATTTCTGTCACTATACATACTTACAGAATTTTTTTGTGTGATGAAAGATTTACTTTCTTGGCAAGTTTCAGATATGCAGTACAGATTACTAACTATGGTCGCTGTGCTATGCATTACAGCCTCATGACTATTTATTTTATAACTGGAAGTTTGTACCTTTTGATTCCCTCTACCCATTTCACTCACCCCATCTCCAGCAACCAGCAATTGTTCTCTGTACCCATAGGCTTGTTGCTGTTGTTGTTGTCGTTGTTGTTAGATTCTACATATAAGTGAGATCATATGGTATCCGCCTTTCTCTAACTTGATTCATTTAGCATGATGTCCTCAGGGTCCATTCATGTTGCTGTGAACTTTTTGTGTTGTGATTTAAACTTCTAGCATGCTGAATGGTGAGGGACACACAACTCAGAATACTCACCCACAAAGATATCAGCCAAAACATCCATATGACCCATAGGATCAACTAGCACTTGGATAACTCAGATTCACATGAGCATGAACAAGGTCAGCCCAGGATAGCTCTGCCTAGCTAGATCAGAATTGTGAGCAGAGTCAAAACTAAATAGAAAGTTGTTGCTTTAAGACTATAAGGCTTTGGGAAGTCTGTCATTTGATAATAGAAAACTAATAAAAAAGACTTCTGGTTTTGAGATACTCCATCTGTTAAATCCTGGACCTGTACTTTGCTTCTACTTAGACATATGCACTCTCTTTTTTGCACTTCGTTATCCAGCGATCTACTCTAAATGTTTAAAAAGTGGCTTTCTGTGGTGTAAAAAGGGGAATAAACCACTTTTATATAGCATTTATTAATATCTGTGGTGTAACCCCTCCTACCTTGACTAATTTCAAGCTCTTGGTGATGTAATGACCAGCTTAGAAAAACACATACAAATTAACAATTAACTTCCATTAGCCTGTAATAGTCGGGTCTAGATAACTGTTGGCAGATCCATTGATACCAGCTTTGATATGCACAAAGTTCATGGACACAGTTTTATTATGCTGGAAAATGTTATACTCTCCTATACATGCTGCAGACAAGCATTTGGGCCTATAAATATTATACCCAGAAACAAACATAAGCACATACAAATTCTTTGCTTAATAAAACAGAAGCTTCTCTCTCTTGGAGAAATCTATTCCCCAAGAGAAATCTTGGGCAATAAGTAAATGCCCCTCTTTGTTGTTCATTTCTATAGCTATGACACTCCCATCTCTACTCATATATATTATCAATATATGCATTTCCAACATACATCATTATTTACTCTTCAGGAAAATTGTTAGTTTTAAATATTTCTGAAAAGTCAAATGGGTAGAATAGCTCTCCTTTCCCAGCATCTTCCAAGATACCACTAAAAAACATGCTTCTGGAAATATCATTTTCTAGGAAAAAAAAATATGCCATCTAACAATCTTTTTATATCACAGAAATCCTATTTATTTATTTATTTTTAATGATTTTATTTTTATTTACTCATGACAGATACAGAGAGAGAGAAAGGCAGAAACATAGGCAGACCAAGAAGCAGGCTCCCCGGGGGGAGCCCAATGTGGGACTCTATCCCAGGACACCGGGATCATGCCCTGAGCCAAAGGCAGACGCTCAACCACTGAGCCACCCAGGCATCCCTCAAATCCTATTTAGAAGCTAGAATAGTTTCACTATAGGACACATATGATCATTTTCTGAATCTCATTTGCAAATCTGAGTAGACTTCTTTAATGGAAATTAAAATGGAACCCAAAGCACTCAAGGCTCTCCAAAGTGTCCTGTTTTAAATAACATTTTCCTTGTCTGCACTGTCCTATGTTGGCCTTCACTCTAAACATACTGAACTGATAACACATAAATGGTCATGATTCCCATATCAGCATTCTTTTTTTCCTTTTCTTCCATTTACCTTCAGAACCCTCCTTCTGTCACGTTTGCTTCTGGGCTCAGGTGAAATGCACCCTCCATCCTGCAGCTTTGTGTGACTTTTTTCACATTGGAGTGACAGCATCTTCTGGGGCCCTGAAATACTGTACTTTAATATACTATTTAGCATTATCCTCCTGTTACTACGTGATGTATGCATCTTATCCATATACGAGCATGTAACCAACTTTATGTCGACTTACATTTTTGTTTCCCAAATTATCAATCATCATGTTCCATAAGATGTACTATATTATCTACTAGACTTGCTTAATTGGGTTCTTCTATTACATTTAAAGATTGTCAATTAAATATATATTATTTTTATTTTAATATATTTAAAATGAACTCCTAAAATACTGCAGCCATTTCTTCAAAACATTTAAATATTTCATATCTCCTCTTGGACAAATACTCTATTGTACTGTGCCTCGTCAACAACGACAAAGTGCTCTACACATAGTGTCATTTCTTAACTCTAGAAATTAATTTTTAACTTGATCTGTATCTAAATTGCCTCTTCACTCTGTGCCCAGCAAACATTTAACTTCTGTAGAGCAGTGTGTAAGGAACCTACTGTCATGATGTCCACAAAATGGATTTCAGCAATTGTGCTGCTACAGCTCTGCTACACTGGCTGTGGATTCTGTGGGAAGGTCCTGGTGTGGCCCTGTGACATGAGCCATTGGCTCAATCTAAGGATTATTCTGGAGAAACTCACAGAAAGGGGCCATGAGGTGACTGTGTTGGTGTCTCCACAGAGTTTCATCATTAACTACAACAAGCCTTCCACACTGAAATTTGAGGTGATCCCTGTGCCACGCGACAGAGAGGCTGCTGAAAAATCACTAAATGACTTTTTAGACTTAGCTACTAATGTTATGCCAACATTGTCACACTGGCAGTCAGCATTAAAACTGCAAGAGTTCTTTCATCAAATAACAGGACACTTAAAACTCCTATGTGAGACTGTAGCCTACAACCAGTCAATCATGAAGAAACTCCGGGAAGCTAACTACAACGTAATGGTCATAGACCCTGCGTTACCCTGTGGAGAGCTGATTGCTGAACTACTGGGGGTCCCTTTTGTGTACACACTAAGGTTTTCTATGGGTGACACCGTGGAAAAATACTGTGGGAAGCTTCCAGCTCCACTTTCCTATGTTCCTGTTACCATGGCGGCACTAACAGACAGAATGACTTTTCTGCAAAGGGTAAAAAATTTAATGTTCTCCATTTTCTTTAACTTCTGGATCCACCAATGTAACAATCAGTTTTGGGACCAGTTTTACAGTGAAGTATTAGGTAAGAGACTGCTTTTCATTCTAAAATAGTCATGTAAAGAAACAGGTGGTTTAAGAAAAGTCTGGGAAAATGAAAAGGGTATATTCTTAAGAGTTTCAATTCCACATAAACCTTTATAAATAATAGCAATGAACATTATCCATATTCAGTTAAAGGGGTGAGGCAAGAAATATCTTGGTACGGTTACCCTTTCTTTCCAGTCATCTAACCAGTTTGTACGGTACCCTGATACTTAATAGATTGTTATCAAAACAAAATACAAAACACACTAATAAGTGTCAATCTAATGGAAGATATATTTTTTTTATCAGATATAGGATATCACAAATGAATCTTGTATACTGAGTTTTCATAATGGAGGAGATTTGGCTTTTTATTGGTCAAAGAGTACAATATTTGTTGTAAGAGTAAGATAATCCTCTTGCCTTATTACAGCCATAAACTGAAGCCTAAACTATATTAACAGTGGGATTAATTTTGGCATATGTAATTTCCTTTGTCTGAATTTTGACCCACAAATTTTGAGACTCCTGGATTATTACATTTAAAATGTATATTATTCTCTACTTGGACCAGAGTCTCTGCCATTCATATCTCTTTTTTAAATGTTGGTTGAAACTTCATTAGTCGTACATGAGCTGTTTGATCATAGCTGGTCATACTGAAAAGTTTTCCAGATGCTTTATACTCCTTAAGTGAGTACTACACAGAACCTGAAAAATTCAATGGAAAACTAAGAAACCTAATGCTTGAGTTGTTGAAAGATAGCATTTTTTTTTTTAGTTACTAATTACACATATTCTATTTTTAACTGCTTACTTTTTCTAATAAGGAATGGTTTTGCTTTGCAAGTTTCATATGTTTGGCTCTCATTTGATTCCTTCAACTGAGGTTGGCTTCCACTTCCAACTATTTTTGAGAATCTTGGTGTTGCTAGGGCTGGTTTCTCTGGAGGCCTGTCCTCCTGGATTGTATGTGGCCATTTTGTTTTTGTTTTGCTATATCCTCTCATGGTCTTTTCTCTGTGCCTATGTAAACCCAATGTCTCTTCCTTTTCTTATAAAGAGACCAATGATACTGGAGTAAGCCCCACTCTTGGACCTCATTCTAATATAATTACTTCTTTAAGGTATCTAACTCAAAATATGATCAGATTTCAACATGAATGTTAGAAGAACACAAGTCAGTCTGGAACACTGACTTTACAATAGATACCTTGTTTCACAAACAATATATTCAAAGGAATCCACTTTAAAACTCCATAGCTTTATACATGATTTAAATTTATACTGTGCTGATTTCACCACAAATAATTTGAGAACCAGGAAGCACAACCTGGGTGAAGACAGTGTGTTGGGTTCTATGGATTTAAAGTAAAGAAGACAGGATTTTGACCTCAATTCCATTCTCATAAATAAATGCAAGACATGGAAAAATAAATATATTCTGATAATAAAAGAAACTTTTCCAGTGCTATCGATAAATTTTTAGTCCATTTGTCATATTATGCATAAAGAGGGGAAAGTTATAGGATTCTCTGTGCATAAATATTATGGAATAAATGTAATCCTTAGGATCTATGGCAAATTTTTAACTCTGTCATCTTTAGTAGGCTTGTTTGTTTGTTGTATGTACTTTTGTTGATTTTCAGTCCTGTATTCTCTTATCTTCTATATTAGGAAATTCTGAATATACCATGACCATAACTTCCTTGTCAATCTCATAACAAAAATAACTAATAAAATGGCTGAAAAATTTAAACAGAACAAAATTATATATAATGAATAATAATTGGCTTCGTATTTCTCTACATAAGCACTATGATATTCTTGTCTTTACCTGAAGATATTCATTAAACATATTTATTTAATACATCTTTTCTTTCTTCTTTATCATTAGGAGGAATGACTAAATATTCATTTTTGCCTTTCTTTTCACCGAATCTAGATTTGACATCTTTCTGCAGAATATTTTAAAATTTACATTATTCTTTACATTCACTTAATAGCATTAATTTTAATGGATGTAAAAATCATTGAACTAGTCTAGTCATGATAACTACTTGGGTTGTTCCAACTCTGATATTACAAAAAAAGTTGTCCTAAATTTATTGCACTTATATCCTTGCCACAATGTTCTCTAAAACTGCTGAATCATTTAGCCTTTATCCTGAGACCTTTTCTGAAGTGGATAAAAACTATTCCATTTTCCTCAAGTCTGTTTATCTTAGTACCTGTAAGAACATTTTAGGGAATTTAAGCCTTTTTTCTATAATATGTGTACAAATATATTTTAAACCCATCAATTGACATGGAAATTTTGAACTAATTTACACAGACATAAAAATATTTTGTATCTACTTCAAAATATTATGCATCTACTTTCAGATCTTAGAAAATATCGTACCAACAAAAGAATATATAAAATGTAAGTGTACCATTGAAAGAAATAATAAAATAAACTTCTGTGTACTCTATAAGTAAGATAGGAAATAGATTGTTATCTATCTTAGAAACACCCTTCTTTTAGTGGAAACTATAAACCTGACTCTGGTGAACATTTTGAAAATTTTACATCTGCCATCTATAGGTGATTCTCTCAAAATTTTATTGTTTAGTCTTTTGAATAGTGTACAAATACAAACAGATTTGCTATTTATGCTCAATATTCTTTGGTGATGGAATCATGTATTTTCTCTCTCTTTTTTTAAAGCTCTTTGTATAGTGTTTTATTGTATACTACACCATGCCATTCTATGGATGGACATCTGGCTGTGTAAAGTGTTTTATGTAATGCTGCTATGAACATTCTTGTATATGTCATTTGTTGTATAAGAGTAATAGTATAAATAAGGTATAAACTATAAACATTTTCCCCTACCAGATAATCTCAGAGCTTCCTAAAAAATTTATACTTCAACAAAGATTATACTTTAACTGTTAACAGGGCATTTTATTCACCACTGCTCCATGTCTATTTTTTTTGAGTCTGTTTATCTAACTAACCTGTATCTAATATTTTAGGGAATTTAAGCCTTTTTTTCTATAATGTGTCTTGCAAATGTGTTTTAAGCCCATCAGTTGACTTGGGGATTTTCAACTAATCTACCCAGACATAAAAATATATCTCTCTCCACACCTCTTCAACACAATACTGAAGGTTCTAACTAAGGAAATAAGACCAGAAAAGGAAATAATACAGATGCCAGAGATAGACCCAACCAAGGTAGTCCAGTGATGTTTGACAAGGAAACAAATGTAGTACAATGGATAGTCTTTCAAGAAATGATGCTGGAGGCAATTGGACATCCACATGCAAAAAAAAGAACATAAGTACAGAACTTACTCCCATCACAAAATTTAACTAAAAATAAATCATAGATCTAAATGTAAAATGCAAAACTATAAAGCTCCTGGAAGAAAACCTAGAAAAAAAACCTAGATGATCTTGGACATGGCAATGAGCATTTGTACACAACACCAAAGGCACAAAATAGAAATAATGAATATGTCAGACTTCATTAAAATTAAAAACTTCTTCTCTGTAAAAGACAATTTCAAGAGAATGGAACAATAAGACACTGATTGAGAGAACATACCTGATAAAGAATGTTATCTAAAATATTTTATAGGAGCCACTGCGTGGCTCAGTTGGTTAAGCATCCAACTCTTGATTACAACTCAGGTCACGGGATCCCTGGGTGGCGCAGCGGTTTGGCGCCTGCCTTTGGCCCAGGGCGCGATCCTGGAGACCCGGGATCGAATCCCACGTCGGGCTCCCGGTGCATGGAGCCTGCTTCTCCCTCTGCCTGTGTCTCTGCCTCTCCCTCCCTCTCTCTCTCTCTGTGTGACTATCATAAATAAATAAAAGTTTAAAAAAAATTATAAAAAGAAAAAAAAAAAACAACTCAGGTCACGATCTCAGGGTTGTGAGCTTGAGCCCTAAGTCTGGCTCCACACTGGGCATGGAGATTGAGCTTCCTTAAGATTCCCTTTCTCCCTCTCTCTCTGATCCCTCTCAAAATATTTATGTATGTATTAAACTCTTAGAAATCCATAAGGAGACATACAACACAATTAAAAATGAAGCGAAGCAGAAACCTCAACAAAGAAGATACACAGTTGGCAAACAAATATGTAAAAAGATGCTCCATATCATGTGTCATAAGGTGAATGCAAATTAAAATAATGATATAGCACTACACATCTGTTAGAGTGGCCAAAATGCAGAATAGTGACAAATACCAAAAGCTGGCCAGTTGTGGAACAGGAATTCTCATTTATTGCTAGTGGGAATGCAAAATGCTATAGCCACTTTGGAAGACATTTTGATGGTTTCTTAAACTGAGCATACTCTTACCATACTATCATACTCCTTGGCATGTACCCAAATAAGCTGAAAACTTTTGTCTGTACAAAAATGAGGCATGGATATTTATAGCAGCTTTATGCATATTTGCCCAAACATGGAAGCAACCAAGCTGTTCTCCAGTAGGTGAATGGATAAACGGGTAGATCTAGATAATTAAATGTTATTCAATACTAAAAAGAAATGAGCTATCACACCAGAAAAAGACATTGAGAATCCTAAAATGCATATTACTAGGTCAAAGAATGCCACCTTAAAGGATAAATACTGTAGAAGTCCAACTATATGACATTGTGGGAAAGGCAAAACTAAGGAGACAATAAATATCAGTGTTTTCTAGGAGTGGGGGCTGGGTTTGGGGTGGGGAGGAAGCGGGATGAAAGGGGAGAACACAGAGGACTTTTAGGGCAAGTGAAAATACTCTGTTACCAGAATGATGGATAGTCAGATAGAAATCATCCTACCTGTGTCCAGTCTCATAGAACGAACAATACCAGGAGTGTACTATAATGTAAACTACTGACTTTAGAGAATTAGAATGTGCCAGTGTAAGTTCATTAAGTAATGAACTTATACCTGATGTACCACGATGTTTGCGGATGTTAATAATGGAGAGTCTATGCATGTGTGAAGGTGAGGGCATGTGAAAAAGTTCCGCCTTGGGGCACCTGGGTGGCCCAGGGGTTGAGCCTCTGCCTTTGTCTCAGGTCATGATCTCGGGATCCTGGGATTCAGTCCCGCATCAGACTCCCCGCGCAGAGCCTGCTTCTCCCTCTGCCTGTGTCTCTGCCTCTCTCTCTGAGTCCCTATGAATAAATATTTATTCTTATTTATTTAATTATTCTCATTGTCTCGATTTTACTGTGATCCAGAAACTGCTCTAAATAAGTAAAGTATTACTTTTTTAAACAGTGATTCAGATATAATATTTTTCCTCACATGTCTTCAAAGAGAAATTACTAATCTTAGCCTAGAAAAGCTGTCTCTAGGTATCAACCCAGCTAATACGACTTACCTCTGAGAGACTGGTAACTGTCCACTGAAATTCCCTCCTATCTTGCTTATAGTAAGGCATTTTGCTATAAATTCAGGCTCTTTCAAATTAAAAGCCACCTTAGTAGACTCATCATGTAGGTTTATAACACTCTATTCAAACAGTAGCAGTATTTACATAGTAACTCCAGTTTAACAGCTCATTTATGTAATTCTGCACTGTGTTCATAACTCAGTGTGTTGAATCATATAATTATGGGAAGAAGTTTGATTGGTAAATTTTAATTCTATATTTTTGTTTTGTAATTCCTCAATATATCATTTAAAATGTGTTATGAAATTATATGCCAATATTTGCAGGCTTTTTAATTTTATTCTCTTTACTTTTGTTTGATTCTATATTTGTAACTGTGCACCACTGCTTCAAATATTGAATTTTAGCAAATATTTAAGTTAGGTACTTCTCAAAATGTGGCCTATAAATTATATGCAATAATTTCACCTAAGGAGGCGATAATCAAGACAGGACATCACATGCGGTACAAGACCTCTAACGTACATAAGTATTTTGACGTGGAATCTGTGAAGTGATGTGTTTATCCAAACTCTGATGATTTCAAGTTGAGTGTCCTTCAGAAATTCTTCTTCATTATCAAATTAAGGCATTTGACCATATAACATCAGACATAAATTCAAACATTACAAAGTAATGACTAAAAAGAGGCTCTCCTGTCTGTGTTATATATGATCACCAATTTTGGTTATAATCTTTAGGAAAGGAAATTCTCATAAGAATTTTTATTTGGTTAGGTGGAAAACATGTTTTTTGTTTGTTTGTTTGTTTGTTTCTAAATATGGTTGATTTGGTCACTTGCAAATAATCATTCCTCCTCTCTACAGATCTTCTAAAATTCATACTTAGAATCTCCCTTTCAAAAAACATCTTTTAAAGGTAACACCAAAATAATTGTGTTATGTTGATGATATGTACATGTATATTTCATATTCCAAAGGGGTTTGTATTGGCTATGAATTATTCAGAGAATTCCTACTAATGAAATATTGGCAAATCAATTGTGGTGGAAAGTGATGGGATTTGATTCAGGAGGATAAACAAATGCTGATGGGATTTTTAAAATATTTTATTTATTTATGAGAGACACAGAGAGAGAGAGAGAGAGAAGGAGAGAGAGAGAAGCAGAGACACAGGCAGAGGGAGAAGCAGGCTCCATGCAGGGAGCCTGACATGGGACTCGATCCTGGGTCTCCAGGATCAGGGCCTGGGTTGAAGGTGGCGCTAAACCGCTGCGCCACCTGGGCTGCTCCTGGGATTCTTTATCATTATGAGTAAAGCAGACAGGCTGGAAGTTCATTATGAGTGAACTATAACAGACTGGAAGGTAGAGATACAATACTAATTAGGAGTTAAAGATCCATTGAGAGGGAATTTGTGTTGATACAATGGGGCTAATCTATCACCTGCCATTTAACTGGAGAGAAACAATGAGTATTAAATTTATCATACATAGAGTTGTGGTTAAATTTTTTATTGAATTTGTTTTTGTGAAAGTACACTTGCACATTACTTTCCTTACCCAAATATCCTTTGACCCACCTTCCTTCTCATCTCTCATCCTTCTCTTTCTTACCTTCTCTTTCCTCCCTCCCGCTCTCCCTCTCTTCTTCCCTGTCTCTCTTCCTTCCTCCCTCTCTCCATCTCTTTCCCTCTCTTTTCCTGTCTTCCTTCCTTTTCTTTCTCTTTCCCTCCTTATCATTTTAATTTTCCCTTCCTTTTAACATCTCGATGTGATAAATAATCTAGGAGACATAGATTTATCTTTTTCCTTAATAACTTGTCAGTAATTTAGTGTAGATTGTATTCCAACAAACATAAATACAGATAACCTTCGCTTGACTTTTTTTTTTTTTTTCCTCCAGGAAGACCCACTACATTATGTGAGATTATGGGGAAAGCAGAAATTTGGCTAATCCGGACATATTGGGATTTTGAATTTCCTCGCCCATACTTACCCAATTTTGAGTTTGTAGGAGGGTTGCACTGTAAACCTGCCAAACCATTACCTAAGGTAGGTCTATTACATTGGAGGATTTCTTTCGTATCTTATGATATATAATGCTGAGTTTTCTTTAAAGTATACTTCCTTGATAACAGACATATGCTGTTTTCTGCTCCAAGTCTATTTTGTAAGTCATAAAGTTCTCTCATGACTGATAATTACCTTTTTGGACTTCACTTTGATATTTTGGCTGAAGAAAAGCAATTCAAGGGGCAAGTTAAGATATCAGTGTGTCTACAGTTTGGGTACTGAATTGAAGTAACAGGAAGGCAGGGACTTGAAAATCCCCCAGAAGATTGCAATAGTCTTCCTAACACACATGATGGAGTTACGAATTGGGACTGTTAATGACTGGTAGAGTGATAATGATTTCATGAGAATCCTCAGGTAGATTCCAGAATTTTGTAAGTAGGAAGAAAATGTTGACAGAAGACGTGGACTCAGGTAACACTTACTGGATAAAAGCGATCATTACCAAGATAAAAAAGAATTCATGGAAAAAACCTTTTTTTGCGATAATAATGATGAATTTATTTTGGACCTATTAACTTTAAAGAACCAAAAGAGTATTCAGGTGGGTACTTAGAGGAATCATTTGGATAATATAAGGTCTAGGTTTTAGTAGAGAGCATCAGAAACAGATTAGGAGTCATCAAAACAAAGAAGTCATAGAACTAAGAGACCTAAACACTGAATTCATTCTTTTTTTAATATTTATTTGTTCATGGGAAACCCACAGAGAGAGGCAGGGACATAGGCAGAGAAAGAAGCAGGCTCCCTACAGGGAACCCGATGCAGGACTCAATCCCAGGGCCCCGTGATCACCTGAGCCAAAGGTAAATTCTCAACCAATGAGCCACACTGGTGCCCCCAAACTGAATTCATTCTTTAAGACCATGATGTCAGGTTTTTCTGAAATGAAAGGAAAATTGTATACCACAATCTAAATAAATAAATAAATGTGGACAGTCAAAAATGCTGGAAGAAGACAATATGAGAAGTAATAGAGAATAATAGATAAGCATGATAAAAATATTGTATTTAGCTATCTTTATCAATAACTACTTTATCAAGGAATTGAGGAGGTAGAGACTCATTTGCCTAGGATGTAGGTGAGTGAACATAATCTCTGTAGAAGACTGAGTTGAATAGTATTAGCAGGAGAGTTCTTGATTTCTGTTTCGGGTAAGATATACATTTAAGTTTAAATTTTATTATAGGATTTTGAATATGCTTTTCTTACCAGTCAAGTTATAGCTACATGTAAGCTCAATTGAGTATTATTATAGCAGATAGTAAACCAATATGAAGAGAAAGTATGGAAAGAGACAGGACATATTCCTTGGCTCACAAGATATATTATATTTATATTATTACATATTATATTTATAATATATTATGTTATATACACACTATTATATTCATCATGCCATCCTTACTTTTCATACACACAATTTCAAAAACAACTCAGACATGTTTT
Organism: Vulpes vulpes; assembly: GCF_048418805.1. Taxonomy (NCBI): domain Eukaryota; kingdom Metazoa; phylum Chordata; class Mammalia; order Carnivora; family Canidae; genus Vulpes; species Vulpes vulpes. The sequence continues at coordinate 65,204,028 of NC_132781.1, forward strand.
TTACATGTTTTACAAGTGAGGGGATTATTCTATTTCAAACCCAATTATTAATACAAACATTTGGTCAATATGAACATCATCATACCTTATATCTCTGATGAAAAAATTGTGCCAGGGACTGCATACACAGAAAGAAAGCAATGGGGATCCATGGGGGCTCAGCGGCTTGGTGCCTGCCTTCGGCCCAAGGAGTGATGCTGGAGTCCCGGGATCAAGTCCCACGTCAGGCTCCCTGCATGGAGCCTGCTTCTCCCTCCGCCTGTGTCTCTGCCTCTCTCTCTGTGTGTGTCTCTCATGAATAAATAAATAAAATCTTTAAAAATAAATAAATAAATAAATAAATAAATAAATAAATAAATAATAAACTGATTTGCTATATGTGTCAATTCTAAAAAAAATCATTTTTAGTCCAATTCATCAGGCAAAGAATAAACATGAGAAAAATATCCTGAAGGCCTAACAGAGAGTTGGATTGATTTATTAATAATCTTACGCATGTAAACTGACCTGCACATTTTAAAAATCTAGTTAGGACCCTTTTTGGGGTTTCCTTACATGGAATATTTTTGAGTTTGCAAATATCCTCGCTGGTTCATAAAATTAAGCCTTGAATATAAGAGTTTCATGAGCCATGGGAAGAGATGTCTCTTATTGCCTATTCACTTTGTATAATGGATCAGTTTTATGCCTTTATTTGTAATCACTCATTAGATATTTAAGACATAGTTTTCAGAAACCTATTTCCTCTTAAAGATGCTAGATGGTTCTTTGTGGCAAAAAGTAGAACCAGTCTAACATCTCGGATACTTCTCATGACTGTCTATTTTAGAAGTATAAATGAAATCTTTTTCCCCTGTGATCCTGCACATTTGTAATAAAGATAATTTTATCACTGTAGGAAATGGAAGAATTTGTCCAAAGTTCAGGTGAAGATGGTGTTGTGGTGTTTTCTCTGGGGTCAATGGTCAAAAATCTCACAGATGAAAAGGCCAATCTCATTGCCTCGGCTCTTGCCCAGATTCCACAGAAGGTCAGTACAACTCTGGGGCCTGGTGGATAGCCACTCTGCCAATTGGAGGGAAAGTACTCTTTCTAGATAAACTCTGAAACACTGAGTGTAACTGATACCACCTTCAGGTAAAAATTTCTTAAAACATTAAATAGTATATTGGGGCACATTTAATCATTTTCTGAGTAAGTCTCTGAATTACTATGGAAATACATCTGTTCGTACAATCATTTATTTTCAGTGAAATAGAGATGACAATGTTAAGATCCCAAAAATCTTTTACTATGTGAAATCTTATGACCTGCACTGACTATTCCCCCAAAGTGTCAAGTATGTTAGTGCCAAGGTCCAGGAAAAGAGAGATAGTGTACGTAGAATAGACAGGAATTATGCTCGAGGATATACTTTATGTTTCTAGGTTTCACTGAGACTGTATCAATATCTAGTTGGTTTAGAAGTGGAAGCCTAATTTTTCTAATTTGAAATTTCTACAGTTAAAAACAGTTAAAAATCCTAATATTATTATCAAATAATATATACTTTCTGATTTATTATATTCAATTAACTTGAAGTTTGTTGTCATTATAGTTCTAGATTTCTACTCTTTATAGATTCCTCTTCATGAAATACCCTAGGACTTTTTATGTTTGTATATTAGTTAAAATATATAAACCTCCATAATGGTAAGCATTACTAATTAGGGCTGTTAAGTCTTTGCTATTTATTTCTGCACTTTTTGCCACCCAAGGATGTGGAGAAAAAGGCATTCTTTTGCATGGCTGGCAGGAATGCAAACTGGTGCAGTCACTCTGGAAAACAGTATAGAGGTTCCTCAAAAAGTTAAAAATAGAACTATGCTATGATCCAATAATCATGCTACCGGGTATTTACCAAAAGAATGCCAAAAGACTAATTCAAAGGGGTACACATCCCCGATGTTTATAGCAGCTTTACAATAGCCAAATTATGGAAGCAACCCAAGTGTCCATGGACAGATGAATGGATAAAGACATGGTATTATTTAAGTGATGAATCACTCAATTATACTCCTGCAACCAACATCACACTGTATGTTAACTAACTACATGTAAATAAAAATTGGGGAAAAAAAAGATGTGTTATACATATACAATGGAATATTTTTTTCAGCCATACAAAAGAATGAAATCTGGCCCTTCGTAAAGACATGGAAGGAGCTAGAGAATATAATGCTAAGCAAAATAAGTCAAAGAAAGACAAATACCATATGATTTCACTTGTATGTGGAATTTAAGAAACAAAACCAATGAATATGGGGAAAAAGAGGGAGAGACAGAGAAACCAAGAAACAATCTTTTTTTTTAAAGATTGTATTTATTTATTCATGAGAGACACACAGAAAGAGAGGCAGAGACACAGGCAGAGGGAGAAACAGCCCCCATGCAGGGAACCCAACGTGGGACTTGATCTCGGGTTTCCTGGATCAGGCCCTGGACAGAAGGCGACGCTAAACCGCTGAGCCACCCGGGCTGCCCTGAACTCTTAATGAAAGAGAACAAACTGATGGTTACTAGAGGAAAGGTGGGTGGGTGGATGAGTTCAATAGGCAGTGGGGATTTAGGCTTGCACTTGTCATTATGACTACTGGATGAAGTATTGAATTGCTGAATAAACTAAAAACTCGAAAAAAAAAAGTTCACTACCTGGGATTCCTGGGTGGCCCAGTGATTTAGCGCCACCTTCAGCCCAGGGCGTGATCCTGGAGTCCAGGGATCGAGTCCCATGTCGGGCTCCCTGCATGGAGCCTGCTTCTCCCTCTGGCTGTCTCTCTCTCTCTCTCTCTCTCTCTTATAAATAAATAATAAAAAATAAATAAAAATAAATTCCTTTATAATATTTAATCTGAACTTAGTTTTTACAGAGCTCCTCATCCTGCAAAAGTATGTGACAAAAGGTCAACATCCTAAGATGATACTTCATTAAATAGTGAAATAAAGCAAACCTCCAGCTCTTCCTCCCTCAAACACTGCAGAAGGGGAGAGAGAGAGACAGAGAGAGAGAGAAAGAAAAGGAAGGAAGGAAGGAAGGAAGGAAGGAAGGAAGGAAGGAAGGAAAGAAGGAAGGAAGGAAGGAAGAAAAGAGAGGGATGGAAGGAAGAAGAGAGGGAAGCAGGAAAGAAGCATACAATCATTCAACAAGCATACAATAAACACTTAAAGCTAAGTACATTTTTGGAAAACATTATGTTTGAAACATGAGAGTTAAGATGGCCTTATGACATTAATAAATTACCAGTTTTCATGTTTATTTCAATGCTATTTAAAAACCCCCATGCTCTGATTAAACTAGTCTTTTTATTTTTTTAATATCTCTTCACTTATAATGTCACACCAAAGATTTTTAAGTGAGAAATGTAAAAATGATGAAACTATACTTAATAAACTATTAGGACAAGCCCTTTTTGACAGGGTTAATGTAAACAGTCCTCCTATATTTCTGTGTTTGCAAACGACCCCTATGTCCACTTCTCTCACTATCACATAAAGTAGTGGTGGGCTACATAACTTACAAATAATTCTACAGCCCTAAGATGCCTTCACTGTGCGTTTTTACTTGCAAAATTAAAGCACTGTCTTTGACAGGTTTTATGGAGATACAAAGGAAACAAACCAGCCACGTTGGGAACCAATACTCGGCTCTATGACTGGATACCCCAGAATGATCTTCTTGGTAAGACTGAGGGGAAGAAAACCTGTACAGTTGGATAATGGGCAAGTAAAGTGGCTGTTTAGCAGCAAATACATTCAATGAATATTTAGTAGGTAAAATGTCACGTTTTAGGCTAAAATCAAAAACACACAAAACAAAAAATGTTGGTGAAGATGTGAAGAAAAAGGAACTCTCTTGCACTGCTGGTGGGAATGCAAACTGGTGCAGCCACTCTGGAACACAGTATGGAGGTCCCTCAAAAAGTAAAAAATAGAACTACCCCATGATCCAGTAATCACACTACTGGAGGTTTACCCAAAGAATACAAAAGAACAAATTCAAAGAGATACATGCACCCCTATATTTATAGCAGCATTATTTACAATAGCCAAGATATGAAAGCAGCTTAAGTGCCCATCAATTGATGAATGGATAAAGAAGAAGTGGTATGTGAATACAATGGAATATTGTTCAGTTTTAAAAAGAATGAAACGTTGCCATATGCAATGATATGGATAGAGCGGGAAGTATAGTGCTAAGAGAAATAAGTCGGAGAAAGGTAGATATCATATGATTTCATTCACATGAGGAATTTAGGGAACAATAACAACAACAGAAGAAGAAATGAGCAAAGGAAAAGTAAAAAAGAGAGGGAGACAAACCAAGAAACAGACTCTTAACTATAGGGAACAGACTGCTGGTCCCCAGAGAGGAATTGATTGGACGGGGCAAGGATAAATAGGTGATGAGGACTAGGGAGTGCACTTGTTGTGATGGGTACTGGGTGGTGTATGGAGGTGTTGAATCACTATATTGTACACCCCAAACTAATACAACATTGTATGTTAACTACACTGGAATTTAAAACAAAATTTAAGAAAGAAAGAAAGAAAGAAAGAAAGAAAGAAAGAAAGAAAGCTAGAAAAAGAAAATCAAATGTCACATTTTACTTGCCGTCTTAAAGCAGAAATAATTCAAGAATTGGCGGTTCATTTTAGAGAGTCGGTGCTTTCTTCGATTCACAAAAGAGCATCTTCAGTTGAGACTCCCATCACTCTTCAAGTTTCAGTCTCAGTTCAGGTATTTCCTCCTCAGTAAAGTCTCTGCAGACAATGCAGAGGGAACTACTGCCTCCTTTCCTGGGATCATAGTTTTCTGAGATAGCCATAGCCCAGGTGCTCTTGGCTTTTGTAGAAAACTGCTGCTTTCTTCATTGAGTCTTTTCCCCTGTAGTCTTTTCCCTCTCTCTCCAGTTCTGTTAACCCATGACAATGAAATCCTCATCTACTTCTCACCCAATTCCAAACTAGGTCATCCCAAAACAAAAGCTTTTATCACTCATGGTGGAACCAATGGGATCTATGAAGCTATTTATCACGGGGTTCCTATGGTGGGAGTGCCTATGTTTGCTGATCAGCCTGACAACATCGCTCACATGAAGGCCAAAGGAGCAGCTGTGGAGGTGAACATCAACACAATGACCAGTGCAGATCTGCTCCATGCCCTGAGAACAGTCATTAATGAACCTTCGTAAGTACTACTGCTTTAAAGGCCTACTGTGGATTAGGCTACCCATCACACCTGGAAATATTCCGTGTTTCATGCCTTGTAACTGATTTACTTTCAAATAACAACCATAACATGACCAATATCAAAACCACTTTATTATTTTCATTTTCTAAACATTGAAGTGATTTGCTGAAAATGGGGTAAAAGACTAATACTTCAAATATTTTATTAATATTTTTTCAGAATGAATCATTAAATGATGGTGTGAGTTCTCAGACATATTTTGAACAATATGCTTGTTTGTATAAATACACATACATATGCTTATTTAAATATTATAACCTTTAACTAAGTACCAAATTGGAAGTGATAATTCACTCTATCATTCAAAAGTAACCATCATTAACACTTGCAATACCATTGATCAATATGTGCATATACACAGGGAAGAGAGATACTGAGTAGGTAATAATTTTATAAATATTGGTTATTACTATGATTATATATATGTATAATCAAATCTTCTTTGATGAAATATGTATATATAATCTCAAGTGAAGGAAAGGAGAAAATGTGAGTGGGAAATATCAGAGAGGGAGACAGAACATGAGAGACTCCTAACTCTGGGAAACGAACAAGGGGTGGTAGAAAGGGAGGTGGGTGGGGGGTGGGGGTGACTGGGTGATGGGCACTGAGGGGGGCACTTGATGGGATGAGCACTGGATGTTATTCTATATGTTGGCAAATTGAACACCAATAAATAATAAATTAAAAAAATAAAAAATAATCTCAAGTGAAAAGCTGTATATATATATATATATATATATATATATAGTATATATATTACTAACATTTCAATCTGATTGAAGGATATTCTTTCTCACCACACACACAAAAAAAACATAAGTGAATTATCCTCTCCTACTGCATCTAGCATACCGTGTTCACTGGTGAATAATAACCACATTTCTCCTTCTCCAATCCCAACAATATGTAAATCACACTAGGACATCTCTTCCCAAGTCATTTATCTTCTACCATCTTCACGTCATCTGGTCGAAACTTTTATCTCTAACACAAAACCCAAAGGAAATATACTAATTCTGGCTCATCAATCAAGAAATGGTTGGTGATGATATTACTTGCCTTTCAAACACATACTTCTATCCATTTTTGTTTGAGAGATTAGAGTTGTCAACTCCATATAACTATTGCTACTGTCATGCCACATGATTAGGGGGGTTTAATTCTAACAAGATATTTCTATTTATCTAAAAAACTCAAAGTCCATGTCCTTGCCATTTCCAAAATTATCCCAGTATCTTTATCAACCTTGATATTGTCAATATAGACACTGTCCTTTGCATCATAGAGACCCAACTGTGTGCACTGGAGGAATTATCACAGTGCCAGGGTCTTAGACACTGCAGAAATTGTTTATAATGTTGATTATCAGCTTGTCTATAATCATGATCATATATAGCCAGATATTAGAGACCATGCTTGTGAACCTACTTATGGGAGTTTCCCCACAATATTGGGTTACTCCCAGTCTTGGTTTTGGAACAACCCTGGAAACTATACTTTACGCAATCTCAAAATTCCTCCTTGGAGAAATTAGGACATACATTTGCAATAAACTTAATCCATTTTTTATGTTTGCATTTCATCACATTCTGTTAAGAATATATTTCATCTAGATATTCCCTTCCTGACTCTTAAGATGCTATGCAACCAACAAAGTTTATGTCTCAGCAAGAATGAATTTTTTTTCTCAGTATATCTATGGCCTTTGGCTTACATAACCTATAACATGTATCACATGTTACCTGTAATGAAAACAGAAACTCTCTAATTTCTATATTTTTGCCTGCCAGTTATAAAGAGAATGCTACAAGATTATCGAGGATTCACCATGATCAACCTGTAAAGCCCCTGGACCGAGCAGTCTTCTGGATTGAGTTTGTCATGCGCCACAAAGGAGCCAAGCACCTGCGGCCAGCCTCCCATGACCTAACCTGGTACCAGTACCACTCCTTGGATGTGATTGGATTCCTGCTGGCCTGTGTGGCAACTGCTATATTCTTGGTCACAAAATGTTGTTTGTTTACTTGTCGAAAATTTAATAAAGCAGGAAAGAAGAAAAAGAGGGAGTAGATCTTTCTAAGCTGGGAAGAGGCCTTAATGGGCAATCCCGTTCATTCTAACCACCGTGACCTTAATGAAAACACCGTATCTCCATCTCATTTTCAAAATTCCCATTCTTCTACTCTAGCCTAGAGGTAAAGCCTAAAATTCAACATGATCATTAACTAGTGAACATGTCCCAGTATTCCTTTGTCTTTTTCTTTACCCTTTCCTCTCATTTTCCTGGTACAAGGACACTAATAATTTTATTATCCATTTAGTCAAAATATCATTATTTTTCATTATGCTTAACCTTAAGAGTATGCTGACTGACCACATGCTGAATCCTGAGGAACTCACAAAGTTACTTTTTCATAAAAATAAGGCCTTCTGCTTGCCCAAAGTTGCTGGGGTCAGAGCCTAAATTGATAAGTACTGTAACAGCGCTTCATACTAGAGAAGATCTGCAAATTCCTATTTCATACATAGATAATCATGGCCTTTGTTCCTGCCTATAATCAACAAGTACTCATGTGTACCTATTTTTGAAACAAGGGTATGGGGACTGCCCTCAAACAAAAGAGATTAATTTAGTCATTATCTTTCCTCAGGGACCGAGAATGTCAGCAGTATGTTAAAGGTGAATAGGTCATCTATAGAGGAAATTATTAAGAAATATGGAAAAAAATTAGTACTTTTATGAGATGTTTAATTAACGGTACAAGTAATACCATTAGCGTTAAATGTCAATTTATTATATTGTAAAATCACTAATGCTCATAGTCTATAATCAGTCTTTATAATCAAAGATTTAGTTCCCTAGCAAAAACAAATATTTCCTTGGAATGTAAGACCATCATATTATTTTTCAGTCTGTATATCTTACAAATTTAAATGTATCAATTAAATATTATGTCAAGGATGTAAGATATTAGCAGACCTGCTTGACTAAGAGTATGTTTTAGTAAATACTTATGAAACAAAACACTAATTAAAATTCATATTTGAATCAGCTTTGCATTAATTTAACAAATAAAGACTGCACTTTCTTTATCCCTTATACACTTAATGACATATTCTAATTAAAGTTTTAATTTCAATAGTTGATGTATAATTGAGGTGATAAATTACAGCCGTTGGCTTACTGAAATTTTTGAAATTCATATTTATTTCAATATGGCATATTGAAGATTACTTCCAATTTAAAAATAAATGCATGATACGTGGTATATAGCAATATGTGTTTCTTTTGAATATGTACATTCCTGAAAATGCAAATAAATTCTTAAATCTTTTTGTGAAGGCTAAAGATGTATTTCTTAAATGCTAGTATTTTTAAAGGTGGTTCATGTTGATGTGTTTTGACTTTTGCAATTTGATTATGTCCTGAGAAGAGCTCTTTATGTTTGCTCCATGCAGTTTATTCCTATTGGAATATAGCAAGTGGCTTAAGATCCAAGAGAGATGGGGTAGCCATTCGTGGTGTTGAGCACCACCCAATTCAGGCACCCATTTGGTTTCTGAGACTGGCCACCCACAACATAGAGATTTGTTTCTTCTCAATAGCCACCGTTCACCTGCTTTCTCCTCTCTTGCTGATTACCTGCTGATTTCTTCCTTTGCCTAAATAACATCCAAAGGCAGCAGTCAAAAATTCCTGGGTGATACCACTGCATTAGTTGGTCTAACTGCAGTATATATATATATATATATATTTTTAATTTTTTTTTAAATTTTTTAATGTATTTATGATAGTCACAGAGAGAGAGAGAGAGGCAGAGACACAGGCAGAGGAAGAAGCAAGCTCCATGCACCGGGAGCCCGACGTGGGATTCGATTCCGGGTCTCCAGAATCGCGCCCTGGGCCAAAGGCAGGCGCCAAGCCGCTGCGCCACCCAGGGATCCCTATTTGGATAATAAACAGATAAAAAATAACACATACATACATATACAGTGAGAATGGACTTTCCTTAACAGTCACTCAAAAACCTGCTCAGATGAGGAAACGCTCATCCCTAAAGAGCAGAAACCAATCCCCATTAGCTGGAGCACAGATGCACAGCTCTTACATTTCAGGCCTTGGAGCTACTCAGGAGGCTGCAGCTAATACTTTTACTTATTTTGTTCATAAACCTTCCCTGTTTACCTTAAGCCTCAGGGAGCATCTCCTCTGGTTAAGGTTCTTTACCTGATAGGATGGTCTAAAACTTCATCCACTCCAAATAAATGTCAGTAGCCTAAATTAATCTTTGGTATTTTGAATTCATGATCACAGCCAAGAGAGTAACGCCTTCTTTGGACGAATTCTGAAGCAGAGGATCTCAAACTAATCAAGCTCAAAGTAATTCACAGTTAATAATCTAATAAGAATCTGATATCCTGGCTATATTCCTGGGTGGCATCCTTCCTTCCATGATAAATGCAACCTCCAAACTGCCTGACTCCAAGTGGTAATAATGAAAAACAAACCTGTCTAGGGCAATAGTGAGGCATACTTGTTAGGAGACTCATTCTCCCTTTCAACCCCTTGAGATCTGAACCCATGTTTTCAAACGAAAATACAGAAGGCATATGTATGAGGTTATGCTTTGACCCATACACTGCATCCTTTAAGACAGCCTCTAAAATATATATGATATTGTCTCCCAGCTAAAACCCTGAAAAACTCTCATTAGTTAAGGAAGAATTTGGTAAAACTCAGTAAACTCCATGAATATTAGGCTTTGTTGAATTTCCTTAAATGGTTATACACAATGTTGACATCAACACCAAGATATTCATTTAGCGTTCATGTGCATAGTTGGTTATCTGGCAGAAATAATACAGAGAAGGGGAGGGGGAAAATCTGTCATTTGGAAATTTTTTTTAATAATTATTTTTTGCTTTATTCTGTTCATACGTGACAGCCCCAAACCCAACACGTGGTTTTTCTCTTTTGACTTTACTACTCTGCCACTACCTAGGTCAACAGTCTTCCTCCCAGTAGTATATATGGTTTGATCCTCATCACGTGGGTATAACACAGGTCCTCAGAGATCAGGGCTCTCCAGCACCAGGACCTCCGTCATCTCCTTTGACTGTACTCTCGGTGCTGGGGCTCTGCCCAGGTTCTGTCACCCCTGAGGTGTCCTTAGGCCAGAAACACCAAGCAGGCTACATGTTCTGTGCCAACTCTGAATAAACGTGGGGATTGCTTAGAGCCTAGGGTTGAGGGTAGTGAGGCAGGCTGTGCCTGGGTCCATTACAAAGGGATGCTGTGCTTGATTAACGAAGTCTGCCACGGGGATACCCTCTAGACATCTCTGGAATGGGGACCCTAGGGGGAGAGACTGCGGCCGGCCACAGGCTGCTCAGACAGGGACAAGGTATGCGCTACAGCCTTGCATTTGGCGGTTGTTCTGCTTCCCAAGCTGCATTGTCTTACACACCAGGTGGCTGAGGAGGCATTCTGAAGGCCATGAAGGTGTAAGTGGATTCCCTAGGCTCTGGAAGGAAGAGAATAAGCCCCAAGCTAAAGGGTGCTTGGGAGGACAGCTCACGCAGGCCCCGCAGGCCCCGTGGGGTCTGTAAGCTCAGGCTGTGCTGGCATTAGCTCCTTATCCACTGGAGTCCGTTTCATCCGGGTAAAGACAGCTCCTGCATGACTGTCGGCATGAGATGCAACTTGGGCGTAAGGACACTTTTCTGTATGTGACACAGAAATAACCTTAATCTCTAAATAAACCTGTACAAAATTTCCAGTCCAAACTAAAAAAGTTTACCTTCTATGCTACCAACAAACTGAAATGGAGTAAAAGAACAGTCTTAGTGTAACCAAGTTCCAGCAAGAGGGCACACTGCTTTGGAAAGCATCTGTCTCAGCAGAAAACGCAAGGGTGTGTGTAAAAGAATGTTTCTAGAAAATACCAAAGGCACCAAACAGAACCTTAACGTTGCCTTCCAATTCCCCTCGATGCCACTGCACACCCTGGGTGGGGAGGCTACTTCGTCCAGCTGACTTTGGGGATGTCACAGTGCTCCGTAAGGGTGCCCAGGTGTCTGCTGAAGTCCTCCACTCTCTGCTTGTGGGTTTTGGATGCTTTCTTCAGGATTCTTTCCATTTGCTGCTTCTCCTGCATCTTCTCGAAGGCCGCCTGGGCCGGGGTTCGCTTGTCCAGGCCGTGCTGCTTCTCCTCCTCGTTCTTTTAGCTCGTTCCCATCACTTCCAGGAGTTTCGCCTTGTCTTTGTCCTTCTATTTCTTCTTCCGCTTGGTCACACCGAGCTCTGTGATGCCTTTTAGTTCAGGGGCCCCTGCTGAACCTGCTCGCAGGCCGCCTTGATGCCGCTTGCTCTTCCGTAGGTAAACTGCCTGTCATTTGGAAAGGATAACGACTTTTCTGAAGGAAAAATCATGCATCGCCGATGATGGAAGGTGACCAATGCCATTTTTCTACTTTGTGGTTAGCTAGAGCCCTTGAGAGTTTACCATATTGGGAAGAGGGTGGGCAAGATCTCTGCTATCAACAATCTGAGCATGTAACAGCTGGAGGAACTAAATGAGCCTTGGTGAGGTGAAGTCCATGCTGTGCATCACATGAACTTTCCACCACGGTCTCCATTGCTCCTTGGTGCATGGGTCTTAAGATCAAATTCAGAGAGTCTGGAAAAAGACACCAACATTCACAGGGCTGATCATCCTAACCATTTATTATTTTTAAAAAAGATTTTATTCATTTGAGAGAGAGAAAGACAGAGAGAGAGAGAGAGCACAAGCATGGGGAGGAACAGAGACAGAGGGAGAGGGAGAAGCAGGCTCCCTGCTCAGGAAGGCTTGAACACACAAGTCTCATGCTCTACTGACTGAGCCCTCAGGGAGCTCCATCCCAGACCCCGAGCCATGAGCTGAGCTGAAGGCAGATGCTTAACCGGCTGAACCACTAGAGCATTCCCAAACCAATTTACTATTGAGATAGTTGTCTGTAGAACATGACTTCTGGAGGGAATTTCCACAGAATAGGAGTATCTTCATAATCCATGCAAACGCCAAGAGGTTTATTCACATACTTCTACCTGAAACTTTCTTACCTTTAATCTTCCCTCTAACTGGTCCCAAGTCCTTGACAACCCAGACAATCCATTAGTCTTTGCCTATGAATCTATAGGTCTGTCAAGAAGGGCACCATTTTCCCCACAAAAATGGAGTGACCTGGATCTATGCTTGATATTCTACCCATTGGGAAGATTATGCTTCACCACTGTGTTTCAGAGACACCCTTGAGTGGGCCTGTAACAATGGCTACTTCTTGCTGCTTAAGAATATCATGTGTACTCATACATAAATTGGGATATATGACAATGTTTTCCCTATTTTCAGTTGGGAAGGCCCTTTTGAATCTGAAGGGGAGGATTCACAGATTTATATCCAAACATTGGTAGGTTCCATGGGAGTCTAAGCCACCCACAGAGACAATTTGCTGGAATCTCTGGTCCTGCTCTGAACTGTTCTCATATATACCTATTTAACTGTAGAATGTTGCTGCTAATGTTCAGTCGTATTTTGGTTGTTACCACAACATAGGCCATCACAAGTAGCATAGTCACTTGGTGCCCATGGTCAGTCTCACCCAGAGCTCAGTAACAAGCCAGGGACTGTGGTTTCTATGGAGAAGAGATACTGTGAAAATAGGTCATAGTTTTGCTTCAAAACTCCTAGGATTCTCTTTTGGAATTTGTCAGAAATGACAAATAGCAACTTAACATTGCTATTTGCTATAGGCATGGCAGATACCCTTGGAATTTCTTTTTTTTCTTTTTTTTGTAGTGGTTAAAAAACAACACATGAGATCTACCCCTCTTATCAAAATTTTAATTACTTTTTAAAAAGATTTTACTTATTTATTTGACATAAAGAGAGAGCACAGGCAGGGAGAGCAGCAGAGGGAGAGAGAGAGGCAGGGAGCCCGACTTGGGGCTTGATCTCAGGATGCTGGGATCATGACACAAGCCAAAGACAGACACCTAAATGACTCAGCCACCCAGGCGCCCCCACAAAATTTTAACTATACAGTCAGTGTTGGTACAACAGATCTCTAGAACTTGTGTATCTTCCGTAACTGAAATGTTATACTTCTTGAACAGCAGCTCCCATTGACCTATCCGTCCAGCTTCTGGCATCTACTGCTCCACCTTCTGTTTCAATGAGTTGGTTTACTTTAGACACTTCATATAAATCAGATTTAATCACTCAGGTTCCATGCAGATACCAGAGTCACCTAAAAGGTTTCAAACAGGGACATTTTGATTGAAAAAATACTTAGCAAATACCTGGACAGTATGAAGGGAACTAAAAGAAAAGATGAGGCTCCCAGACTAACAACAGTACAGGTCATTACTAACCCATTGGGCTAAGATATAAAGGAAAACAGTAACGTTCTCAGAGACTAGTGAGAATAGGAACTGCGGAAGAAGAAACGTAGGCAAGAGATGTAGTAATGGAAGCTCCAAGCAGTTGCCTAAAACTAGGTCCCAAGCCAGGAAGGGAACAGCCAAATATATTTGGTCTCATCTACTACTAACTGAATTCAACCAGAAGCTACATGGCAGAGGAATTCACATAATAATAGAGTGCACCGAGGTGAGCCTCCTGAAACCCAAAACTAGAAAAGAAAGTTAAGGATAATAGATCTGGGAAGATAAATGGAGAACAATAAGAGCATTGAGGGCCGCCCTTGAGAACAGATCAGAGAAATAGAAGCTATAAAGTGAGAAAGAGAAAGACTAAGTATTAGTAGTAAAACTGGGGATTTTATTGTTAGGGAACCCAGGAGAGGATGGTGTTTCAAGAAGGGGAAAAGAACATCCGTGAAATTACTTAAGCACTCTCATTGATACGTGATGCAAACCCAAGGAATCTTCTACAATACACTAACTTGTAGTATGCACGTGAGTTATCAGTGAGGAGACCGACCTAATCAACTCTACAGATTCAACTGTTTACCTGAAAACCTAAACTTATTTAGTTGAATAATTACTAGAATTAATAGCAGTTAAATAAAATAAGCAGATACTGAAGATTTTATGAGAGTTTGAACTTACTGAATATAAATCTTTTGCCAGTATTTTGTGAGGTGGTTTATATACATTTCTCTAGTACCTAAAACAACTCCCTGATGCCGACATGTCTATTTTAGTAGAAAGAGTAAGAAAGTCATATGCACTTAAGGTTATTTTGGGGGGACATATAAGATCATAAGCTAAGTGAAAACAAATGTTTGTACATAATAGTATACATGTAATTATATCTGTATAAGTGTAATTACATTTGTATAATTTATATGTGCTAATTAATGACTAGAAATATGAAACTTACTGTTTATTTTGTTCAGTCACTCAATAAATATTTTTTACAGAAAATATGGAGGAATTTTGGAGAGTCATTGTGTTCTTACAGAGGATATGATAGTTGAGAGGATATGATAGTTGATAAGTTAAACGCTGTAGTTTTCTATGAAAAATGAGTGATTATCCAGACAAAGGAATTACAAGCATGGACACAAAAATGATATTGAGGACATTATGTCTTTCTGCATCTGTCTACCGTAAACACGGCTATTCTTATTCATTTACCAACAACAGAAATTTGGCTATGTGTCCTTTAAGAGCTTCTACTAAATATTAAGTTCTCATAGGGAAAAGTTCAGCAACAGGAATGTCTTCAGGGAAGAGAAAGAATTAAGGGAGACTCCAGGGTTTCCACCTTGCGAATGTATTTGAACAGAGTCAGCTTTTACAGAAATAGGAAACAACTGGAGGAGCAACTTCTTTGAGATTAATATACTGTGTTCTCTTTTGAATTTATTCACTTCAAGGAGCCAAAGTGGCATTTAGGTGGAGGTTTTGAGAAGTCATTTGGAAAACACAATGTCTCAACCTCAGAAAGTAGCAAGAGAAACAAACTGAGGGTCAACGCATAAAGGAGACTTTATACAAATTAGAGACCTAAACATCATTTGGTTCTTTGTGAGTATGATGGTAGGTTTTTCTTTTTAAGTAAAAAGAAAGGTGTACAACACATTCTGAGTTTTTAAAAAAAAAAATGGAACGTTAGGAATTTTGG